>NC_136902.1:14342968-14375468 GCF_949606895.1 Notothenia rossii
AGGTAATCATCAGGGAGGGAAACACACCAGGTGGAAGAGAGGCAATACAGGGTCAAAAGGGTGACAAGCATGTCTAAAAAGAGATTTACATTAGCCTGTCAAAAAAAGTGATATTATAGTATGTTGAATGTACGTCATGGTAAAGTATATGTCGTAAACACTCCTAATATGTTGAAAAAAGTCAAATGGAAACATTTAAATACAGCAGGAAAAAAATTAATACCATAGTTCAAATAAAGGAATAGTATAGTATGTCTGAAACAAAGGCATGGTATCGTACATGACTAAAAAGTCATAGCATGTTGAAAAAAAGTAATAACATCAAACAAGATTGTATTACAATATGTCAAAAAAGGTACAGTACAGCATGTTGAAACAAGTCACAGTTTAGTATGTTGAATAAAGTCATTGTATATTATGTCAAAAAAGTCAAATAGAAACATTTAAATACAGCAGGTTAAAAATTCATACTAAAGTAGTTAAACTAAAGGAATAGTATAGTATGTCGGATAAAAAGGCATCTGACTAAAAAGTCATAGCATAGCATGTTGAAAAAAAGTAATAACATCAAGTAAAAAAAAGATTGTATAAAAATATGTAAAAAAAGGCATAGTATATATAGCATGTTGAAACAAGTCAAAGTGTAGTATGTTGAATAAAGTCATGATATAGTACGTCAAAATAACTCTTGGTATAGTATGTCAAAAATAACTCATGGTATAGTATGTCAAAAAACAACAAAGTATAGTATGTTCACCAGCATACTCATGAAAAGGTGACTCTTTTAAAACATATGAAAGCCACATGAAATATATCACATTTAAAAGTGTAAAACATCCTTCAACCATAATGGAAAAGTGCTGAAGTGTTTGGGCGGGGCTCTGCAGCTCCGTGGAGGGTCCTGTCTGAGGCACATGCTGCTGGGAACCTCCTGCCATCACCCCCAGCTGCTATACAGGGCAGAGACTCAGGAACAACACATTCACACACTTTATTTGAACACTTAAATGTACATAGTATAGCAAAACAAATGTACAGGGTTAAAAGAATGATATAGAAAACGTATATAGTGTGTTTAAATTCTTCTCTCCCTCTCGTTGCCCTCTATCGCTCATTCAAATCCCTGAGCTGGCACTTTGTGTGTGTGTGTGTGAAATTATGTCAGTGTCAGCACTCTGGGCGGTGGGGGCTGAAAACTCCCCACGCCAGCGGGTTCCAGTGTGCCCATCCCACCCCCGACCCCCGCCCCACTCTACACAGTCGGGCTTAGCCCCACAAAAGGGGGGATAACAGTTTAACAGTTGCCGTGGAGAGGAGGGGGTAATCCACGGCATAATGGGGCACCCCCCCCCACAACCAACCAGTTCATTCTGGATACTGTCTGACAGAGTGAGGGTCCTTGATGCCCGTAAGGTCAGAGGAATCAGATCAATCTCCAAGCATCTCCACATCATGTCACCGGCTCCTATTCTGCTGCATTATTGTATTATTGTACACAATGTCAACATATCTCTATATAAGTAAATGTGCAACAGGAGCTTGTCCAAATTGTCTCAAGTGGAAAATACTTACTGAAGCTAAAGTACCTGGTCTTAAGGAGTGAATATTTGTTTGATTATTCTCAGCAATTTGATAAAAAGTAACCACTATAGGGCCTCATCTGCTCCCCAGCCCACTTTATGACAACTTGGAAGTTTTCTCGATTCTTTATTTATTTATTTAATCGTTTATTTGGCAGGGACAATGCACAATAATTAACACTTAAAACATTCAAATGTATTAAGCGTAACAGTGCCAGATTTAGCTAATTTCCATCCGCAGTCCCTCACATAAAACATTTAAGAAAATGACATTTTACAAACATAGCAAAAACAAAATACATGATGTGCAAAAAGAGCAAGAGCAGCATACACAAGTATTTACCACATGCTAATACAATATAAAGCGCAAGAGAAGATACAAGAGATACATAAAGTGCAAGAGGAGATTCCCCTGTGTTAAAGTGCATTTAGCGGTGATTGCACATCTGTTTGTTTCTCATCCATTCTTTGAGTTGACCTTTAAAAATATTGAGAGTGGGACAATCCCGTGTCTCAGTTGGGAGGCTATTCCAGAATGAGCTGCCTTTAATGGAGAGGACATTTTGTCCAAAAGCGGTCCGTCTGCGGTGGACTTCACAGTCTCCTCTGGTTTCTGACCTAGTGCAGCGTCCAGTGTGTTTTTTGTGGATGAATTCCCCTAAGGGAGGGGGGGCCAGTCCATGTAAACATTTATTAAAAAAGCACATACTTTTAAAAGACTTAAAATGGTCAAAGCTCAAGAAATTGTGTTTTTCAAGGATGGTACAGCGGTGGTATGAATATGGCTTTCTGTCAAACACCTTGATAGCTCTTGTACAGCTGTTCTATTTGTTTAAAGGTCCCACGTCATGGCCATTTCTACTGATCATAATTCCATTGTTGAGTTCTACTAAAGTAGATTTATATTGTGCAATTTTCCAAACTCACATTGGTTTCTCATACAGCATCTCTGTGAAGTATGTGTATTCACCGGTATTCACTCTGTCCTAAACGGCTTGTTGGAGCTCCGCCCCCCCACCCCCCTCCCTGTGAGCCCAGTGTGCTCTGATTGGTCAGGACGTTGCGAGGCTCACTGCTCAGTGAGCTGTGGTTTCCGGGTTGGCGATATAGCGAGACAGCGCGAAACTCATCCTGAGCACACACAAACACTCACAGCCAAAGTAAAAACAATAAGTCTGGCTTAATATTGAGTAAGAAAAAGGTTTATAAACGCTGTGAGAATGGGTCTGCGGAGAGCATTTCTCTGCGATCCCAACTCGTCTATTACCAACCAGGGGACTCCCTGTTAGTTGAACATTTACGCTAAAGGTCCCCAACCCTCCTGGTGTGTGAGGAGCTCCGCGGATTGGTCCATTTTGGTTCTGGGAACCGCATGACGTCATACGGTTCCCGGAAGAAACAAATGGAAAAAGAGAAATGGAAAAAGAGAAATCTCCAACGAGGCGTTCTGGGGCAGCATAGACAGGTCTTTTCTGTGAGTTTTACTCGCTACACGGTGTACTTTGAGGGTTTTTTACTCTGCAGACCGTTTACATGCCCAAAAACCTTCATAACACACAAGGGGATGGGTAGTAACCAGAAAAGCATGACATGGGACCTTTAAGACCTTTAAAGTTTGTGGCACAAGCAAACGACCAGTTTGTAAAACAGTATTCAATGTGGGATAGAATCATATTTGCAGCATTGACAGTTAAGAAGGGTCTGATTTGTTTAACATTTTGAAAGTTGAATTTAATAGCATTGGATACTTTAATATGTTTCTTAAAAGTCAAGTTCGAGTCCAATATGTCTCCAAGATACTTGAACTGGGAGACTAGTTCTATCTCTGCTCCGTTTAAAAACACGTTGGATCCTTCGATTTTGACTGGTCGTTTACTGAACATCATGCATACTGTCTTTTTTACATTTAATTGTAAACAAATGTTGTTCAGCCAGGGTTGAACCTTGTCCAATGCATTAGAGAGACAGGATGAGATAATTTCAGTGTTTTTCCCGTGTACGAAGATGACCACATCATCGCCATACATTTGAACATTCAACTCAGGACACACATTAGGCAAGTCATTAATGTACAGAGAAAACAGTAATGGTCCAAGAATGGAACCTTGTGGAACCCCAACAGGGTTGACAAGGTAGGGGGATTTGGCACCGTTGACCAAAACAGACTGTTTTCTGTTCGATAAGTAAGACTCAAACCAATGTAATGAATCTGCCGAAAAATTGAAATAAGTCAGCTTTGTAAGAAGCACTTGGTGGTCAACAGTGTCAAATGCCTTCCTGAGATCAAGGAAGACAGCAGCTACATATGGGCTCGTGTCCAACATACATTTAACCTTTTCCACAAAGACACAGTTAGCTGTCTCAGTGGAGTGGTGAGCACGGAAACCAAACTGCATTGGGTGGAGTGGAGCGAAACCTTTGCCGAAATGTTTGGTGATTAGTTTTGACACCCATTTCTCAGCTTTCTCTGAGACACAGGGGAGGATGCGGATTGGTCTGTAATTGGACATAATTGCCTTATCTCCAGATTTAAAAATCGGTGTCACCGTGGCCACCTTCCAGGATGATGGAACTTCCCTCGTGCTGATAGATTGATTTACTAGCATACTAATTGATTTTATTAGACCGTCGATATGTGTCTTTATAAAGTTGGTAAATCATACGGATCCCTAGCCTTAGAACCTCTTAACCCTAAGATTATATTTTTTACCTCAACCTCTTATCAAACACAAGTACGGGCACGAGCTAAAATAGGACTCAAGAGCACAACCAGGCAAAAAAGGTCTTTAGTCAAGCGTTTAATCCAAAAGGCAAAATATAAATGCAAAGATAAAAAAATGTACAGACTGGAAGCAACGAAAAACAACCAACTAAGTTGGTGGAAAAATACGAATGCAGCAACAAAAAACAACCAACTAAGTTGGTACAAACACTAAACAGCTGGAACTATAGCTTACGTTAGGAAAGTATCTTGGAGCACTTCCTGCTAGACAGACAAGACGAACTGGCACTGATCAAGACAACAGCACAGACACAGGAGAGGAGTAATGAGCTGAGGCTCATTGAGGCCAGGCAGGTGATTAACAGGGAAGAAAAACACACAGGTGAGGGAGTGAGGCGATCAGCCAGGGCCAGGATGTGACACCTCTGTGATTTCCTCCAGGTCAAAAACGGGGTGTGTATCCACAGTCGGGCTAGGTGAGACTTCAGATGGCGGGAAGAGCTTTGCAATGTCCAAAGCATTATTTAAGAAATACTAATTGAGTGAGCTGGCCAACACGGCAGGGTCTTTTATCAGGGAATCATTGATTATTAATTCTAGCACATTATTTTCCTGTTTGGTTTGTTTACCTAATAGTTTATTTAGGACTTGCCAAACGTTTTTACTGTTACCTTTCGCACCTTCAATTATATTGATGAAAAAGTTTGCTTTGGCCTGTCTTATTGTTTGTGTTACCTTGTTACGAGCATGAGTGAATTTCTGTCTATCAGTGGATAGTCCGGATTTCATAGCTTTAATAGTTCTCTCTCTCTAGGTCGTCCTCAGACGAGCTCTCCATCGTCAAAATAGTTGGTCTCTAGATTTCATGAGATTCCTATTGTAGATTCAGCCAGGGAAGATGATGTTCCTTCCTATCCCTAAGGTTCCCTCTTCTTGAAAAGGAAGACATTGCATCATTAATTTTAGATATAAACAGATGATTGTTTTCACCAATGTCTTCAGAGGAGAGAGTGTCCCCCCCAATCAATCATTTTCACTGCCTCCATAAAACGCTGTTGCAGGTTTTTTGGGGATATAGCGAGAACCGAAGGCAGGGGTTTTAGGTGTGGCCATGAACCTTTTTTTGTGAGTTTCCTGGCAAAAAGAACAAGATTATGGTCAGAAAAACCAGTCAGTAAGTTGTAGGTTTTAACTATTCTACACAAAACTTTTATTTAAAGTTATTACTATGTTGGCTTTTATTGCTATTATGATCAAGTGGGTTGGGGATAAATCTCTCTCCTTTTAATTATGGAAAACCCTTATGAAAACTCTAAATCTCTTAGGGTTTAAATGATGTTTGACGATTATTTTGTTCATGTGCAACAACATTGTTTAAAACTGTTGTGCTCTGATGACTACATGAAGGTTGTGTGTGGAAGTTCCTGTTGCCAGTTATTTTAATACTCAGTATATGGTGCTCAACAAAATAAATAATAAATTAATTGGTGTAAAAATACTGCAATTAAAACAACGATATCCAGATGTTAAAAAGCAGCTGCGACTTGTTGCTTGCCCACATCACAGAGGTGCCTGTTATCAGTTTGAACTCAAACAGGGGAATTCTGTGTGTAAAACCAAACGTCTTCACAAGGTGCGCATTTGTCTGATATCAAAGAGTGAAATTAAAAGCATGCACTGATGCAGCATCATAATAAGTCTCTATGGCAACAGCTTCATGAAAGAGTTTATCCCCATGGTGACCGGAGCAGTACATCACAGGTATTAAGTGGACAGAGATGAAAAAGGAGGGTTAAAGGACATCACACTTCAGGTCTTTGGAAGATGTATAAATTGCTCAAGGTCAGCAGAATGGGGTGCTTTGGGAGAGTTAGGGTGTTATATACATCCAACCTTGTGTGTGTGCACAGGAAGACTTGATTGGTGTGGGGTAAGGAGAGGGTGAGGAGAGAGAGACTGAGAGAGAGGGGAGGCTACCCTCTTCAAAGGACCTCTCAGACTCTACACGTTAATGAGGGATTTAGACCCTGAAGCCCTCAGACCCTGACAGCTACACACAGGCAGGAGGACGAGCACACAAACAGACGGACATACACAGAAAAATACCTACTTTTTGGGTTTGAAATGACGTGGCGGGAGGTAAGCATTTTATATACTTGTCTGTGTTGCAAAATACTCCTTGATTTGGCAGAAGCCTGAATCAAATACGCAGCTACTGTATACGCAATTTTGTTTTCCTTTAACCAATTAGTTGCAGTCCTTTATGTATTCCCATTTCAATGCACTTTCAATTTTCCCAGGACTTTTTTATAGGCTAGAATGTTAGGGTGTGTTATATTTCGGTAAATGTGACGCATTTCAACCATTTTTGTAGACGACTTGTACCGGAGTTGAAATACTGACAAGGAGTTGACTTATTTTGTTAGATATAATGATAGTATAAGGAATGTTTATGATTCTCTTAATTTTCTTTTTATACACTTTGACATTTCTTTAACTTTTATAGCAGTAGAAGGTCTGTCTTATAAAGTAGATTCAAACAAATTTGTGATATTTCGATTAGTTTTTTTATCATAAACTCTGGTCAGAGTTTAAAAAAATACATTTGGTGATCTAAATATAGGCCACCTTTGTTTATGTCTCCTTTCCCCATGGAGCTACGCAGTCGGCAGTTCTGGTGCGCCATCCTTGCTGAGCTGCTCGGCACCATGATCCTAGTGAGCGCTGTGCTGGGGGCCTCTGTGCCGGGCCCGGGAGAGGCCTCCACGGGACCCCTGTACCCAGCAGTGGCAGTAGGGGTGTCAATTATTGCGCTGATACACTGTTTTGGAGAAATAAGCGGGGCACAGGTGAACGTCTCAAACATTTTAAAATGGTATTTTTCTTCCTCTGGTAGATTTTCTCTGCTGTAGGTGACATAGCAGTTTAACTCAGATCCTTTACTCAAGTTAAAGCACCAACACCACTGAATACTTTAATATCAACAACAATTTAGTACAGCAACATTATCTTGAAAACAAGCACTCATTACGACTCATGTTAGAGACCTACCATGTATGACGATATAAGTTTGTTAATGTTGTAGCATTTCACATTTTGTATACCAGTCTAGTGGTTGGGCCGCCCCGAAGGGTGACAAGATAAATTGCAGCAAGAATTACATTCAAACAAAGTTCTGCAACATTAATCTGTCATATTCTTGTTTTTTTTCTTTATTCTTTGCGTGAACAAACAACAACACTGTGGACACTTTCACTTCTTTGAGATTGAAATTGTGGTTTAATGAAACCATCTGAGAAGTTCGAGGGGAAATCAGTTTATGGTGGGAGCACTCAGGGGCCACAACTAGAAACACCTTTTATTCTGTATTTTACAATCTTGTAATATGTCGTCTTATCCTTGTGTAAAAATGTATAAAAGTACATCTAAAAGTACAATATTTTCCCTCTGAAAATCTAGTTCAATTGATGTAAAAAGCATCATAAAGTACATTTACTTTCCACCCCTGGCTGCTGTTGGTTTATAAGTGTTGGTTTTCTCTGATCAGGTGAACCCTGCAGTGACTCTGGCTCTGTTGGCCACTCGCAGGCTGGATGTTCTCAGGGCCGTTGTTTATATCGCTGTACAGTGTTTGGGGGCCACTTTAGGAGCCGGGGCCCTCTACCTGGCCCTGCCAGTCAAATCCACGGCAGACATCTTCGTCAACAGGGTCAGTCCACAGATTATAAATTGCCTACCTTTTAAAGAATTTCAGAAATTACATATTTTCCGAATATTCCTGTCTTTTCATTCTTCCCTTCCTGTTTGACCTCCCTCAGGTTCCCATAGAGCTGAATGCAGCCCAGGCTCTGGGCATGGAGGTGTTGTGCACCTTCCAGATGGTATTCACCGTGTTCTCAGTGGAGGATCAGCGACGGAGGGAAAGCACAGAACCAGGAAACCTCGCCATAGGATTAGCCCACACTGCTGGGGTGCTAATAGCGGTAAGAAAAGCTTAAAGCAGAATAATTAGCAATACATTAACTCTATTCAAAATGTTTATAAATTAAGAAATTGTTCCACAAAACAATAAAAAACACAAGTTAACAGTACGTTCTTACTTTGTAATGAATAACAGCAAAACATTATAGGTTATCTGGACTTAACCACTTTCATTAAAGAAAGAGAAACTCTTTTATTTGAACAGTTTTTACTTGAAATGTTGATTAACAATCTTATTGATCTTTACAATATATAATCTTTAATGTTGTTTCATATTGTGAAATGACATGAATACTAAACACAATTGTCTAACAGAAGCTACCTTTTGTCAGACCTCTGTAGTTTCCTTGAGATGCAATTAAATAACTCTTGACTTAATTTGTGCTGTTTTGCTGTCAGGGGCGCTTCTCCGGTGCCAGTATGAACCCTGCACGCTCTCTGGGTCCAGCCATCATCACGGGTAAATGGGAAAACCACTGGGTGAGAGAGAGCTTCAGAATCGACATGCTTGTATGCATGTAAAAAAAATCTTAGTACAGTATGCCATAAAAATAGATTATATTTTTGATACTTTCATAACACGAAGCTGCTAATAATTCAGCATTTTTGGATGCAAGATTGTTGTATTTAAAATAAAAAGGCAGCCTGTATATAAACACTTGATAAGTAGAAACATTACTCAGCTGATATGCTCATTTATTCATGTTCAAGATAAAAGTGGACTTTCCCCCGTGTCTGTAGAAATCCTATTATAATATATATATTTGTTCTGTTTTGCCCACCTGCAGGTTTATTGGCTTGGCCCGGTGATGGGCTCCATACTGGCAGGAGTGTCCCATGAGTTCTTCTTTGCACGCAGCGCCTCTCGACAGAAGTTTATGGCATGTCTGACCTGTAAGGACATCGAGATTGTTGAGGCGGCCAGCATCACGGGATCGTCTCTGTCCACAGTCACACAGAACGCCATCAGAGCCAAACAGGCCAACAACTGAGGACACAAGCATGAAGAAACACATACATACATACCCCTACACACCCACACACCCCCCCCCCCCACACACAGACACACACACACACAAACGATTTTGTAAAGATGCATAGTGTGCAGGTCTTCAGAACATAAGGCTTTTATTTAAACAATAACCAAAACTATATCTACAGATGAAGTTAGTGTTGGGACAATCATTTAATATTCCAGTTAAAACGTTTTAAAGCACTTTATGAATGAAATGAAGAAATAGTAAACATATTACTTGAATGAAAGTGTTAACAGCTCAAGAGCAAATTCAATTGTCTTTTAATTTTAACATTGACTTTTGTTGATCTCCGGCTTTCTTTCAAACGGTTCATGTGAAAAAACATTACACCCCGAAATGCATTATCATGTTAATCAATTCATATTTTATTCTAAAAATGTCCATCGTTATTTCCAAATCCTTAGGTTCTCTTGGGTTATCACTGATATTTAATTTACAATTACATAATACATTTTAGAAACTGGAATCCTTAAATGTAAATATATCTATAACCAGAACAGGTGAATATTGAGTGAGACATTACTGATTGATTTACATCAATGTAATTTCCAAAAACTGATTTGCAACTGGTGAAAAAAGCTATTTCTTCGATATTTTAAGCATCGCAGGCTCTGCCTTAGACATTGCTATAAAGAGATGAAGCCAATATTTTTGACAAAACAATATTACTCAGAAACAGCCATATTTTACGAGTTGACTGTAGAAAAAAAGTGGCTAGGAGGTCAGGGCAAATGTTGTTGAGTAAAAAAGTACGGATTACATTTACAAAATAGTAGATTAGAAGGTGGCACAACATAAAAATATTTCACCAAAGGGATCAGAACCTGGAAACGTTGTCAAACATGCAGTATCATGTTATCAACGGAAATAACAGGACGTAAAATGTGCCGTTCTGCTGAATTACGGCCACTTTTAGATTTTTAGGGATGATGATAATGTGTGGTATAATAATAGACACAAGTAGAGAAGAGTAATACATTCTGCAAATTATTTAGTGAAAACATAAGAACAAACAAATAAACAATAGCTAATGGTTATGGTAAACTAAGTACCATAAACCCTAGAGAATATTTGGCTGGTATATTTTATTGATCATGAAGTTACATTTAAATTATTTGGCACGATTTTAAGTTACTGTTTTTGCAAAGCATCATGTCCCTGCAGGTATCGTTTTTATTTTGTATGTTTTAACTGTGCTGTCGGTAAGTTTAAACATTGCATGTTGTTTAGGTGGTAATAAGAAGGGCAACAAAGGGAAGGATGATTTGAAACCGTCACTGAGTTCACCTGACACATTATAGAGTGCTATCCTTTCAATGTCTCGCCTGAACCATTACCGGTATATTCTGCAGGCGACACTTTCTGGATAAAACTCATCTTTCCCTGCTGCTTTTGTTTTGAGACAAAGCTGCATTTAAAGGGGCTGAATGCGTCCTCTGAGGTCCTGGTTGGCTGTCATTGCTGCATGTAGAGATGCAGGCAATATTGTAAAATTCGATATTGTTACTTTCAAATTTGCACATCATTAAAATATATAATGGAGACTCATTAAAACCCAGCAGAAAAACACTCTTATGTTTGCAATTTTTAGTTTCATCCTGCAGCTGTGAATGCTTTGAAATGCTAAAGAGGTCCTTGCACTGCATTGTGGGTTCAATGATTCTCCAAAATGTCTGTCATGTTGGTGTCTGTTATAACGTATAAGGCGTTCTATTCACAATTTAATGGGTCTTCATACCTCTGTAATGGCTCCAAAGAAAGGACACCTTCAGTGGAAATAAGCTTTGTAATCTGAAGTGTGTGTGTTTTTGTGTGTGTAAGTGTGTGTGAGAGAGAAATAATACCTTTTGCTTTTATGAAACCTTTACATGTATGGGTGTGTTTTGTGGTCTCAGCTGTTTGTATTAAAATATGTTTTGCATGTAATTGAATGGGTCAGTTAGCCCACATTACAAAGCAAACTGTGTTAGCCATGCACAGGAAGATGGTTTACTTTGTCTGAGTTTTAGCAATATTTACCAGTGGTTATTGAGCAAATATGTCAAGTATGTAAACTGGATGAACTTAACCTTAAAAAATAATATGATTAAGAGTATATATTTCATTTGATGTATAGCCAGAATATATATAAATAAAAACAAGTTAGCAATCAGTTTCACTTAAACACACACACACACACACACACACACACACACACACACACACACACACACACAAACACACACACACACACACACACACACACACACACACACACACACACACACACACACACACACACACACACACACACACACACACACACACAATGTGCAAAATGGCTATAACTGCCACAGTGCCGCCAGCATTTTGCTTTGTGTGTGTTCTTTCTAACATGTATAAAAGGGAGTCAAAAAGGCAAGCTCAGCATTGTGCATTCATCGCCCCCCCCCCCAACATTGATGGCTCTTGACTGGTCAGCGCGATGCCCCAGTGCTGCGACCCGCCGGCCCACCCACACTCCCTTTTACTCGTCCTGCAACACACACACACACACAAATATACAAACACACACAGACATATACAAACACACACAGACAGATATACAAACACACACAGACATAAACACACACAGACATATACAAACACACACATACACACACACACACAGATATACAAACACACACGGTCACATAATGAACCCCACTGCCGAGCACCTCCTAGAAGCCTCGGTCACACCAGAAGACACAATCACAAGCATTGTTGGGACAATAATTGTTGTTTTGTTGCTTTTTGTTTGTTGATTTGTGTTTTTTCCACGTTATCATCCCCTTCTGCTGTCTCCACAACACTGCTATTAGCTGTAGAGCGGTGACAGCTCTGAGGCAAACTCAAGTTCATGTCTAAGAGTGCATAACCACAGGCCTCTGCTCCGACTGCTGCCTCGTAAAGACAACCTGTTATCATCGGCAGTGCTTAGTGGTGTAATTTTCTCCAGAACAATAAAAAGAGGCAATAAACATTATCACTTTGCATATTTAAGACAATACTTATTTAGCTATTGCTCTGTTTCAATATGTATTTTCGTCTTCTTCCATCCATACGTAGGCCTCAAGACAAAGGTTTCACAGGGTCAGGCGTTTCAGTGTATGGGTCAGTTCAGCGCTTTGGGCACTTCCGTCCTGGGCCCCAACTATTATGTGCACTTGTGTATATGTCTATGTGTGTGTGTGCATGTGTGTGTCTTTGTGCACGCATGTTTGTGTTGTCTGTCCATGTCTATCAGCATTTGTGACCACTGAAAATGACAGTTATGATATGTCAACAGATGACATACGCCCCAAGAAAACATTATTTTCTTGGCTCTAGCTGACCCCCTCTCAAAGTTTCACGCTGAATTTAAGATACAAATACTCAGAGTCGTCCCTTTATCCGAAAACTCTCACCTCCCACTAGATGTCTTTTATTGATTTCCACTCATCTCGTTGTATCTGTGTCTTTTTCTGGGTTACCTCTCTTTTGGCCTTGCTCTGTTATAGGGGGGCGACAGAGGGGTTAAGTTTGTTTGATTTAGGATGTCCAGCACTGCAGCCCCCCGCCCTTGGCCGTACAGGGGGATTATGGCGTCACCTGGGGCCCCTGGGGGGGTATTATAAAGCCCCTGTCTGGCCCTCTCCACTCCGTCAGAAAGGCTAAAAGGTCCACCGGACACTGTTTATCCCCGTCTCTACTTTAGAAAACCCCCTTTAGCATTGATGCCCACTGTCTCTTGACAACTCATCCCACCTGAGACCTCCACCCACACTTCCACATCATCTCACACCTATGTCTTTGCGACAAGTGGACAGAGGTGGCGAACGCAGCTGAGTTGACTTTACCAACCCGGTTCACGGTTTTGGTAAAGATCCTTTGAGTGGATTCGTCTGTTGACGTTCTGAGTGTTTTTGGTCAGACTACAACAAAAGGGAGATCCTTTTTTGTTATTTTTGGCGCTTGCCGAAGACTTAAAAGGTACAGATCTACCTTTTCTAGATTTATTTTTTAAATAACCTTCATCTGGTGGAGAGCCTCTGCTGAACGGTCACCATGTGGGAGTTCAGGTCAATTAATTTTTGGCGGGCGGTCTTCGCCGAGTTCTTCGGGACCATGTTTTTCGTGTTTTTCGGCATGGGTGCCGCCCTGCGCTGGACCACCGGGCCTCATCACGTCCTGCATGTGGCCCTGTGCTTTGGGCTGGCAGCTGCCACCCTCATCCAGTCCATCGGCCACATCAGTGGCGGCCACATTAACCCTGCTGTCACCTTCGCCTACCTGATTGGCTCACAGTTGTCTCTTTTCCGCGCCGTTTTCTACATCGCCGCCCAGTGCCTGGGTGCTGTAGCTGGGGCCGCCGTGCTGTACGGTGTCACACCCGGAAACATGAGAGGAAACATGGCAATGAACACGGTAAGAAACCAACAGAGATGTTTCAGAAATCAAGTCCAGCAATGATCTCTGGGTAGGCTGATTTCAACTATGCATTGCATGGCATACATTTTAAAGTTAAGGATGTTATCATCAGTGAGGTATGTTATCAGTCAAACAAACCTTTTTAAGCCATGGTCTAAAATATAAAGAACTACCGAAAAATGTGTTCCAGTAGCTCATTGTAAATAAAATACAAATTCAGTAGTATTTATTTATTATTTCCAATACAGCTCTGAAACTCTGAGATGTCATTGACTTATGTAATAATATTTTCATCCACCTGTTGTATCTCCAGCTGCAGCCGGGCATCAGTCTGGGAATGGGCACCACTGTGGAGGTTTTCCTCACCATGCAGCTCGTGGTGTGCATCTTCGCCGTGACCGATGAGAGGAGAAACGGACGCATGGGATCTGCTGCCCTATCCATCGGCTTCTCCGTCACCATTGGACATCTGATGGGGGTGAGACGCATGGAAACATAAATATCAAATCACAATGAAGTATTTTAAAACACAGATGCAGCAACAAGTGACTTGTGTTGTAGATGTACTACACCGGTGCTGGGATGAACCCTGCCAGGTCCTTCGCCCCTGCTGTGCTCTTCAGGAACTTTGTCAACCACTGGGTAAGACCTGCAGGCACTATGAATCTGAGAACGTAATATATTTAATGAATAAATGTTAGGTCAAGTTGCTCTAAACATATTTCAACATACGCTGCCGTAACAAATGAATTTCCCAATTTAGGATGAATAAAGTCTATCATCTATCTATCTATAGAAATGAAAGAACATTATCTAACCTAAAGCTGCTGTTCTCTGCCTGCAGGTGTACTGGGTGGGGCCCATGATAGGAGGTGCAATGGGCGCCCTTCTGTACGATTTCATGCTGTTCCCCCGCATGAGGGGTCTTTCCGAGCGCCTCGCCACACTGAAGGGCAGCCAGCCCCCAGAGAGCGAGACCCAGCAGGACACCCGCGGGGAGCCCATCGAGCTCAAGACGCAAGCCCTATAAACCGGCCCCTGCCCCCCCACTGGGGCCGAGGGATGAGGGACAAGGACCTGAGCTACGCCAACCCCACCTCCGCCAACGCCCCATGCCTTCACACAACATCGCACTAGACTAACCCAAATACTCACATCTAGACTAACACATGACAATATTTATTTTCCATAGCCACTGAAAAAAAAGAACTACAAACAGGTTCACAACCTTCAACCTCAACACACAACAAGACTCCTCTACCCCCCAGTCCTCACTATTCTCAACTGGACATTGTGTTTTTCCTAAATGGTGACCAGAGCCTGAACCAGCAGCCGCCTCGTCTCCTCCCCCCCCCCTACCCTCACCCGCCTGCTTCCTCCTCTCAGACGAGCTTTCATCTGCGGCTCAGAGGAGCGTGGAAACCCTGAAGTTGGGTGGAGAGGTTTATGGAGGCAGAGGGGAGGACCGAGGGGAGGATGAGGGTGAGGCGGGGATGTGGGTATGATATAAGAAGGGTAAGAGGGCATGGGGCAGATGAGGCTGGAGTTAAGGGGTGGGGGTGTGGGTTTTGGTTAGGGTAGAGAGGGCAACACTGGGTTTGTGGTCGTTTCAAGTTGGGTTAGACCAGTGAAGATGGGCATGCTTTTCATTATTCATCTGAATTTATCTCCATTTTAGTTTGTTTTTCTAGGTTCATTTTGTTTTCTGCACTTCAGACACAAGACGTGGATGTATGATACCATTAGATTTTACCAGGGTTTCAATATTTTCAATCACTACATTTTATCTGTGGGTTTGTGTTTGTGTGTGCGTGGGTGTGTGAGAGTGAGTGTGTGCATGTGAGTGCGCCTGCCTGTGCGTATGAGTGTGTTTGCAAGTGAGTGTGTATATGTGTGATCAAGATTGCAGATACAATACCTTTTATTTTGTTTTATTTTCATTACCGCTCTCCTGTTTTGTTCCATTAACTGTGTTCATTTTGTCATCCATTTTTAAGACATGATGATTACTCCTCCCCTCACTGTGGTATTTGCTATGATATTCATTTTTACATAAACCATCTGCTTTTTTGTTCTGAACCAGCACATCCAAAGGAAATGTTGTATCCAAGGCTTTGAGAGTAGATCTGTTCACTGCAGATCGCCTGTGCAAGCTTTACATTGAGTCTCCTTTATTATTTGATCCTTACTGGGAGCACAAGGTGTTTCAATAAACATTTCAATGATAATAAACATAAAAACTTGATACGTGGTTTGAGTCTTTTTTCTTCTTTTGCATTTTGTGGAGTTGGGCAAGGCCAAAATATTAAGCTGCAGTTAATAATGTTGGCCAGGAGAGGGCGAAAAGAGCTCACGTCACTCCCACGTTTAACATTTAATTAGTTCATGAATGCTTTTTGGACGAAAAATAATCATTAAAGGTTAACGTTCACAATGGGATATTTGCTTTATCTAAATAATATTTAACCTTACATTTTTATGCGGATGATACCGTGATGTATACTGTGCAGGTCCCTCCATTAAGGAGGCTGTTGTTGAATTGCAAGCTGTTTTTAACATTATTCAGACTCAGCTCGCTGAGCTTAAGCTTCTTTTAAATGTTGATAAAACCAAGGTAATGCTCTTTTCGAAAGCTAAACAGACACCAGAGCCTGTTTTAGATATTGTAACTACGCAAGGAATAAAACGTGAAGTGGTTACCTGTTACAAATACCTTGGTATCTGGCATGATGATTGTCTCACTTTTAAACTTCATGTCAATAATCTGCTTAAAAAACGGAGGGTTAGGCTAGGTTTCTTTTACAGGAACAAGTCCTGTTTCTCGCTTGAGGCCAGGAAAAGGCTCTGTGACCTTTTTACCTGTACTGGACTATGGTGATCTGATCTATATGAATGCACCCATTACCTGATCAATTTAGATGCCGCCTATCACAGTGCACTGAGATCTGTGACAAACTGTAAAGTATTAACCCATCACTGTATGCAAGGGCAGGTTTGCCTTCGCTAACTGTACGGAGGCTCAGTCACTGGTACATTTGTATATACAAAGCCATGTTAGGGAAACTTACATCCTACATCTGCTCCCTGATTTCACGGCGAATTGAAAGCAGTTATTGCCTGAGATCGCATGCTTTGGTTTTGTTAAATGTGCCAACTGCTAGGACTGTCTTAGGGAAGATAGCTTTTAGATGCGCAGCTCCACTAACTTGGAACAGTCTGCAAAAGGAATGGAAGCTGAGCAATTTGGTTCCACTAAATACTTTTAAAGCAAGGATAGATGCTATCCAATCGGAAACTGTTGGAACCTGTAAATGTTACTAGCTATGTAAACTGTAGTCGCTTTAAATATGCTGCATGATGTCCTTTTTGTTTTTCTGTTATGGTTATATGTATTCATGTGGAACCTACTTGCAGCAGGTCACCATTGAAAAAGAGATCAATGATTTCAATGGGATTCACCTGCATAAATAAAGGTTTGAAATCAAATCAAATCAAAAATTAGTTATAGTTTTAAGGGGTGACATTAGTTTGAGGCATATAGGGAGATGTGGTTAAGGGAGAGGTTGTTAGGTAAAAACAGGGTTTACCCAAAGGCGTACTATTGCTGGTCTTTGATAAGAAACACTTTGATTAATCTCCCTTCTGTTCTTGTCAACACTGCTGATAAACAACAGCATGACTTCACCCCCAGAGCGCTGACAGAACAAACACAGCCTAGTGTTATTCTCCATTTTATGTTCAACAATTCTCATGAAAACATCAGACAGTAAGTTCATTCTACTGTAAAGTATTGTCTGTTCAGGCAAAACCTGATATATCTTTGCCCATGTGCCATCGAGCTCCATTGTTCTATCAAATCCGTAAATAAAACACATCAGTGAGCCACACTGTTGCACTGGGTGACGTTTCCCTTCATTATCGTGATCCTCCGCCTTTCTATTTTATTTTGAGATGAGCCTACAAACATTGACCTGTTGCTGAAAATCACTAGCACGAATGTGTATCAGTCCGCAGCAGAAAATAGTCCCAAGCAAATACATCTTGAGGTGTACATTTTGAGGAGTGAGCTGAGATCCACAGACAAGCATGAGAAGTCTGAAAATGTTGAGAGAAAGATTAAAGGTGTTTTCATAGCTGGCTTTGTCCTTTAACTGTCATGACAGGTGGAAGAGAGATACAGTGCAGTCACATAAACGACAACAATCCAGAATGAATAGTTAACGACATAAAAAAATAAAAATGAAAGTGCTTCCTTATTTAGATTCAGAAGCCAAGATAGATATGAGTAATATTAACCACAACAGTTATTATTAAACAGCAGCTGGTTATATTAATTAAGCAAAACTGGAAACAGAGGAAACAGCTTGGCTGAAATGTCCCAAAATCAGCCTAGCATCACCTCTAAAGCTCAGTAATTAAAACCTTACTTTAGATTTTGTTAATTTAATCTTTACAAACACAAAAGTGTCCAAACAACAATCCACTGTTTTACGGGGGCTTATGCAAGACAATTTCTAAGCCGTTAGCCAGCAAAGAAAGAGTTTTTCTTCTTTGTTTAAAAAAAAATGTAATGTGTTAATTAGTGAGCTAATCATCTTCTTCGTGCGTTTCCTTAAATGTTAAACTATTCATAAAAACAATGTGATCCTCATCTCCAAACTTATTCGAATCCGTTTTTGTAGAGTATCTCAATGATAGACAAAATATCTTAGATGACTCATGTAGGACCCTAAAAGTTCTTGGTAGTATCATGCAGCATTATATTTTTAACCACAATAACTGTAATTGAACCACAATTTAAAAAGTCTTATTACGAATATTCATTTTATTTTTGCATATTTGTTTAAAATGTGATGTATGGCTTGGTTTAGGACTTTACTAAGGTGGCGCCGCAGCACCGTGAGACTCCAGTATCATCACTGCACGACTGTCTTGTTTTCTGTAGATGGAAAAAACAAAACAAAGAAACAACTCTGAGCAGTACAATGGGCTGGAAAAGGAGCTCGGTCCTGACACTGGTGTATACTGCATCGCTCCATTTCTCTCTCACTCAACTCACACACAGAGACACCAAATACACTCACACACATTCAGTAAAAACATCACCTACATCCAAACACGTGATATGTATTGACAACTGTGTCATCTAAGTATCATTAAACCGAACAGTCCCCATAGACCAAATCTAGACACTGCTGCTCCAAATAGGCTAATAAGCTGCTGCTGAAACATAATGAAATGACTTTAGAGTGCTAACAAAGACCTTCTCTCAGTGATATCTAGCGAAAGAAAATATCAGTGTTGTCTACCTTATTAATGCTCATCCTTTATCATCATAATTGCATATTCTGTTAAACTGTGATTATCACCGTGAAATGACTTGCCAGCGGTAGATGAAAGGGACAAAAGGGAGCATAATAAACATTTTGTTCATTAGAGATGAGAGATTAATCAGAATGACAAACACAAAGTGAACCAGGTGGAGAGAGATAGGGGGAGATCTTTAAGGCCGTAGACAGAAAGGTAACCTTGCAGAGGAGGTCATTGAACCTTCGTTTCTGAAAGAGGAACTCAGCTTGGCTAATATCCAGCATTCAGTTCAGTACCTTTGGAGAAACTGCAGCCGCAGCATCATGTCAAACAGACATATTTCTCTTTGTCTTTACATGTCCGCTCTCCAGCAGTCGGCCTGCCTCCAACAGCAGCAGTAAGATAAAAACGTCAAGATTACCAGCCGTCTTATTCCAGTCCCTGACGTCTGCCACGTATGAAAAACATTCAGATCGTATGCTCATGACAGTAGCATCGGAACATTTTCATCCACTATTACAACAATAATAATAATATATATATAAAAAGACAGGAATGAGAGTGTTTTCTTAAAGCCCTTTTGATTACGTCACACTCTCTCCCCGGTTATCCAGTCTCATCCTGAAGATGAAGACGAAGTCACAGGTCAACAGTCACGCTGCTTCGAATCATCAGTCCTGCAGCTGAGGGTCGCTCACTGCATGCGGTCGGGCTGGTGCAGGGGGTAGTGCAGGAAGGCCTGCGGGGGGGCAGACATGGCGCTGAGTGCAGCCAGGGAAGGATGCATAGCGGTCGGAGGGGTCGGGGACGCGGTGAGAGTGGGCGCCGACGTGCCGGGGGAGAAGCTGTAGCTGAGGAAGCCGGCGGAGGGCGAGGGTGAGGCGGCGTAGGGGTACTGCTCCAGCCCGGGGTGGGCGTAGTGGCTGTAGGCGGAGCTGTAATCCAGGTAGGGGGAGGCGAGCGCTGCTGAGGGGCCGAGCTGGGACTGCAGCAGCAGGCTGGGCTGCAGGAAGGCCTGGGGGTACATGTACTGCTGGGCCAGCCTGGACACAGAGGACATCATCAGTCAATTGGTGGAGAAACAGAACATTCAAAGCCATCAATAATAATAGAATCACAATTGTATTCTGCATTTTGTATATTTTGTAAGTAATTACTGTTGTCTAATTTTTTTTTTCTTATGTAGGCCCACTTTTAGTTCTTTTTATTTATTTTTTTTTAAAAAAAATGGTGCTTTTCGTTGTAAAAATAGAAACATAATTCCATTTTCTTCTCGTTTAATTTCTGTGTAAATACAACAAAAATGTCATGTTCCAGTTTCTCAAATAAAAATGTAGTCTGGTGTACTGTAATTGTAAAATTAACAGCTTGTGTTTTATGGCAGGTCTATCTAAAGAAGCATTTGCAATATATAACATGTAATATTGGCATCTATATTTTATATATTGGTACTTTTATAGTCTTTAATCTCTAAATTATTTGGTGGCACCCAAAGACTATAAATCTTAGTTTTATAGTCTCATCTTAATAATAATCAGTCTATGGTGGTAACTGACTGAAGAAGCAACTACAGTTTTATCGTTAAGCCAATGACAATAGAGCTTTTAATGTTTTTTTGTTTATATGACATTTTCATATTTTTACATGTTTGCAAAAAATGGAAGAAATTACAGAGGACTGACACATCCAAATCTGTGTCTGAATATCCGATGACAACGCTGCAAAAATATGGATAATGTGTGTTCAAAACGTTGTATGGTGTGAGATCTTCAGATTAGTAAGTGTCAGTTAAAAAACAGTAATCAGAGACAGACAAACAATCAAAGCCAGCAGCTGCACGTTTCAAGATGAACAAACAGACTGTAGTTTCTTCACTAATTGTGTCCCAAGATTAAAGAGCTTGAGTCCTATTAAGGCGTCCTCTTCCTCCTTTAAGAGCAATTATCAGCACTGTTGCCTGAAAATAGATCTTCTCCCTTGTGTTTAAGCTTAATTAGCACACTTTCTGAGAAATACTACGATTTGTCCCAAATAAAACATCGCCCAATCAAAAACGCTCAATAGAAGAGAGAACCTAAATCACAATGTTGTATTTCTAAATTTGACATCTAAAATGTCATTTCTGAATTGTATTGCGTGTGCTCACACACACACACACACACACACACACACACACACACACACACACACACACACACACACACACACACACACACACACACACACACACACACACACACACACACACACACACACACACACACACACACACACACACACACACACACACACACACACACACACACACACACACACACACACACACACACACACACACACACACACACACACACACACACACACACACACACACACACACGAGCTGCCACGACAGATGTAGTGTAAGACAGTGTTGATACTCGGAGCCACGGCAGTAATGAGAGAAAATGTTCTCCACTGTCCTCCTGTATTCACTCATGCCCTTGCCTGAGGCTGCCCACTTAACCTGAACTGCCTCACTTACATCTGGCAAGAGCAACAGCGATAATATCAGAGGAACTGGGTTATTCTGCTTAAGTAAAAACAACCAAACATGACAGACTTTAACACTTTCACTCCCGTGACCTGCGCCTAAAGACAAAGCTGTTAACCTGACAGTAACCTTGTCACTGAGTCTGAAGTCAGAGCTGCTGCTGATGCTTACCCACAAACAGAGCCAGAGCAGGGATCAGATGCTTACACAACAAATAGAGGGACTTCACACTCACTCTGCTGTGTACACAACACACACAGGTACACACCACCGTGTACAGTATGCCTGCAAACATTCCTTCCGAAATGACCCATATTTTAGTTTATTTAACCTTATTGAGTCCATCTGAGAATCCTGAATTCCCCCAGAATTATCCTTGATTAACTTGAATGTCTACCTGAAAAAAGGATCTATGTATCTGTTCTTTCTTATAAAAGCCAAACTAAATAATACTTCACTTGATTTAACAGTTGATTTTAGGCTTTTATAAAAGGGTTATCTATAAGGTGTTTGTGTTTCACTGTTATTCCCACACAGTTATTTTGATACAGTTTACATTTTGTAAACCTTTTAGGACTTAAAATACATTTCAAATAAAGATTGTCTGGATTGTGTCTTTATTTCTCACTGAAAGGAAAAATCGAATAAACAGATTTTAGGAAATACTTTTACTTGATTTCTTGCCAAAGTTCAGAAAGAAGCCAATGTACGACCAATATGGAAGACAAAGACTAAAGACTAGATGTATCCTGCTGTTATACATATTTATGATGTATAATGTTTAGAGCTCAGTGGGAGTTGTTGTGTCACGCTCCTTCTACAATCTAGATTTTAGTACGGCCTTAAGTCTGAAAACACTAGCGGCGTGCAGGCAGGGGGTTGACAGGGTCCTGGTAACATAAACAAACATCCCCACAACAACTGTCATCACATTCCGTTTCTAATGTTCCTCTGAATGCTGCACAGAAATATGCTAACAGCAACTTTTACCAACTGAGCCCTGTCCCACTTTAACCAATGAAAAAAGCCTACAGATAAACATGGGGAAAAAACAGATATCTCTTGTTTTACCAAACCAAAAACTGCTTTAAGTTGCTGCCATTTTTTTTTTTTAGAAAAACATCAGACAGTAAGAGTAAGTGTCTGACTGAGAAAATTGGTTTTCAAGACTATAAAGGGAAGCAGCACGAAAGCAGCACCTTGACGGAGCGTTAAACCTGAAGACTAACGACACACAACATCACATTAAGTCAAAGTCCAGCTGAAGCTAACGTCGCCCCCCCATGACCCCTGTGACCCCTGTGAATCCCCTCTCTCCTCTCCAGCTCCGTCAGTCTCTCCCGCAGCAGAAGTGCAGCGTCATTCCCATGGCTGTGCGGCGCTGCCTGACAGATTTAATGTGACAGCGGCATCGTACGAGAGAGGGAGCTGCGCCTCACATTTTCCCCTCCCCATGCCTGGCATCATTGCTGGCTGTCAAACACACATTTATATATATACAGTATACACACGTAAGCAGGGGTGTAGACAAACATGCACGCAAACATTCACATCAATTACAAATCACCCATGCAGCAAAAGTGAACATGCAAGTCTGAGAGAAAGAACACTTAATGGGTTTTGTGTAGTCGGTTAAGCAGCTTAGAAAAGGATGTGAATTAGTGTCTGTGTGTGTGTGTGTGTGTGTGTGTGTGTGTGTGTGTGTGTGTGTGTGTGTGTGTGTGTGTGTGTGTGTGTGTGTGTGTGTGTGTGTGTGTGTGTGTGTGGGTCAGGCACAGCAGGGATAATTGGCGCAGCTGTATGGGTTTAGCTCACTAACAGACCCATGAGAGCAAAATAACCTCCACTGACTCCCCTCTCCAGGTTTACTCCCTCACACCCGGCTTCCTCTGCACTCCCCCTCACAGACCTTCCTCAAATCAAGGCGGCGGGGATAACAGAGGAAGAATGTACTGAATAAAAATTAAAAACGGGGTCGAGGTCAGGACTCGTTGGGCGAGGAGTGAGCGGGAGGGAGAGATGCTTAGAGGATCACCCATCATATCCCTCATGCCTCAGGACAGCCACGCTTTTAATAGTTCAGATCAGAGATGTGAGGAGGGTGAGTCAGTCAAAGAGACAAACAGACATTCATGGAGACACACACACATGACCCTTCGTCCTCTCTCCATAAACCCACACACACAGCTGGAGGGAGAGTGAGAGATAGAAAGGCCAACATCAGCGCTGGACACTCAGCCCTCATGTCAGCAAGGAAAAATACATCTGAATTAACATATTAATACAAATAGCGCTGCGTGGGGTAGAGGAAATATGACTTGTTTACCAAATCTTATTAAGGCAGTGTGGGTAAAGCTAATATTAATATGCTTAAGATGTTATGTGCTCAGAGTGTCAAATCATCAAATAAATATATGTGTTTTCAAAGCTTAGTTTCACTTGTTAAAATCCAGAAAGCATTGAAAAGAATCCAGTGCTGATCTTATAACAAGAAACTAAACAACAATTATAACCTCAGTTAATTTAAACTTGAACTAACCTTTATTAAGAATTTACAAGCATTATTATAAGCAATATTTTTAATGGTTTCTGATACACTATAATGTGGCTTTAGCAGTTATAACAACACACATTAGTCTACTTGTTAAGCTCTTCCTAAAAAAGCACCTGTAACTTGTATAATAGTTAATTATAATTAGACAATATACTGGTTGTCTTCATTCAACATATATCCAGCACGAAATACATCATATTTATTCTTTATTGTAATTTCATTATGAATAAATATACTACATAGACACAATTATGTGTTTCTATCCATACTGTTATCATGGGTTCATTAATGATTTATCCAGGTGTTTTAATGGTTGCCAAATACATGAATTAGCACCCTTATTTCTGCCTACAACTAGATTATAATGTGTGAATAAACCGTTTATGACGTGTCTATTTACGGCATGCTAAATGCTTACACATTACAAGCCGTTTAGAGGTTTTTACCGTGAAGCACCTGCAGGTAAATGATGTGTAAATCAAGTGTTGAGTTAGCCATCTCATTAAATCTAGATTTGTATATTTTCATGCCTATTCAGTTTACGGCTCCAACAAAGTACTACATTTTGAATATAGATCAAAATGTTTGTCATCTTTTAACAGACAACTGAACAAAATGGGAGCTTTCTGTGCTATGAAAAGCATCAAACAAGACCTTTTTTCATGTTCTTCAAATTAGGCTTTCATGCGACAAAAGTGCCTCTCCTAATTGGGTCCCCGGATAAGAGAAATATACCCCGGAGGATTCACTGTCAACCTGAACCCCCTCGACAGACAGATAAGAGTGATAACTTCAGGCTGAGACAGAGAGATAATTTAGAGGGGGAGGAAGGCAGCTGAAGAAGAAGAGAGAAAATAATCAGAGACGTACTGTAGAGAGTAAACGGTCGGGGGTGTGTGAAAGCAGTCGACATGTTTTATGTTTCCTCAAAAAGACTGAGGAAAATGTTTCCCTCGAACACAGGAACGAGCTCCAGCGTCACGTCAATACCGCCGGCCCTAAAGCTTCACTGCACCCAGACAAAACCATGCCCGGCCACAGGTGTGCTGTTAGTCTGTCTCCCCCCCTCCTCCCACTGCTTCAACAGGAAGTACTGCCGCCCCCCACCTTAAACCGCACATCTCCTTTCTGTCTCTCAAAATAATAAACACCAGAATGTTAAACAGGAAATGTAATTTCACTTCTGCCAAGCAGCGACGTTGGGTGCTAAAGGCAGACAGCAGGCAGCCATGGGCGACAGATGCACACCCCCCCCCCACACGCACACACAAACCCTCCCCCATAAGAGAACATCTCCCCCCTCCTCCCTCACGATTCAGCTGAACCTCAAAGCCACATTTGGCGTCAACCCGTCCTCTGTCCTCTTAAAACTTAAAGCAAATACGCAGGGGCAGCAGACGGAGCTGTGCTTTGTTTGAGTTTGTTTTTTGTTATTTGCTGTTTAATTATGTGAGTGTTAGACCTTGAAGCCCCCCGGGAGGAGAAGGAGACAGGGGAACAAAAGACCTGCAGAGATATTATGAGTTATAGATGGATCAAGTATTGAGATTTTAAGAAAGAGTTTGACATACAACACCATTTCTGTCTATTCTGTCTAGTAAACGTGAAGCTAGAGCTTAGCCTATTAAAAGAGCTTGACTCTGAGGAAAACAGCTATCCTGGCTCTTTCCAAAAGTAATAAACTCTTTATCAAGATTATACAACATGTGTTGAATTAGAGACTTTTAGAGGTGAAGTTGGGAAGATTTCATTTTGACAGAGTTGAATCTAGCAAGTGATTCTACATCTGAATCATGTATTTTACAAATGTTTATATTCTGTGTTGAATACCTATCATATAGCATGTGTTAATAGGACAATAAAAAACAACAACCTAGATAGATAGATAGATAGAATCGGAGGGATGAAACCCCTCTTTAATGGTCACACATGCAGAGCACACAGCACACACAGTGACATTTGGCCTCTGCTTTTAACCCATCCTAGTACCAGGAGTGTAGAACTAGGAGCAGTGGGCAGCTATTGTACAGCGCCCGGGGAGCAATGGGAGTGGGGGGCGGGGGGGTTGCTAACCTATGCTGTTAGCAAAATGTAACCGTATTTTTATTTGAATGAATGTAAAGCAAGTGCGACCATATCCACCACAACAAATGGTGTCACTTTAAAAACACAAGTGTGCGTAGTATAAACAATCTAAATGAATCTGTATCTTGAAGGAAAACCTTTGATTGCTACACCTACATCCCTGTAATTTTGTGATGGACGGAAAAGACTCCTGTTCTCCGTCAGCAGCACAGGCCTGTTCAAATCACAAGTTATAGCTTGTTCTTAAAATAAAAGTCCTTGACTTGCCCAAGAAATGTCGGAATGTGACTGCAGTCATACTGATCATGTCAAAGACACAAGGAGCCTCGGAGCAGAGGGATCTGAGCTGGACAGATGCTCCCTTTGCATAATGGAAAATATAAAGAATTTGTCCGGATGTGTGTCTTATTTAACCCTTTTAAGAGTTTCGGTCTACTTTATAAACTATAGTAATTAAACCACAGAGTGACATATTAAGGTTGTGAGAGTTTCCTGTTGATCTGAAATTAATTTGCTTTTCACTGAAAGCCCAAAACACCTTGCAGCTGTGTTGTTGCAAAACTGGTATCGCTTCTTCTACTACATAAAACTTTAGTCCAAAAACACGACAAAACCAACTGACCTAATTTACATCGATATATCTTCAGTGCATTATTTTTGCAAAGGAATTTATTTTGAGGATTTGCTTAATTTCTCTATTTTAAATCTTTTTGAATCGAACATCTCTGCGCATTGTTGTTCAAGGTTCTGAAACAGGATTGATGATGACCTCAATGTATGGTAGTGTAATTGAAACATTGATTTTAATAAAAAAAAAAGTAAATTAAAGTTTTATAAAGTTGTCAATAATTCTTATTGAAACTTACATTTAAAGGAAAGCAGTGACTTTCTCATTTAACTGTTGCTTGAAGGTAAAAATCATCCACAACACTTTATCAATTACATTCTCTCCAATAGAAGTCACTTCACAAAGAGAAAACACAGACATTAGTTAAATGTATTCTTTGACGGCTGATTAATGCATGAATCGTCAATTTTGTAATTGTTAAAATGCAAAACACACCAAATCCTATACAAATCTGTTACAACCATCTTAATGCTTCAAATTGCAGATGTTTCCACTCTGATAAACAAAGTGCCACCTCCTGTGTGTGTTTGCCTGAAGGGTGTGCTTGTTTTTAGTGTGCCAGGTGATGTTTCCGCCTCTTTTGTTCCAGTTTGCGAGGTGTCGAAGCTGTGACTCTTCCCTGAAGCAGAGATTAAAACTCCCTTTGGTTCCGATGTCCGATTTCACCGTGGGAGACTTTCAATCAACCCGTCATCACTCATTCATAGACTCATCTGGGTCAGCCTCAATTCCCTCATCGGTCATTTAGACATTGAGGACTGCAATATTAATAGCACTCAGAACAGTTGTGGTTTTTAATGGACTTCTCTGTGGCCACAGCATCAGAACTTGTCATCCTGCAGAAAGTCAGTGTGAAAATCTCTTTTTCCAAAACACCACACCGTGCATGTTGCTTCAAAACACCTCTTAAATATAGAAGATACAAACTTTTCAAGCAACCAAAGACCAAAACATGTTTGCTCTCTTCTCCCCAGAGAGCAGATATTTAATTTAACAATAATCTCGTCTAAGATAACCTAAACAACATCACTGAATATCTGAGTCACGCCTCAGTATGTGTTATAGGGATTCGACCTACAGTGTAACAGCCCTTGAAATGAATCATCCTGTTATTATTAGGAAGTGACTCAATAAGGTTTTTTGTTTTTGAGTTGACACTGAAACCCTGAGACTCTGGATGAGGAGGCAGAACGTCCGTCTTCCTGTAAACATGTGGATAACAAGAAGTTTTCAGGACAAGGCTAGTTTCTGAGAAAGCCACCTATAAAGCCTCTGTTCCAGTACATTAGGAACACTGACAGAACCTTCATTATGATTATTATTTTGTCTAAATGGTCTGCAAAGGCTAAAATCCCAAAGTCTCCTCCAGAGCGAGTTTCTCTAACACACACTCCCCCTGCCTGAAACACCTCCATTGGACTCCTTTGTTTACTTACATATCATATTGACATCACTACGTAACACTTGCCCTTCTATAGCGCTCAAACCAGTGGCGTAACTATCGACGGTGCAGCCGGTGCCACGCACCGGGGCCCAGACCCAGCAAGGCGCCCATGCAAAATAAAAGATTAAGTTTATATATATTTTGTAAACATTTTTTGAAATATTTTTTTATTGGGGCCCCAATGGCATTGACCGGTTCACGCAGTCTTCAAAGTAACCAAGCAACCTAAATTAATTTGTAATTTATCTGTCCAATTACCTAGCTCCCTTTCATGTCATGTGATACCTTGCGTGACGAGCGAACCGTTTAATCAACCTGTACTGTACTGTAGCTAGCAGCAGCAAGTTCAGTAGCATTATAAAAAATGTAATAGCTTGCATTTATAATGTACAGCAAACCAAAGCACAAGAGCAACGCTCAAAAGAGAAAGGACAAGAGAGAACAAGGAGATGTAACAGCTAAATTGACAAAATTAGACATTTTTTTTTGTCATACATCATCCTCGAAATCGAGCGCTAACGTAAGCAATGTTGACGTGCATCAGCAGCCGGAACCAGAGGCTAACGATAGCTCACCGGCCTCACCACCATCATTGCCATCTAGCTCCACAAGTGAAGCTGTATCCGTGGCCGTGGCTGTGCAACCTTCTTTTCCAGCCAGCCAGGAGGAGAGGCTGGATTTGGCTGTGCCCGGCGGTGGTCCAACAGTTCCCCCAAGGGCCCCAACCGATAGGGGACTCTATGGCGCTATTGAGACCCCCAACGCCAAGATCAAAAGCTATATTATAGCAACCGGTCTATGTAGGCCTACCGGCCCATTCCCCAGAGACAAACATCGAGGAAACAGGTTTAACCCTCTTCTTAGTTCGCTGTGCCATTGTCAGGCTGTGGTGGTCTGAGGCCAGGGCAGGCTGTTGTTGATAGCCTATACATGTGGCGCTTCTGAGTGGTTGTGTATGTCCGTGCGTGTGTGAGCGCATCTGCGTGCGCTTATGTTTGGGGCGATGGGGGGGCCCCAAAACAATATTTGCACCGGGGCCAATCACAACCTTGTTACGTCACTGGCTCAAACACATTGTAGGTAAGTGGCTGTATATCTCTAAGCGGTTGACGAATGACAACAGAGCCAGCTAACCAATCAGTGCAGACTGGGCTCTGGTTTCAGACAGAGGGTGAAAAGAGCCCATAGCACACAGTATGAACAAAAAAAGACCCTTTTGAACATTAAAGGTAGTATAATATAGTTATTTTAATCAAACTTTTTCCTGCTCACCCTGCGTCCCCTTTCATGTGCCCTTATCCTACACTGTTGGATTCTAAAGGTCAAAAACTCCTATTCCACAGTCAGTTGCAATGAACATATCTGAGTTTGCCATGTGTTAATAAGAAGCAGAAGATAACTCAGTCTTTCTGCAAATTCCTAAACATAGTCTTTACAAACAGCCTTCTCTAGGCATCAAGAGAAAACAATCACAGTTCTTTCCGTGTCCTTGTCACCCTGTGTCTCTCCCTCTCATGTAGTTACATTTATTAAGCGTTCATCTGTAATGCAGAAATATGAATTAAGCATTCAACGTCTTCTGGGATATCTGGCTAACATCCCCAGAAACATTAAATAGTTATAATATAATTTCTCTGTATGCACGAACATCAGGAAAAAAGAGGTAATGGCAGCAGTGCATGCGTGTGTGATAAGAAAGAGAGAACGGATGTAGGGAAGTTAGACTAAATGGCTTGTTGCCTCAGTAAAGCCCAAGTCATGCATGACACAAATTCAGAATGTAGCTTCGTGTGTTTAATGGCCCAGAACGAGAGAGGGAGACGACAGAAGACAAATCAAAACGTGAAGAAAAGATACAGATACGTGTGCAGGGCTGAACATATCTGAACACACATCATTTGTGTTGTATGTGATGCCTTCTTTTCTTTCTTTACACATACAGTACGTGGCAATAACCACCATAACCCCGGGTGGAGAACAGCATCAAGTGCTTACAAATGTCAAGGACGGAGGAGTGAGATGTATTGTGTTGAGGAGGAGGAGGAGGAGGAGGAGGAGGAGGAGGAGGAGGAGGCAGGTGTGAGAGAAAGAAAGAGAAATGGAAATAGAGCTATTGATTATTCTCCTTCTTACCCATATTGCCTCTGAGCCCACGTAGGATGGACTTGCTGAACTCCAACAGAGAGACCTGCAGACAAAGAAGAAAGAGAGGCAGCGGTGAGGATGGATATTTCAGCTACCGGCTGCATAAAGAGAGACGGGCAGACGAGGACAGATATCTCAGATGTTAGCATGCATCCGGAGGTATCTGTTATTCCCTCAGTATACACACATGCTCGATACGAAATAATAAAGCGCTCCATTGAACACAAACATCTGTGACCTCGCTGCCTCCAGAGTTCATCGGGAATCAGATGAAGCTGAGTAAGAAAGGGGAAATGTATCCTCCTCCTCTGACTTCTTGTCAACATTCCTCCAGCTATTATTCCTTTCTTACATCTCCTTTCACTGTACAGCCATGACTTCATCAGCACCCTTTCTTTTGTTCAAATGTATATATATATCTAAATGCACATTTTATTTCTTCGCCAGCACAAAGAGGAGACAGTCACACTGTTATTTTCTTGTTCTTAACAGTCCCATCCCCTCCTCCTCTTCTTATTCTCTTCCTCTCCTATTTGCTCACACAGAATAACAAAATACCAAGCGCTGCCATCTCCCATCAGCTGCAGGCTCGGGGGGTTGCGTCGCAGCCCAAGAATAAGGACACACAGTCAGTTATTGTTGGCGCCTGTGTTTGTCAATCATACCTACACTTGATGGTATTTCAGCCAGCGAGCTTTTAAACACAGCGGCGAGGGAGAGCCGCTGTCAGGGTCTGGTGTGCAGCGAGACATCGGAGGGGGAAGCACAAAGCGTGTGTGCTGGTGGTTAACACTAAAAAAGCCCTGCGGCATGAAAGCTGTGCATTTAATCAAGTAAACAATGAGAGGTATTGTGGGAATGAGCACAGACAGATGGCTGAAGAAAGCATACCAGTGGCTGTGCGTGTTTTATCCCACTGACCTCAAATCTGTAGACATATTCATCGGTTTAGAGATGTACTATCTTCCAGGCAGCTGTGTGCTTCTCTTCATTTCAGGGAACCATCATGCAGAGATTAGCAGAAACTCAACTGGACCTCCACCATAATATGGTAATGTTGCAAGCACAGAATATGTGGAAACATTTCCTTTAGATTTCCTGCACCTGTAGAATGCAGTTATATATATTTGACAGCCAATTCCTGCAGAAATCTATTTCATACACCCAATTCGTTTTGGATTATTCTACCCAGAATATGCAGTAGTAAGCTTTACCATTTGACAGTAGACATACAGTACTGTTGACCTTAAAACACAGATGATTTCATGTTTATTGTAGTGGATGATTTAAGTATCTGCAGACCAAAGGTTATATGGATGTTAGGACAACAATACAGCTCTTTTTTAAAAGTGAAACAACATACTTGTTGTGACATAATTTAAAAGATTTCTTTAGTAGTAACAAACGGGGTTTTGGGACTTAGTGCCACAGTCCTGTTAGAGAAGCCAGAAAGTATCCAGAGAATAACTAACACATTGTTTGTTTGGGCCTTTTGTGTTATTTCTCTTATAAAAAGTAGAATATACCCGGCCTTATTCTTTTTATCATTTGTGGTTATTTGGTTGAACATGATCCAGACAAACCTTCTGATATAAGTTTAAACCCTGAGTGTGTGGCTGTGATCTAACACTTACTGGTCTGTGCGCTGCGTGGCTTTGCTCCCAGGTACGCCAGGTTCACATTGGCCTTCCTGCCGTCGATGATGGGGTTCGGGTCCTTACACACCCGCTCTGCTGCTCCCCTGTCCACCATGGTCACCTGTTGATGATGTCAGAGCATTAGGGATAAATAATCACTGTTTAAGCGTCATGTGAAGGCTTCTGTATTGAGTGTTGAAGGAGTGATTGATGAAGCATGATGAAGCAACAGAGGGGGGAGGGTCTGCTGTCCTTGTCTCTCCTCAAATGATTCAATCGTTTTGCTAAATGTGTGAGGAGACACTGACTCCACCGCATGAAGACAGCCATCAGTGAGTTTTAATGCTTCCGATGGAGCTCATGTAGGAGGCAGATTTCTTTCTTTTTTTATACAGGGCTGCCAAGGATGAAATACT
>NC_136902.1:14377968-14690670 GCF_949606895.1 Notothenia rossii
AGTGTATAATCATTATAGTGAATAAGTCAGGATCATCAACTTCAGTCAGTTTCATCATGACAATAATTAACGTGCAATTATATATTTAATTGCTCTTTTTACTGCACTGTTAGTGTAGTTTTATTATTATTATTATTATTATGATTATGCTGCTGTGTTTATTGTATATTTATTACTCTGGCACAACAATTTCCTTCGGGATAAATAAAGTCCTATCTTATCTTATGTCATCTTCATTGTTGCCGCTGGTGAGACAGAAAATAAAAGATCAAACAGTTATAAAGAAATTAAACACTGCATTATTTTTAGGCAGAACGCATAGAATCCCCACTGCATTAAAACAAAAGTGAAACAAAAAATGCCAAACACCATTTCCCCAGCTACAAAGGGTTGAAAGAGACAACCTGGCAGCTTAATTTAAACTGAGACTGTAATTGTATTACAAATGACAGTCAAATCTAAAAGTTATTTAAAGCTCTGCGCGGCTGACGGGGCTCTGTATAGTCTAACAGCAGCAGCAGGGTTGGGACAGCCTGGAGGTGTGAGATCTTTCCAAGGGGCGCAAAACCATTAGGAGAAGGGGAAGAAAAGTGGGATGATTTATGACAAAAGCTTCCACAGGGGAGGAGACCGGTTGCAGGAAACAAAAGGCAGATTAAAGCGAGGCTGCAGTGCAGACGGCAGCACGAAGCCCGACGTCACTGACAGCAGGCAGAGGAAGCTCTCGTCTTCTTCAATTCACTTCTGAGGATTTGCCACACAGATGTCCTTCACACTTTATTCCCTCCTGTCTATACCTCCCCCCCCCCCACACACACGAATAATTGTAATGATTGTCATGTACAAAATGTTTGAAATCAGAAAAAACAACAGACATTTTAATGTTTAAATATAAATTTGTATTTACATCGATATTAACATCAAGAAACAAGGTAAGAAAAAGAAATGCAATAGTATTTTACATCCTGTAATAATGACTGTATGTTTCCCAGATGTGTTTTCTCTTGTAGCTCCAACGATGCACTGACAGGAGATCGTTTCCTTTAAAGCAAAACACATACTTTTTTTTTGTTTACATTTGTAGATTTCATACTCTTCATTGAGACTGGGGTTAAACAAAGCTAAAACAACTCCAAGCTATTATTCAGAGACAAAATGACATCAATCATGAACCCTTCTTTCCAGCTTAGAAAATGTTGACATTCTCTTGTGAAAGAACCGTCTGCAGCACCACAATTCAACTGGCCATAAGTTCTACAGAAAGGAAGACACTTTTACAAACAAAAAACTCAAACCACCTCAGCAGACTCGTCTCTACTCTATGTCATACGGATGGGGATAAAATGCAATTAAACATATCTAGTTTAATGTATATTATAGGTTATGTGCGACAGTTAAAGCACACGGGAGTACTTGCACGTTCTACGTCGGGAACTGTTTCTACGCACAGCAGAATGACAAACAAAAATCTTTGGATTGAGCATGTGTTCAAAGGTAGAGTTCTCAACATAAGCTTCACAGGAAATACAATGAAAATGAAGGCAAAGAAAAAAATCAGTTATCAGGTAATAAGGGGTTTAAACTACTTCATGTGTTGCTTCCATCATGTTAAAACATTTGTGAACGGACCAAATGGACTTATGGACAGTTATACGGTGGGACTGATTTCCGAAGTCTCGCATCTGAGGCCGAACGATCATTTCTGCAAAACTGTGAGCACAGAAATCTCAGGAGTGAAAGTCACACATGGAAGCATGAGGTTCAGAACACATCAACGCCACATACTGGTAAGACATCCGGGCCTCGAGAAGCCTAACACAATCATGTGTCAACTCTTTTTGTATAGGCATTTTTTTTGACAGAAGAAAAATAATTTATTTAGAAAAGAAATTACACACTAGCACCTCCTTTGCTAAGACAAATATCCTCAGAGAGTGCTTTCTGAGAGAAAGAAGGTAGCAGTAAGAAAGAAAATCTACACGTACTGCTTACAAAAAGGAGGCCCTTACTTTCCAAACAATGCTTAAAGTATTGAAAATAAAAGCTGACCTATGACGGATTAAGAAAATTACACTTTTAAATATCAAGCCTTACAATCTGTGCAAAAACAGTATGTGACCTACAAAAGCATATATATATTTATATATAGTACATTTGAAGCTTATTTACAATTCATATTCACAGACAAAACAAAAACAAAAAGCTCCAAACAAGACATCATGTCTAATACTGCAGTGCCATCGCTTTGAGTAAATGATATTTCATTTGTCCACAGAGGAAAACCAGGAGGAAGGATTATTGCTAGAAATCTAACACACACTTCTCTCTTACAGTGGGAGCTAATATAGACATCATTTCATAATTGGCAATCAATTTCATTTCTGCATTTGTAATAACACTGTTAATTGGTGCGAGGTAACCAAAATATCAGCACATTTTGGATTTAAAACTACCTCTGGAAAGATAAAATGATCATGTTAATGAAACTTTATAAATATAAGTTAAGTTTTGGAACATTTATAGAAGTCTGTTTGTCTCAAGTGAGTTTTTAAAATTACTTAAAAATGGTTTGTTGTAATAAATTGGTACCTCTGTAGATGAGAGCGTTTGATAAAATCTGTGCTTGCCGCCTTTCTACTGGTTCCCACTTTAGAACAAAGATCATCAAAGTTACCCATTTCCAAACAACAGCCCCCATTACCCGGAGAGGAACGGTTGGAACACACACACACACACACACACACACACACACACACACACACACACACACACACACACACACACACACACACACACACACACACACACACACACACACACACACACACACACACACACACACACACACACACACACACACACACACACACACACACACACACACACACACACACACACACACACACACACACACACACACACACACACACCAAAATAATCAACTGCTGCAATGCAATTCTTGGGTAAAGGCCTCTGTATTGCCACAATCCTTTTGATGTTAGCCTTTCCTTAAAGTGCAATCAGCCAATAAGTAATTCACTCGTACTTTAGCGGCGTCCTGGAGAAGGAAACAATGTGCTACTGCCTAATGACATTCATCTGAGTGTCCCAATCTGATGTCTCTTCATCTTGAACCACGTTTACTTTAGGGATCCTCCAGGAGCAGTGGAGGGATGGCGGGGGAAGAAAATCCCACAGAGTTCAGAAACAAGAGAGGAATCCCACATTTTGAATCTGAACACAGCTGCATGGTACATTCGACAGAGGAGAGGATGTCTTAACACTTTCGTCCAAGTCTGTGATCTGCTCGTGTGTCTGTCCACCTTCACGGTTTGGTCCAGGGAGCGGTTTGTGTTTACTGAGGCGCACACACCGATCATAAAGAGAGGAATATTAAACTACAGCCTAAAAGGGGGATGACAGAGCTGTCTGAGGATTAATGTAAATGTATCACAGTGTTTCTGATTTTCATGAACGCTGCATGTTTTAACATATGTGTGTGACAGTCTGTCTGCTTTCCCTCAGGTTGTTGCCAGACTGATTACTGGCCATGAGTCCAAAGGAAGTTCACCCCCCCCGTCTGGTGGGAGTGCAGCACTGCACACAGACACACAACACCTGCTCCTCCACACACACTCCAGGGCTGCAGCCGTGTCCTGTCTCTGAGTGGAGATCACAGCGAGACTAATGCTCCTGTCACGATGCTCAGCAGTATTTCTAGATTGAGGGGAGAGAAGAGAGAAAGGAATAAAGAAAAGTGTGCAATATAACTGCAACTGATCAGAAGTGTAGCCTGTCATTAAAACAGCTGCCAGAATGAAAATCTTATTAAAGCAAATTTCATTCAAGTAAAAAGGATAAATCCTGCGTATTTATCAGAAGTTAAGCTGATAAAACTTCTTCGTCCTGATTTAAATATATATGAAAAATGAAAAAAGAAATTGGCATGAAAACAGGTCGATGGAAACAGACTGTGTTTCTTTGCTGAGCCAAAGCAGAGCTATAATAACAGAAACCGGAAATTGATCATAAAAGACTACATTAGGTTGATAGCGACTAAATTGAACTAACTAAGACTCCCCATCTCTTACAATGAAACTGCTATAACAAGAAATGCACTCACTATGGAAAGGAGTAGATATCAAAGCAATAACCATTGAGTGTATACATAGGCTTGTCAGTATTGTGTTACGACAAATTTGAATAAATAAAACCAGTTTTTTCAGACTCTCCTCCGCTCCGCACCCACCTGATCAGGCCCCATCGGCATGCGTCCCATCACCATGGGGTTCATTCCCATCTGCCCTCCCATCTGGCCCATGTGACCTCCTCCTCCGCTGGCTGGCATCCCCCCGTTCATCATCATGCCCCCATACTGGCCCGGGTTCCCCTGCTGCCCAAACTGCTGCTGCCCTGGAGGTCCCTGCTGCCCAAACTGCTGCTGAGGGTACGAGCTGGAGAGGGAGAGTGACAGGAAGAACAAGTCGGCATTTAAGAAATAAGAACTGAAGACAAAGGTTCTCCCTTATCTGACAGCACAGAGTTGTAGCACCTGTTGTAGATGTGTGTGATTTCCTACCTGGTGCGTCCCATGCCTCCCTGCGACCAGCCTTTCATTTCCGCCCCCTGGTAAATGGGACCGCCCTGCGGGTGCTGTTGCATCATGGGGTTCGGAGGCCCCAGGCGGCCGGGCATCATGGCGTTAGGAGGACTGCCGCCTGCTGGGCCGAACGAGGGGTCTCCCTGCTGGCCCATCCCTGTGGAGAGAAATCATCCAGCATCAGCTCAGTCCTCTATTTACAGGAAATACATAACTGAAGGAATAACCAACCATCAATATGCACTATTTTACCATATTTTCAATGTTGTTAGTATGGAACTTACACAGGGTACATAGTACTAACATGGAAACTATTATCCTGGAGATAAAAGACTACAATCTAATCATTCAAGTAAAAAAAATGGTGTCATGAATCCACAGGTGTCTATTTGACCTTCTCTCCCTTTTTAGTTTAAATCATTTCAATATTTTATACACAGCTATTGACTGATATTGATCAATTGTATGTTTAGTAATAGATTCAAGACCTAAATCTCAATTGAAATGTGTTAAAAAAATATATACAAAGATGGTAAATCAAGATAGATAGCGATCCTTTTGCCTTATAATGTGTTCTGATACTTACTATCCCTTTAATAACAATGTTTGGCCTGACTATAAAAAAACGGAGCGAGGGATGGTATTTTTTCAACATAAATCTTCCAATCCTCCAATCTAATGACAAATGTGAAGAAGACCCCTGCAGTGCCCTGACTCTCCACCAGGGAGCAGCAGTAATCAGTGTATGCACCAGCCTCAGTAAACTCACCATAGCTCCCCCCGTATCCAAACTGCTGCGGCCCCGGCTGGCCCATGGTCGGCCCCCCCATTGGGCTCTCCATGCCCCCAGGAGCCGTGACGTTTGGAGGAGGACTGAACCCCCCCGCGGCGGCTGCGGCGGCGGCGGCCTGCTGCTGCTGCATCAGCATCATCATCCGCTGCCTCCTCATCTGCATGGTGACCATCTCCCTGCTGCGCTGAGCCATCATCTGAGCGTTGATGAAGCCCGGCTGCACGAAACACATCATCAGAGAAGTTGAGGAGGGTTTGCATGTGGTATAGATATATTTGGAGCGTTAATAAAGTGTGTATGCTATAAAATATGCAGCGTGTAATGTAAAAAGTAGGTGAGTGATAAGGTCTCTTGGACAAACATGGTAATTTGGATGAAAGGTGGATAAGAAGGGCTTATGTTTTAAATTCCATTAGACTACAACAGTCAAATATGTTCCAATTGTTGCATCACTTGAATGTTTCTTAAAGAAAAGGAAAATACAAACATAAAAGTAATATTTTACAGACTGTAACAACTCTAACAAATTTAATTCAACAGAGCAGCATCGCAGCTGAACACTCCAGCACCCGTCTCTGTCTTTTGGCAATATACTAGACATGATAAATATATAAGGAATGTTGGGGCCATAAAACCTTCAAACTACTGGTAATTATAATCTCTCTGGACATAAGTAAATCTAAAAAAATAAGACTCCTAAAAAGCCAGAGCAGGTGATGTATTCCAGCTCTAGCTGAAGAAGCCAAAGGATCTGTCGAGTCAGTCAGTATGTTGAACAGATTTAATGAAAGGATCAGTACCACATTCTGATCAAGCACACCATATGGGTTTTAAGTGTGAACTACTATTAGTGTCAAACTTGACCCTGATGACGAAATTAATTCAACCATAATCTTTGATATGATCATCTCATATTTCAAAATCAGTATTTCAGTTATTCGTCCTTAATATAAAGTATATTTACGTCATCTACCTGTCCTCCCATGCCAGGCTGCATGCCTGGCCTCATGCCAGGGTTTCCTCCTGGGTTCTCCATCTTCATGCCCATGCCCTGCCGCGTCTGATTCATGAACTGAGGAGAAAAAAACCATTAAAGACAAGATGGAGGAGCAAATGATTCTCTGACCCTGACCCACTTGTATATATACTTACTATATATTTGCAGAAAATGTATATATACTGTGTACTTCCGGCGCAGACTGAAAACTCATCTCTTTCGACTCTAATTGGAGCGATAGAACATTACTAACAGAGCACTTATATACTAATAAAGGGCTGGCTTATCTATAGCCAGTTGAGTAGCACTTGAAATGTTTGGCTCTATGAAACCTGATGTACTTATATGATTCTGTTTTCTTCAAGGTTGTATCTTCCTGGTCGAATGCACTTATTGTAAGTCGCTTTGGATAAAAGCCTCAGCTAAATGCAATGTAATGTATGCTGAAATGAACGGTGCAACTTGATGATGGTGATTAATTGCATTAGTTTGGGTCTTGTTCAAACTGAATTGTTTGCATGTAAACCGAGCCTCCTGTACCTGCTGGCCCTGCAGCCTCTGCTGCAGCTGCAGCCTCATGGGCTTGTTGGCAGTCATCATCCTGGGTCTCATCATGTTGGCACGAGGGTGACCCATGCCGCCCATCCCACCCATTCCAGGGAAGCTTCCACCTTGGCCCATCTGAGACAGCATGGGCCCGAACCCCCCCTGCTGGGCCTGGCCCTGCATGGGGTTCCCTCCATAGCCAGACTGCATGGGCATGGTGGGGGGTCCGGGGTAGCCCTGTCCATAGTGGGGCTTCTGATCTAGCACCATGGACGGATCCTGCCCTGGAAAAGACTCCAGCTGCTGCTCACTTCCCTGGTTCTGGAGCAGACAAGACAAAAGAAGAACTTTGTCAAACCTCTCCATCTAATTGATTAATTTCCAATTGGTTGGCTCTGTAATTGTCTTTTTCTAAGCAGCACAGACAGATCCCGCTGGGCTCATCCATCTTCCTTCAGAGAGAGTCTGAACACGGCGAGTCATGACTGAAATATCTAATGCAAAGATGAACGTTAGGCTCACTTATGAGTCATGGCATGCAGACGGATCGTTTCTATGTTCAATTAGCTTCTAGAAAGCTCTAGAATGCACGAGGATGAAAGCGTGGTAAAAGGAATACTTAATACACGATATCAAAACATGTATTAATAAGATCCCTCACAACTTGTGCAGTAGAATCAAAGTTTCGCTTTCCCAGGCGTACTGTATGCTCAATACTTCCCGAACACATGGGTAAAACTGTTAATGCACAAGTGTTTTAAATAGTAAGGTTTTATCAAAAATGCAAGTGCTTGGGAAGTGGTGAGCATAACATTGATATGATTTATACTGCATGTGCTGTATAAATCATATACTTTATTTGATCAATTACATTTTCAGATTTTCATTCAGCAGCGAGGCATACGAGAAGACCAAGTCTTTAAGGTTACACAGAGCGAGTAATTGACATATTTCAATTCATATTTGTACATTTTTTCTGCAGACCCACCTGGCTGACGAGGTCCGGGATACCCAGCGCTCGGTCGATCTCCTCCAGAGCGATGCCGTCCGTGTTGTTGAGCAGAGAGTCCAGCTGGTCCAGAAGCGCCCGCTCGTCGCTCTGACCCTCACTGGTGGTGGGAGGCACCAGGAGATCATCTAAGACGTTTCCAAACTGTCGATGTTGCACTGGCCTGGTACCGTCCATGCTCATTATGGCGTCGGGCCAGGAGGGGGACTGGTTGGGCTGGCCCTGCTGACTGAAGGGGCTCATCCCCATGTCGGCAGAGCTTCCTACACCACGGAGACATTACATATTTGATTTATTCACATACAGGTAGACAGCGGCTACAGGTTATGCAGGTTGGGTGTGATGAACAGGGAAGTGTACTATGTATTCGTCCACATATAGTTAAGGTCTCCTCATTATAGAATAACTTCTAAAAAACCTCAGATTGCCTCACAATTTAGTACAGAAATGTACTTCAGGGTGTACTGTAATATGGTCACTTTGGTAATCCCTAAACTTCATCTAAAGGTATTATAAGATCTACATTTGTATTAGATTTTTGTAAAAATGCCTCTAAAAACTGAGCTATAAGCTTCCACTGTACCTGTTTTTTGGTACATATTAAATAACTGTGTCTCGGATCATTTCTCCAGCACCAATAGAGTATTAGAAACGTACCCATATCCATCAGCTGTTGCTGCAGCATGGACCTGGTGCCCGGTACGCTGTTGGAGCGGCCGATCATGGGTCCTGACATCATGCCCCTGCTGTTGCTGTACTCCATGCCCGGACGCATCATGGAGGGGTGTCCTGCTGAACCCACAGGGCTGGCACCTGAGCGGGACATGCCCCAGTCCGCTGACCCCCCCATGGGCGACCGCTGGGGAACCATGCCCCTGTTCATTGGTCCTGTTGATACATAAACACCATGATATTCATGAGTCAGTATCATAAAAGTGTTAGAGGAGATCTGTTCGGCACATTCATGGTCCTCAAAAAGGACGGCTAACCTCCAATAAAACAAACAAACCTTCACGTCTCTTGTTTTTTTTTATTTATACATTTAGATTGTTTTGGTGTGCGAGTGTTGGAGGTATTGACCGTAGATGTGCCTGCCTTATCTCTCATACAATATAACAAAATTCATACTGCTTAGAGAACCATATTTTGGATTTGTGAACCTTCCCTTTAAATCGGTGTCTGTAAGATAAGTATATAAGTTATCATATAATACAATATGAACTCAAAGAAAGTGAAGTCCCTAACTAGAGAGCGGTGAGAGAAATTGTGCTGAGATGGATATTGTGCCACTGAAACACTCACCCATGTTTCCTGGGTAGCCGTCCGGGCTGCCCATCATGTTCTCCTGCTTGATGAGCATGGGACGTCTTCCTGCTCCCACAGGCCCGGCAGGAGGCTTCCCATCCATGGACATGGCCCTCTGGAAGGGACCCCGAGGCCCCGGGCCCATTCCGGCATTTCCTGTGCACAAAAAGTATAAACTAATTGATCAGAAATACGGAGAATAATATTGGTGTTGCACAAAATTAGGAATGGTTGAATCCGGGGAGACCGGAATTTATTTTTGAATCTTTAAAAAATTGTGTATGACTAATTGATGGATTTATGGACGTTTTTTTAGCATACATATACAAATAAATGAAAATAAATATACTTTCAAATTCAAATTGCTTCATAGGATATGTTACTGCTATGATAATGACATAGAAACACATTTGCTATCTAAGCATTGAATTTCCATTCAAATATTAGATTCTCTATATTTAATGAAAAACACATTTATTTTCTCCTTAAAATAAAAGCCTGGGGGAAAGGGCCAATACAGGGAAGCTTGTATGTTTCTACCAGAGAAGAAGCTCTAGGAGTAAAAAAGAGAATTCAGCATGTGATGATGCCAGATGTAGTTTACTGGCATTTTATATTGACTCCTGCTCTGCGTCAAAATGTCACTTCCTGTAAGCTTTGATCCTTTAACCACTTACCCTGCAGGCTGTCGTCAAGGCAACCCTGGGGTTTGCTTCCTGTGTCGTTCGCCCCTCCACCTCCGCTCTGATCCGGGTAAAAGTCAGAGCTTGAACCCCTCAAATCTCCGAGGATAGACTCCAGGTTATGCAACTGGATATAAAAATACAGCAAATTAGTTATTACGTAAAAGTCTTTGAAGATCAAAGGCAGTGGGTCAATGAGCTCTATGTATGGCCAGCTAAATGTGAAATTAAAGTATGATTTTGCACTTATTTAATCATTTCATAACAAAAAAGCGACCATACATCATCCGGTGGTTCTGACTTGATCTTGCTCTCAGGATGTTCGGGTGCAGATCCAGGTCCGCCCCGTGCGGGACCGCCAGCGGCCCCCGGGGCTCCCTTCACATCGAGATCCTCCAGTTTGGGCTTGACATCCACTGGCTCTTTGGAGTCATCCTTGTTGAGAAGGTAGTGGAGGAGGGCGTGGGTCTTCTCCTTCTTGGGGCTATGCTGCTCCTGCTTGGGCTCCGTGACCATCCCCGGCCCGGCCCCTGCCCCTCCTCCTGCCTCGCCGCCCTCCTGGCCCCCGAGCGTCACCTTCCCCGTGGCCTCGGCTGTGATCTTAGCTACGTCATCTGGAGTGTTTCCATTTTGAAGAAGCTTGTGGAGGATCTTGTGCTTTTCTTGCAGGGAGCCAGTGTAGTGCGCTGACGAAAGGGATGCTGCCAAAGCCCCTGGCCCGGTTGCCTGGCCCGGATTGGCACCAGTTGATGAAGACGAGACTCCAGTCGAGGAGGGGCTCGTCATGCCTCCAGTGGGGTCTTTACTGTCTGAGCCTGCAGGAGTGCTGCTGCCGGCTGGTGGAGGAGGTACAGGCGGCCCTGATGACCCGCTGCCACCTATCCCCAGCTCCTCGGTCGGAGAGGTCAGCAGCTGCAGCAGCTTCTTATGCCCCTTACTGTCCGGCAACCTCCGAGAGGGTTCAGAGTTCGCCGCCCCCGCATCGTTGCTTCCCTCTGCGGACTCTTTAGTCACTGTAGCTGCCTGGTTGTCGGGTCGGTCTGCAGAACTCTCAGCCTGAGGATGCTGATGAGGGTGGTGATGGTGCATGGGGTGGTGATGGTCGCCGGGCCCCAAGCCTCCCGCTGGGCTTTTGGAGCCGTCTGGGCCCGGTTTGGGCGGCTGGCTGGGCTGAGAGGAAGAGTGGATGCTGGGCGAGCTGTCTGGTTTGTGGGCTGGCGAGTGGGACGTTAGGGTGGAGGGGAGGGAGCTGCCGACTCCTTCACTGATCGCTTGTAGGGCGTTTAAGGAGCTGCTGGAGAAGGTGGTGGTGCCTCCTCCACTTCCTCCACTTCCTCCACCACTGACGATGCCGCTCATGGGAGAGTGGATACCTGGAAAAGAAAACATAAGTCAAAATGAAAAAACAAGCCAATATATGAATAAATAACTGATGCTAATCAACCACACACTGACTGGCTTACCTCCAGGTGAGAACTGATTCGTGCCCATCTTTGGGCTCCCTCTGTTGCGGGGGGACATCAGAAGTCCCGGCTGGGGGCCACCCATTCTGGGGCTTCCTGAAGGGCTGTTCATGCCGCTTAGCCCGAACCCCCCGCTGCTCTGAAACGGGGGCTGCTGTGGGTGCTGCTGCATGCCTTGGCCCGGATGATTCATGGGACCCATCTGATTCATCTGATTCATGTGCCCCCCCTGATTCATCTGCCCCATGTGATTCATCTGCATCATGCGGCTGCCCATGCCTCCACCTCCTCCTCCGCCACCGCTGCCTCCGTACATAGAGCTGCCTCCCATCGGACCCATGTGACCCATGTGGCCCTGCTCGTTCATGCCGAAGCCCCTGCTCATGCCCATCCCCCCACCGGTGTTCATGTTCATTTGGGCATTGGGGTTTGGGCCTACCATGCCCTGTGGTCTCATGGTGTTCGGCATCATGTTTCCCCCCTGAGCTGAGCGGTAGCCGTTGGGTTCCCTGAACAAAAGGAGAGAACAAACAAACATTTGAAAGTCACAAACAATTATAAGGTAACAGTGGTGAGAATGAAGTCAAGTCGAGTCATGGAAAATTCAAAGTCAATGCTGAACGTCCTATTTAAAAAATGACAGTTTTTTATCTACAAAGCAATTACTTACATCATTTAAAGTGATATAAATAAAACGCAATGGAAATTATGTTTTTTATTAAATAAAAGGTTAACATATATTCATTGATTGGATCATATCCCATGCATTCGATTCATAAATAAACAAAAAATAGAAAAATGTAAGCCGCAAATACCAAATCTTGATCTCATAATGCCTCTAGAAGAAGTTTAGGGATGACCAAAGTTACTATATTACACCCTGAGGGACATTTCTGTACTAAATTGTACGGCAATCTGAGGATTTGAGACTTTGAATTGCTCCCAATCAGGGAGTTAGCTGGCATAAATGTGGGGACGATCTTAAAAGTAAAGAAAAACATGTAAGTGTCAAGCAAGTCAAATGGGTCTCCAGGGTAACGTCAAGTCATGTTAATCGAGTGCCTTACCCCTGCTGTTGTCTCTATAAATGATCAGTTCCTGGGTTGTGTTTTCTCAGTGATCATAAGATGTCAGAAGAGCAACTTCAGCTGCTATGTCTGTGGCACGAAAGCTTGCATGGACGTGCTGGAAGGGGTCTAGACAGTCAATTAAACACCCTTTGCTGTGTCTGAAAGAAGTGTCTGTATGTTCAGTTTCTGACCTCTGTAGAAGGTGTGTGGAGATGAATCCCTGCGGCTCGTTGCTCATTGGGTGCCGGTACAGTTTGCTCTTGGTCTGGGCTGTGACTGGAGTGCCGTCGGACAGGGAGAAGCGGTACAAGGGAGTCTCAGCGTGACCCTGCAGGAAGGCTGCACAGACGGATAAAAAACGACAAATGAACAGCCTGATAACAGAGGTCATCAATCACTGCCTTTATGTTGAAACCAACCCTGTGATTACAGCAGGGATCAATGTGGTAGCGCTCAGACATTTGTATTCATGAGATCAATATTGATACACTGATGTATGAGGAGTGTGTGTGTTTCAGGGTTTCTTCCTGAAGAGAGGCCTGGCCAAGATAGGGAGCAACAACAAATCAAAGACAAACAATTCTCATTAAAGGTGGGGTAGGTATGTAAGTTTGAGAAACCGGCTCGAGTGCGCTAGAATTTGAAAATACACGACCGGAGAAAATCTGCTACTTCCTTACAGAGCCCCTCCTCCAACACACACGAACGCGCACATGACCAATGAGGGCACGAGATAAGTTTGTGCACAGATGGAAGGCTGACAAGCAGGTAGGCCATCCAGTTACTTTAGCCGGGCCGGCTCAGATGATTGGTCGTGCTCTTTACAGTACTACGGCTTCCACAGAGGACATTTTTTAATGGATTTTTTCTCAAAGCACTTCAGATATTCATTGCTATCGGGATGTTAAGAGCATTCCATGGAATATAACAAAAAGTGTATCTCGAGCCGGTTTCTCAAACTTACCTACCCCACCTTTAACTACAGCCTTGTAAAAGAGAAGATGAAATACTAACTAAGCAAACAGTTAATTCAATACAGGGAAATCCTGATGAGGTCTTTCATTATGGATTTAAAATCGATTTACATGATGAATTATTTAAGTGTGTGTGTGTATGTGTGTGTGTGTGTGTGTGTGTGTGTGTGTGTGTGTGTGTGTGTGTGTGTGTGTGTGTGTGTGTGTGTGTGTGTGTGTGTGTGTGTGTGTGTGTGTGACGCACCCTCATGGTAGTGGCGTTTGTGCGACCAGGGCTGCCCGTCACTGTGCTGCAGGAACATCTGAATGCAACGCCTCAACAAATCCTCCCAGCCCGGACGCATCGACGCCCGCAGAGAGTTCTGGTCGATCTGGATCAGTTTACCTGCCAGGGAGGACAGAAGGAGGACGAGCGGGGAGGGAAGCAAGCGGGGAGGGAAGCAAACAAGGAGACGCATGAGGAGATGAGTCAAACCTGTTCATGGAGAAAAAACTTCATAGCCTGTTTGTGCGTTTTGTGCTTGTTCACTGAGCAGCTCCTCACCTGAGAGCTCATGCCGAGTGTTGAAGCTCTCCGTTCTCTCCATGGCTGTCACCCGACGGGCCACACAGATCATACATGACTGCAGGTCTGCAAAGGAGAGGAGAGTCAGTAATGATTCATGATCGATGCATGTGCTTAAGGCTCTTTTTCTTGTAACAACTTTCCTTGACTCTGCTCCTTTAGATCTCTACTGTGATAAATGAGGCAACATTTTTATTTATGAGGCATTTTTGCACCTTTAAACAAACCCAGGTTTTTCCAAACATGTGTAAACAAGATGTTGTTGTCCCATGACCAAATAGAGCTGCTCAATTAATCGTATTGTAATCGCGATTACGATTATGGCTGGCAATGATTACGAAAACAACATAATCGAAATAAAACGATAATTTTTGTATTATTACTTTTTTTTTTTGGGGGGTTTTCAGTTGAATTATACTTAAAGTTCAGGGTAATCAATTGTTAAAAACATACTGTTCAACATTTTTTTTTCTCCAATAAATGGATGTTTTCAAAGTCAATGAATAATCGCATTTAATAATCGCAATTACAATTATTGACCCAAATAATCGAGATTATGATTTTTGCCATAATCGAGCAGCCCTATAACCAAACCATCTCTTATGTGTATAATTTTTACATTTTGCACATGACAACAAGTGTTTCTGTCAATGTGCTGGATTTCTTTCAATTTGATATTACGAAACGCTTCTGGTAATGGTAAGAAAGTGGAGAGGAAAATACGGAGAACATTTAAAAGAGTTTCTGACTATGTAGTAAAGTCCCTCTAAGAAGGACACAAACAAGAGCTTGTTCAGCTATTGCATTGCATTTAGAATCATACTTTTCCACCAGAGTTGTGTATTTTCCAATTTTATATTCACTTTCTGTTAGAGTTCCCCTCCAGAAAATACTCAGCTTGGAATAATAATTAGTGTGGAAAAGTCCAGTCTCAAAATATCTGCACTGGAGGGTTTTAACTGAAGAGAAACCTTCCTCCTTCAGCAGATACATTTTTAAATTACAAAAAAAGTTATGAATCTTGAAAGAACAATAAGCCAAACATATTTATAAGTGTGAAAAAGAACAAATGTGATTGTTTTTCCAAGTAATTAATTCTTATCATTAACTAAATGTGTGTTATTATGTGACCGCCCCAGCGTACCTTCCCCCTCCTCGATCATGGCCTTGGGCTGGGTAAGAGCAAAACACTGCATGGTCTCGTAGCGCGGCCCTCCTGGCCCCTCCTCCATGGGGCCGTGTGCGTGGCCAAACTTGACCAGCATCCGGCAAGTGAAGGTGTGACTCTTCTGTCGGGCTGCCTCGCTTCCCCACGACACTCCATTTACTATTAAAAAAGAAACACAAACAAAAAATACATTTACACTTGAGAGTAAAAATGGAGCTGGGACTGAAAACTAAATGTAGCTATGAATGAAGGAATGGACTGCCTGTAATCAGACGCCACAACAGCTCACACCCTTTTCCTGCCGGGAATCCACACACACAAAGAAAAAAACAAACACACTGCAACATGTATTTTCCCTCTTAAATTGAGAAGCAGGAGCCTCTCCTGCCGTACGGATGCCTGGCTAAATGGACCATGGGATTAATGTAGCCAAGGTGTCGATTTCCAATATCTCTCCCTCTCAGTGCGCTCGGCAGCGGGCAGAGGCCAGGGACACTCAGCCATCTATCCTCATTTAGAGCCTGACTTCTCATCACGACACACACACACACACACTCATTTAGACGGGGTCACCTTCACAGGGGGGAGAGAGAGAGAAAGGGGAGGAAAACTTCAGAGAGACATCCAACTGTCTTCCAAGGTCTGCGTGAAGCCTTATCAGAGGCCTTGAGCCGGCGGGAGGTTTCTGTCTGGCAGGTGCAGGGAAGATAAAAGAAAAGACCCAGGAGAGCGAGACGTTTTTTTGGGGGGGGGAGTGGGAGAGGTGATTTCACAAGGCCTTGGGACAGAGAAAAACACAGTACAGTCACTAGGGCCGACATCTCCCCTCAGACACAATTAGCCAGTGGTGAAAGAAGTACTCAGATGTTTTACTTGAGTAAAAGTACAAATACTACTGAGTAAAAATACTCAGAGATTTCACTTAATTATAAGTACAAAAGACTTGCCATAAAAATGTAATTAAAGTATCAAAAGTAAAAGAGTACTTATTGTGCGTGATGTTCCATTTTAGAATCATACGAATATATGAAATCACTAATTTTTTAAATATGCATTCATCACTGCTGGAAAAGGTGGAGATAATTGTTACTACTTTATATACTGCTGCTAGATATTTTAACCTATAATTAGATATCATAGTTTATGTTGTAGTTTATTTATATTTAGTTTTAGCTAATAATCTGAATCTGTGAAGTAACTTCTTTATTTTTTCAGACAAATATAGTGAGTAAAATATTGGCTTAAACAATCGTAGTGGAGTAGAAGTAAAAAGTAGCATCAGGTGGAAATACTTCATTAAAGTACTAGTAATCCTCAAATCGTACTTGAGTACAGTACTAAAGTCTATTACACCACTGCAATTAGCCAACAGCGAGGCAAGACAGGCGGGTCAAAAAACACACCGGCCGACAACAAAAACTCACTCCATGTTGTGTGCTCGAGTGTGTGTCTGTTTTCGTGAGTGATTGTGTGTGTATTTAGCTGTAGCTGGCGTGGTCAACGGTCATCCCGCAGGAATGTGCAGCGAGAGCGTATTTCATTCATGGGCCCAAAAGATAATGAAGGGGGCAGAGCAGCAGAGCGAGACACAATGGGGGGGGAGAGCAGACAGGGAAGCAGGTTGAGAAACAGACAACCACAATGTTTGGCGGCCACACCGAGAACGAGTGAAGCTGAGAACGATTTGAGAGACACGAGGGACGCTCAGGGAGATAAGGCGAGACTTAAAAAATAAAGAGAGTGAATTAATAAAGGAGCGTGCAAAGTGAAATAAGTGAGAGAACGTGTCAATGACATGTCGGAGCCGCCACTGCTAAGGAACATTACTGCAGAGTTAATAGAGGCGGGTTCAGTCGAGCACACGCATCTATAATTAATCAGCTTTATAAATAGTGCTCTGTGCACATACTCATATACACACACACTCATATACTCATATATACACACACACACACACACACACACACACACACACACACACACACACACACACACACACACACACACACACACACACACACACACACACACACACACACACACACACACACACACACACACACACACACACACACACACACACACACACACACACACACACACACACACACACACCTTTTGCTGACATAGGCATGTAAATATACACATTAATACTCAGGCACATGCAAACAAGAATTGAATTAAGTAGCGGGAAGTGTGGAGGTGCATTATTCAGCAGTAAGTAGTTTCCAGATGGCTGCCATGGGATCTGAATAGAGCTCGGCCTGTTTTACACTGTCTGGACCACTGAGTGTGACTGACAGCTGCGCTACGCTTTGCCTGCTTAGCACCGGGTGGGCGGGTGCTCCTGTGCACATGTGTGTTTTGTTAGGTGTGTGTGCCTCGTTCCGAAAAGCTCTCATGCACATGAACAGGCTTCCCAGGAGCTCCTCATTATAACCAGAGGAGGGGTTAAGAAACGAGTGAATAAATAACTGAGTGAGTCTACGCTGACGTGCGCGAGTTGTTGCAACCTCTCAAAGGTTGTTTTATACCTCGGCCCTGTGGAAGTTGTCAAGCTGAGTTTACTTCTGAGCAGATGTGCAGCCTCCCTGTGAGTGTGTTTGTGTGTAAATGTTTGTGTGTGTGTGTGTTTCTCACTGTTGGTCTTAGGCAGATTCTTGTGGAACTCTTCCCGGTCGTCCTCATGGAGAATATTGTAGACGCTGGTGTTGATGAGCTCCTCCTGCTTGTACTGCAGGTACTGCGTCACGTTGTCCGACACAAACACCACGCTGCCTTCCCGGTTCACCACAAACAGGAAGCCGTCCAGAGCCTGAGAGGACAGCGACAGGAAGTCACCACCAAACCTCGAAGAAATATTCCCTGATCAGACGGAGGTGCAGTGCAGCACTCACCTGCAGCAGGAGCGGCCCCAAGTGGTCCTTGTCGATGACCCCCTGACCCGTCGAGGACACGTCAGACTTCTGGACGTCGTCGTCGTTGGATGAAGCTTTTCCTGCAGGAGGGGGGAAAAGACAAGATGCATTAAAAAAGACATTTCAAATCCTAGCTGCCTACAAGGAAGGGAAAAAAGGAGCAAAGGAGAACACAAAGAGAAAGCAACGATACCTGGAACTGGAGGAAACTGTTATTCACTTCTACAGCTGCACCAGCAGGGGGCAGCGTTTCTCAATCTTTACTTGAACATTTTTTCCCTCTAATTTAAAAATACAGGTGAGGAGGGAGACGGACGGAAGCAGGTTTCTCTGAGGAGCCCGTCAGGAGGAGTAGAGGGCTGGGTGCATGTGGAGCAGGTAGCAGCCGTCCTCTTGCTTTATATTCAGTGTCAGACTCTGAGGGACTGTCTGGTAGGCTGGGGCTGAGAGAGAGAGGGAGCGCGGGAGAGAGCTACAGAGGCTCTGGAAGCTGTAATGGTGCAGGGGCAGGAGGCACCTGAATTAATGGAGGGGCTGAGAGAGAGAGAAAGGAAGACAGACAGATAAAGAGAGAGAGACAGGCAGGACCAGAGGGAGGTGGACGGAGACGATGCTGAGAGAAAATGCCTGGCATTTGGGTATTAATGCAGGGATTGGTCTGAGGAAGAGGCGGGGGCTGCTCGGCTACAGGAATCATTCTATCTGATTAGCTCCCAAGGGGCACAGATACCCACACAAAGAAGAAAAAAAGCCATTGCTGCCTCATCCAGGCATTGTGAAGTTAGGTAGAGAATGGCGGAAAGAAAGAGGGAGAGGAAGGAGACAGAACCAGAAAGAGAGAGGCTGCCCTCCATCAGTTCCCTCAATATCTTAAGATGCTGGGAGCAAATCTAAAGATGCTGCAATACAGATGAGAGTGGAGGAGAAAGAAAACCGGGAAGCAGAAGAGGAAGAAGACGCTCGAGCAGAGTACGTAAAATCCAAGTGAGGATTTATTGAAGGAGAAAAGAGCAAAGATGAAGGTTTGTAGAAAGAGCAACTGAAAGTGAGAACAGGAACAGGTAGAGAGAGAGAGGGAGAGACGAGTGTAAACGCCTGTGTCATTTCTGTCTTCACTTCCTGTAACTATGGCAACGTGTCAGCAGCCAGTCAGGGCCAGCTGTAGCCTCTTCCCCTTCCTGTCGAGGTGGCAGACGCTGACGGAGCCGAGCACAGGCACGAGAACAGAATTCACCCCTGATCTTTGAAAATTCACACAGGGCTGAATTTAAGAAGCAACAATATGTCCGTTTGGCGATGCAAGACTCTCAGCCTGGAGCGTTTTCACTTTGTTTGCAGTGGAAATGATGACTGCTGCATAATGGAGACAGAAGTATGACAACGGCCACTGTAACAGAACTAACAATTTGGCAGTTCAGCAGAATGGATGGGCATGTGATTACCTGCAAACGTCCAATTAAACAGCCCCTGGCGAGGGCAGCACACAGCTGTGCATGCTCATAATACACACACACGCGCACACACACACATACGTACAAGTGACAGGTTCACAAAGCATTGCCAATGTTTCCACCCAAATATAAACAGTTCAGGCTGTGAAATTTGTGGGAGATGAATGACTGATTCGTCCTTGCACCTGGGCTCTGAGAAGGCACATGTGAGTGTGTGTGTGTGTGTCCAGCTTTCTCTCTCCACTCCCTTCACCACCTCTCCCAATGTTTCCTAGACACTCTTCTCAACAGTCCTTCTGACAGGGATCTCAGACAAAGTGCGTCCACTCACCCTGCTCTTTGATCTGGCGGATCTGGCGCACCGTCTCTTTGAGGATGGCACATTTGTCTGGTTTGACGTTGAAGCTGTCGATGTCGCCGAGGTTGGCCGAGATCAGCTCTGCTAGCTCTTCTATGTATTTGCTCTCCTGTTCCCGTCGCTTCCTATCACACCTGCAAAAGTTGCAAAGTTAAAAAATAAGCCAAGGCTATTGCGTCAGTGATGTCCAACGTCTGAATGGAAGCAAGGCTGAAGTACTGTTTCCCCCTGATTCCATCAAACATGAAGCTAAATGTTTCATTACATATCATTTAGCATGTATTACATTTAGGTTTTGCTGAATTTCAATTCAGTTGGGATCAAACATTGCGTACTTATAAAAACAATTGTAAATAATAAATTGTAGAATCACAGTTCAAGTGTAATTTACGTCATATCCTTACCTTCCTGAGAAGGATCTTCAATTCAATGACAATCGAAGTAGGCTAAATCAATCAGGAAGTGCTTTTTCTACCAACATTATGGTCAAAATCCTCCTAAAAATATGCACATATTTTGGCTTCTACTTTTCAACGCACACAGAGGAGCACCAATGCTCGGCCTGGAGAAGCCGCTGACCCAGTAGCCCACTTTCATGTTCATCTCCTCTCTCGTGCTCATCAGAAACACTCACCCCAGACCCGGCGTCTCGCAAGTGGAGAGCTTGCGTTTCCGGTTTTCTGAGCTCAGAGGCTCCATGGAGTTCTCCCCCAGTCCGCTCATTGTGAACACATATCAGCACCTGAGACGAAGGAGCACACACACACAGGTGTAAACAATGCTTTATTGCAGGCATAGGAGGAATTACAATGTTCCTCAAGGCCTTTTAGCTTCCATTGATACATAATTGCGAAAGTAAGGAGACATGGGAATCGTCCTTTTGAACTCAGCAAAAACTAACCAACCAAGAGCAGTTTATGAAGAGGATACAGTGCAAAACACACAGCAGCGTCGAAATATGCTTATACCATGCAAATCATATTCTCCTGGCAGAGACTGACGTTCATAAACATGTCTCGTCTGCCTCCTCGTCTCCCTTAGAAAAACAGAGTAAGCGTGAGGTTGTGTTTGTTTGTTGTGTGTGTGTCTGTGCATGTATGAGTTCATCAGCTCATATGGCTCACACACACACACACACACACACACACACACACACACACACACACACACACACACACACACACACACACACACACACACACACACACACACACACACACACACACACACACACACACACACACACACACACACACACACACACACACACACACACACACACACACACACACACACACACACACACACACACAGGATTAGCAGTGTCTCTGACGATAAGCCACGCTGCACAACTAACCCTGTTAGACAGCCGTCTGTCTCCCATAATGCATCACATTTCTTTCCCAGGAAGTGAGCTGATAAAGGTTGTAGGGGAGAGACAGAAGGAGGCAAAGAGGAAGAGGAGGAAGAGGAAGAGGAGGAGGAGAAAGATCGGAAGCAATAACGCACAGAGGGAGAAGCTTGTGCTGTGAAGTGAGCTCTGATTGGTCATTTTCTTTGCCACAGTGACAGCAGCTGACACTGGGGAAAGGTATAGGAGGGAAGGGAAAAGAGGATGGAGGAAGGGAGGGAGGAGAGGAAAGGAAATTAAGGGGAGAAAAAGACAGAGCACAAATAGAGTGGGGGATAGACAGAGAAAATGCAGAGGAAGAAAAAATATGGAAGGCGGGAATCAGAGCGAAAAGAGGAGGAGGAGGCGGCAGGGGGGAGCGAGCTGAGAGAAAAAGAGATAAAGGCATGTCAAAGAAAGACGGGAGGGAAGGGGAACAGGTGAGAGGGGGAGGAATTAGAGGAGGAGACGTTCAGACTGTCTGGTGTGTGTTGAATGTATGTGTGGCGCACAGAGTGGGCTGGAAGCTTCCCCTCTTAACCTTCACAGCCAGGGCAGCTTTTTCACTCCATTGATTACATGGTTATCCTCTGACCAGAGCAGTGCCTCTCCTGCATAGCAAATCAGGCCAACGGAAGGGGAGAGAGCCGGCCTGTTATTTAATCACCATGCACCATCATCTCATGCTCCTTCTTGTGGGATCAGTTCATGAAAATGTCTGATTTCTTTCTTACTTTTTCTATTCTTGGATAGAAATCGCTCTGATCCTCAGTGCTGCGCTCTCGGTTCTAAAACAAGATGGTATCCGGCTCAAACAGGCAGTGAACATGTTAGGGCTCGCTTTCATACATGTCTTCAAGACCAGGTGAAACACTAGTGTATTCCCTTGCAAGACAACAACAGGGAATTCTTGTGAATTTTCTTCTGAAAGCAAGAGATGCTCAGAAGATGCTCAATCGCTCCCGCTTTGAGTTTTCTCTTTTAATCTCTCCCTTGAGTACCTCCCATCCGACTGTCTGTCTGACTGTCTCGTTGCCTTTATCTGCCTGCCTGCCTGCGTTTCTTCTTTCCTATCCTCCCGCCTATACCTGCCTCCCCTGTCTGCTGCTCATCGTCAAACAAAAACCCTGCTTGCTGTTGTCTGATGAAACCTACCACGAGGAAGACAAGGAGCGGAGGAGGCATACAGAGGAGAGGGGGAGGTACAAAGTCGAGGGGTTTAGAGCTTGTAGAGCCAAAGCAAAGTGTTTGAGTGAAACTCCGTCTTTGCTCCTCAGACGCTCCCGCCCGCCCGCCTGTTTGGCAGCCTATTGATGGAGTTCTCAAAGGGGGAGTTGCTCTAATTGCGGAGTGAATGAGGCGGCCCCAGAGAATGGTTGATTAGGAGGCTGCTGAATGCCCCAGGGAAATGGGTCACCTCCAGCCTGGCGCGGGCCGCCCGCTTTTCCAGTGCAGGGAGAAAGTCAATTACACGCCACAGGCAGTGTGGGGTCTGGTGGCAGAGAGGCGGCGGGGCTGCGGTGGGTACGATATAGCAGCAGGGGGCATGGGAAAGAGACGCGTAAAGAGGTCGAATGGGAGAGGGCGATGGCTGGATGGAGGGCAGCAAGAGGGACGGGAGAGATGGGCGTAAGGATGGCAATTTAAGGGAGGAAAAGTGAGGTGCAGTTGATTTGAGAGAGTTCAGACAGAGCAAACGGTTTCTCTGCACCTGTGTTGATGCACATTTTGAATTAGAGCATTTTTAAGAATATTTAATAGAACATCTTGAAATTAAAATAGCGTTTTCTGATGCAGGAAGGCTTTTGAGAATACTTTGAAAAATATACAAATTGATAGACTGTCAAAAATGTAGCCAATTAATAAATAAAGCCAGAGCCTCAGGAAAAATGTAGCCGGGAACTTTAGAGATGAAATTCAGTGGAAAAGGAAGGCATCACCCAGGAACCATTATTCATCAACTATAAATCATATAGTTGAAAATGACTCAAAGTAATCATCAGGGTTAGTGGTAATAGTGGAAAGCTGATAATCAGAGTACTTATTAAGCAGCAGCTGCTTGTGACTTGGCCCGGAGAAACAAATAAAAACAGGACAGTGGTTAGCCCCCCTTCATAATTAGCCATCATGGAAGTCTTCTCTTCTGCCGCTAACATGGACAGGTGAGTGCACCCACGCAGGTAAACAGCTCTGATTCTTTAGCACTAAAACTTTGGCCCGGTTCTCAACTCTGATCTTGACCAGGGCGATTTCAAGGGGTAACTGCCTCTATGCTGACAGCTGACCCACATATTTTCCGGGTCGTTAAACGGGTGTCAAAAGACGATGGCTCAGGTCAACACGCTGTGGCATCACCTGGATTGAAGTTAAAGTCTTTAGCTCTGCTGCAGGACGGCCAGTGGCCCCGGGGCCCGAAGCCCAGTGGGAGCACTGCTCACCGGGAAGAGAAGACTTTATGACAAAACCAGAGGAAACAGGTCACCTCATAAACAAGAAAGCATGCAATCCAATCCTAGTTAAGTTCATATGCCTCAGCACAAACAAAGATACCCTTAACAGGATAGTGCAGATGTTTTAAAGTGGGGTTGTATAAACTACTGGACAGGGGCAGCAGAACAAAATATAAACGATAAAATGAAATAAAAGAAATGTATGCTATGTTCTCTTCAAAGCCACTAGACTCCATTGGCAAAAACTGTAATTTTAACAAAAAACAGGATCTGCTGGTCTTCCCCTGCCTCCATCAGTTCGTTTGTTATAATGTGGACTGAGTGCAGTGGCTTTAGGGAGAAAATATGTAGATATAGCGGCTTCAGTTCCCTTTGGAAAGGACAGTCTGAGGGGGAATTTTTTTTTAACTATACACTCAAACTAATATTGATTTTTTTATGTGGCTGGAATAAGCCACAGCAGTACAATGCTTTACTTTCGCATCCTTAATCCTGTCAACCGCCATCCTCTTCTGTAGATAATACACAATGGGTGCGTGCCTCATACAACCCCAATACAAAAAATGCTAAACTATACCTTTGACATTAAACAGTTGCTTTAACCACTAAAGGCCGGGTTTCTATGACATGAACTGTAAATAATCATAGTTCCCAGAGGGTTTCTTGTTGACCCCGTGAACTTCCTGCTAGCCTCACAATCAGGCCAAGGTTTCCTCTTGCATACAGGAAATATCAAAGTGTATCCAAACCCTTTTTCAGACATGGAATACTTTACATTGCTGGCCTTGTTTATCTTGTAACGTTTTGGCATTTTGTCATTCAGATGAGAGTCGTTGACATGAATATTTCTCACTACATAATATTACAGAGTTATAAATGTACAGTAATTAACATTGTTTGATATTTGGCAAATCACCCACTTATTCATATTTGTGTAATTTCTCCATGCAGTAAATATGTTTTATTTAAATTAGATGCATGTGACATTTCAGCTCTGTTATGTTTCAGTTTTTTTTTCTTGTGGCAATATCAGAATTGTTTTTCTTACGGAGAAAGAAAACTAAGTTTGCAAATAGATTTAGTTGTTTCTAACAATAACCCCGAAGAGGTTTTGATATTCACTATTCATTTCATGGATTTAAATCAGATAACATTTGTTTTCTAAAATGTGAACACTGAATTAGTTCTGGTATTAGTTTCTGGTGGAAGGAAGAACTTTTTGAAGACAGCAGTGAGTTTATATAATACTATATACTATAATACTTTGGTGTCTATCTACGCCGGGATCCTGAGTCGTGGCTGATCCTGTTGCTGCGGTCCTGTGTCCTGGATCCTCTATCCTGAGTTCTGGATTTGAGTCCTGGACTACGAGTCGTGGCTGAACCTATCACTGTGGTCCTGCCTGACTCTCATCATGCTGCTTCCCTGATGGCTCCCACAGGATTGCTGACATCCTCGTGGATTCATCTTCTTATTATAGACACATGCATTTCCAAACATTTGGTCTACCTATGCTGTCAAACAGGGGTCTCAAACTCAAGGCCCGGGCGCCAAATCCGGCCCGCGACTTCATTTTATGTGGCCTCGCAAGAGCTTGCAAAGAATATAATACGTTTATTATACGGTTACATGCCACTTTACAGAAGCAGGTTGCGAATAAACTACATGTCCCACAATGCATCTTGTTTTGTGACATGTGCACTGAAGATACTTGCAATTATTTGCCCTGGACATCTGCTTTCAGACGTAGTTAATTACTAAGTTATTATCCTATCCGATAATAATCCAATTAGAGGCAATAATGTAATATAATAAATTATTTTATATATATATATTATATATTTATATAGTTACAACCGGCCGTTTGAGTGCAACCTTTATGCGAATGTGGCCCGCGATGAAATTGAGTTTGACACCCCAACTGTAAAATGTATTATCTCTTCGATTTACACACGGCATCTATTGCACGTCTGTCCGTCCTGGGAGAAGGATCCCTCCTCTGTTGCTCTCCCTGAGCTTTGTCCCATGTTCCCCTTTAAACTGTGGGTTTTCTCTGGAAGTGTTTCCTTGTACGATGTGAGGGTCTAAGGTCAGAGGGTGTCGTGTTGTCATACTGATATTCTGTACTAACTGTGAAGACCACTGAGACAAAAGTAACATTTGTGATAATGGGCTATATAAATAAACATTGATTGATTGATTGAATACTAGACATCCTTTATAACAATGACTCTGCACATAATAGTACTTGTTCACTCTGTAAATGTGTTTGTTTCTTTGTATACTTCAGTGAACGCAATAAAAAATAAGCAATAAGAGGAGCAGTACTTCAATAACACTGGTGAGTTGCACTTGTGGTCTCTAGGGGAGCGGATTATAAATGGATGAACAGCATAAGACTGAAAGCAAAAAATATGAGATTTTGGAAGACAAAGTGAAGAGACGACAGACTTCCCACGACAGAGTGAGTCATAGCAGAAAAGAAACCTCAATGCAACAAACAAGAACGTGTCAGGAAGAGTTACTGAGAGCAGACGACGGGCGCCAGAGCAGACACAATCAAGACATATCTTTAATCTGGGTTGTATTAAGTCTATCTTATTCTAGCATCATCAGAGTGGGTTCAATGTTACATCTTCATTCAGTGTCAAATTTGAAGTCTTACAATATGTTGTACGGATGTAAGATTAACAGAGAAGGTTTTGTAAATCTAAAATAAAAGATACATTCTCTGTGTTTGGCCAAGTGCGTTCATTCACTTCAGTCCTCTTTGAAACGCTGAGAAGGCAGGAATGTTGCTGATGTCACATTTTCTTTGCTTTAGTTTTGACAAGTGTCGCAATTTTTTTCTGGGTGGGATAAGATGGAGTAGGCAGGACGGTCTGTGCAGGGTATAGACGACAAGGAGAAGTACATAGTAAATACATAAAGGGGGAAGGAAGGTGGCAGAGTTAGCATGGCGGCCGTGCTAAGCCTGGGGGAAGCATATAGCCCGGCAGTCGCCTCCTCTGCCTACCTGCCTGCCAGCGGCTGTTTCATAGTCTCTGTTGACAAAACAGAGGGCCTCGCCACGTCAACTCACACCAGAAACATGACAAGAGCCGCCTCGCTCTGAGGACTCACACAAACAGGTCCTCACTGCTTTATGAAGAATAAAGAGCCTGGCTCCCAGTTCCACGTCAGGAAAGATTTTGAGATTATGTTTCCCCTTTGTTTAAATTCCCTTTTATGCGTTTTCTTTTAATTATCTTTTCAATGGTCCTCAACATTCAACATTGAAGAGAGCTTCGTTGTGATCATCTCTGTATGAGATGTACTTGTAATACAAATAATAGCATTAAAACATGTACACTTCTATATAAGTAAATGATACTATTCTTTTATGATATCACTTTAAATGATTTCCTTTCTGAGTGACTTTTTTTCTAAGGCTGGGCAAAACTTATCTTAGATTTTGGATATGGTTATAAAGCACAAGTGTTGTCATTTCCTGGATTTGAAGGCTGCATTAAAGTAAATAATGTAACTTTATGATTTTACCAGACTGTTCAAGCTGTTCTGTTTTGCCTTTAGCACACAGTCAATATATATCCACATTACTGATTTCCTTTTGTTCATATTTTGTGAAAGCAGCAATGTTTACCTCTGCAATATACAGTACATTTATATATGTGGAGGTCATATTTGATTTTCTACATATAGCCCGGTCTTTTGTTATGTTTTTTAGACTACATTTTTAAGAGAATACCACAGCACTTTTCAGAAGCTTGAATTAATTTTAATTTAATCCCATTTAGCTTCAAATTGAATTAGCAATGTTCAAGTTGCCGCACCGTTGTGACGAAAAGGGAGCTGAGCCAGAAGGCAAAGCTCTGTCTACCGCGCCATTTTCGTTCCTACCCTCACCTATGGTCATGAAGGATGGGTCATGACCGAAAGAACGAGATCTCGGGTACAAGCTGCCGAGATGGGTTTTCTCCAGGGTGGCTGGTGTCTCCCTTAGGGATAAGGTGAGAAGTTCAGTCATCCGGGAGGGACTCGGAGTTGAACCGCTACTCCTTCGCGTCGAAAGGAGCCAGTTGAGGTGGTTTGGGCACTTAGTTAGGATGCCACCTGGGCGCCTCCCTAGGGAGGTGTTCCAGGCACGTCCAGCTGGGAAGAGACCAAGGGGTAGACCTAGAACCAGGTGGAGGGATTATATCTCTTCGCTGGCCTGGGAGCGCCTTGGGATCCCCCAATCAGAGCTGGTTGATGTGGCCAGGGAAAAGAAAGTTTGGGGCTCTCTGCTGGAACTGCTACCTCCGTGACCCGACCACGGATAAGCGGGAGAAGATGGATGGATGGATGGAAGTTGCTATGATTAATTTCCCAGTCAATCAACAAATCACTTATTAAAACACTACGGTGCTTATGCCACTTTCCTGTTGCCATTTAAATTATTTTTTATTGTACTGTTGACGGTATTATTATCATCATTTTATTTTTTGAAATCTATTTAGTATGCCATAAAGAGGAACACATAGTCAGATTTTTGCTGATTTATCCAAAACTGACCCAAAACAAAAAAATAACGTAACATGCATCATGTTTCTATAAAAGTATAATCGTCAAGCTCAGCTGCAACTGAATATTAAGTTCTGAGATTTGATATTTCTTACCTAAACGCTAAGACTGTCCACATGTTTGAATCTTTGACTGGTTATTCAAAGAAGCTTTGATGCCCCACCTGCCAGTCACTCAACATTATCTATGGCAAACATGGATTCTCTTTCTTATTTATTAACCCTTCGCAGAAGAATCCAGCAGCCACCTCATCTTCATCCTCTCTAGTTTTCTACCTCTTCATATCGAGATTCTGCTCTGCCAAGAAATGGACTTCCCTTTTTTGCACACGATCTGTCCAACACCATGCATGAGACTGCACGTAAACAAAAAGAGAAACTGTGGTTTGGTTAGGTCTTGTTATGTGTGTGTGTGTGTGTGTGTGTGTGTGTGTGTGTGTGTGTGTGTGTGTGTGTGTTTCATGGTATGTCTTTGCTTCCTGTAATATCTTAGCCAATTCTGCCCTGCAAAAACATAATCTTGAAAAGGTTTTAGTCATGGAGTTTTCCAATCAAGGCTCTTCTTTCACAATAATGTAGGCTTTATTAAAGGCTTTATCATTTGCTTTATTGGCATTGATATGCATTCTCAGATTTTAAAGTTGGGTGACTCATCTAAGAAGCCGAAGAGCCACCAGCCCCTCCTCATCCTCTCTAGTTTTCTACATCCTTGTGACCTGCGTCTCCTCTGCCTGGAAATGGACTCCACCTGCAGCCCTGGTTTTGCACACGATCACTTCTACTATCTGTCTGCAAAACCACGAGTGAGACTGCACGTGAACGAAAGAGAAAGAGTAGGTTGGTTAAGCCTGATTACACATATGTGTGTGTGTGTGTTCGTGTGTGTGTGTGTCGTTGTCACCTGCAGACAGGGGTAAAAGATAAATGCTTTCTTTCAGCCTGTGTGGCAGGTAGAGCACAAAGAATAATTAGATTTCTCCTCCCGTCTCCCTGATGTCTTCCCACTCTCCGTTTTCTCATCTGCCTGAAAATCATCTGCTCAACCCTCTTTGTTTCCAAAAAAATAAACTCTTCCACCTTCCCAAAATCCAAACCATAAAACACAAAACATTTGCATCAGAGAACACAAACTGTGCTCTGTGTTTCTGCGCTCAGGTCAGGAGGATGTTGCAAGAATGTGGCAACAACAAGAAATTGTCTCTGGCAAACCGCTCAACCTAAACCCAGCAGGCCGTTACCATGCCAACCATATGGGATGTTAGCCCACCTTGTGACGGCGCCCGAGATGATGGACGATCAGCGCCCCCCTCCCCTCTCTCTGGGGGTGTGGTCCTATGTGGGCTGGTCAATGGAGTCTGGAGGAGGAAAAGAAAGAGAAAAATAAGTTTGTGCTTAACAGTGCATGTTCATCAGAGGATATTAATGAATAACAAGCAGCATTATTAATCAGCGGCCCGAAGACTCGTGCACAGGAAGCTGCGTTAACGGCTTAATGAGCAGGAGGGAGTCGACGTGCTTTTGTCTTCATTGTGGCGGCACGCGTACAGTGGAAACACACCATGGCTCCTGTGCATTTGCATTAACACACATACTGCTTCCACAGCCAGACCAACTGCTGACACACATACACACACGAAAAAGGGATGTTGAGACAAGTTTTACAGGAAGCCAAACCGAAGAAACCTGAAAGCAACGACTCCACAATTCAGCCAATTTGCTTTAACAATAAAATGTAAAAGAGAGTGCTTTTCCACTAAATGTCCTGATCCATACAACTTGATTTAAACGTCAAGCCTTTATTGGCAAATATCTCTCATGCTTTGTGGACTCGGAGCAAGATTACCAAAACAGACTATTAGGCTAAATCACCGCTCTAATCCCAAAAGCACATAACAGGCTAATTTGTGTCCATTTCGATCCTGATAAGAAACAATGTGTGTGAGTGTGAGTGAGTGTGTGTTCTGGCCATGCAGAGTTGTTGCTCAAGTGTCTGTCTGAACAATCATAAGAGTGTGTCCCTTGGGGGTAAAGAGTGCGTAACCATGGAGAACGCTGGGCGTTTCCATGACACCCTGTCATCAGTGGAGCACGCTGCCAGTATGTCTCATGTTCATCTGTCACTGTGTGCGTGCGTGTGTGTGTGTGTGTTTGTGTTTGTAAATAATATGTGTGTGTGTGTGTGTGTGTGTGTGTGTGTGTGTGTTTGCATGCTGGCATAATAGGGGTTACTTTAATGTTTATTACCAGCATGTGTGAGAGCGCGTGTGGTTTGGTTTATAAGTACATATCTGGACACGACTATACGCGTGTGTGTGTGTGTGTGTGTGTGTGTGTGTGTGTGTGTGTGCGTGTGCGCCGGACTAAATGCCCAGCTTGCCGATGTTGTACAGTATATGTTTACATGTGTGTTTGTGTGTGTGTATGTGTTAGTGCACAATTCACCGTCAGTGACCTGACCGCTGGCTGCACCCATGATTGGGAGCAGATGGGGGCTGTACACGTGTGTGTGTGTGTGTGTGTGTGTGTGTGTGTGTGTGTGTGTGTGTGTGTGTGTGTGTGTGTGTGTGTGTGTGTTAGGAGGTGGTGGAGGAGGAGGGGGAGGAGGAGGGGGTGCTCTAGTTTAGGTGATGTATGGACCCTCAAACACCAACAAAGACTCTCCTTTAACCGATGTGTTTCCTATTAATTGAAGGGGGAAAAAAATAGAGCCGGAGAGCGACTGCTTAAGCAGCAAGAATTTATAGCTCAGCTGACAAAGACTAACGGATTCAATTTTTCTGCAAAAGTTGAGGTATAAAAAAAAGCAGTTCTCTTCTTTGTGCACGAGCCAGAACAAAAAAGCGTTCAGTGCGATGATCATGCTCTTTCTGCTCACTTTGACAAAGCCGTGAAAACCAGAGTGAATAAAATGTTCGTTAGTGGCATGTGGAGGAGCTCATGCCGGCGTAAAGCCTTGAATTTAAAAGCAGTGTGAATGCTCAAGATGCAGAGGTTGACTATGGAGAAATGTTAAGCTCGCAGAGGCCTTTTACAGTCCTTTCAACACGTGTCTGTTGTGCTCTTCAATTCCTCTACAGCTAAACAACCTTTTGTTCGATGCACTTGAGAAACACAATAACATATCCTGCACGGTGGCCTCTTCCTCTTGTTAAAGGAACGCACTTTACAGGATGCAATAAAGATGCAGCCAAAGTTCACATTTTACTGAGGGTGCTCATACACAAGCCATTAACTTCATGAACTCGGACTGATCTGTATATCATCAACAGTAGAGGAGCTAGTATAAGTGGAAATATCTTTTCTCAGTGAAAATTGCACTGCATGTACAGCTTTTCAAAGCTTAGTGCAGTTTGTTGTCCTCTTTCCACGTTACAATATTGCAGAACTAATGATGACTTCCCATTTACTATTGGCATCTTAGCCCTTAAGTTGCTTTATATTGCTCTATTGAATTGGGGACTGTCCAACATCTGTTAACGCTGATCATTTGTATTCAACTTAATTTGTCTGTACATCAGCCAAAAACAATACAAACTCATGGTAAGGGGATAACGTGTCAAAAGCCATGATTATGGATGTCAAACACAATAAAATGGCATTGCACATTGAGAAATATAGTTGTATAACACATCTTTAAACTATTATATGACATAACTGATCTCATGTATTGATTATTCTACTGCATAACATTTTATGTGTCATCAAGCTCATTGTGTAAATAAAGGAGACTAAAATAAAAAAAGCCTGTGTGCTCCTGTAGGAGCCATGAAACATGTTTAATATTGCGTTATGTTTTAATATAAGATATTTGTTTGAACACAATTGATTGGTTGGCTTGGGTCACATGGATATGGGCGGCACTCATTCTAATCCTGTTCACCTGCGTGAGGTGTGTGTGGAAGAGAGGGTGACACAGGGCCTTTCTGTTGACCGCAAGTTGAAATGATTGCTCTGATTAATATAACGATGTCTGTCCAAGGAGAATAAGTTGATCATCCCAGTTTTCATTAAAACACATTATTTTGCAACAGAGTTTTTGATCTCAGCAAGTACTTTTTTGTAGCGTGTCACACAATATCAAACAGGCCCGGCCTCAGCCTCTCAGCGACTTTGTTTGTTTCCTGCTGTCGCTATAGCTCCAGTTTCCTTCATTGTGGACGATAATCTACACTCTCTTCCTCGACACTTACAGTAAAGCAGAGTGATTACAGCAAACCTAAATGAGCTGTTGTATTGTAAAGTGTTATTCTGAAACTCATTGTGAATGTGTTCGCGTGCGGAGCAGCAACAGAGTAAGGAGGAAAGGTTTCTCAGCTTGTGTGTCAGTGATGACAGCCCTGATAAGATAAAGATGGTAAAACCACAAACATGTCCTCATCTGTCACCTTCAGCTGCACCGGGAAAGAAAAGTGAGCCACGTGGATAAACGGCTAGATAGACAACATTTTTCTTTCGTTAACAAAGTCCATTTGAATTTAGATCTTTATGAGGCTTATTAGTCAGAGTGTGTTGTTTCTCAGGATCCAATCAGGTGTTACATAAACTGACATAAAGACAGGATTCATGCTTTTACTCCAAATAATCAAAACAAATAAAAAATACAATGGAGAAGTATTACAAAGTTATAAATCCAGGATTTCTGAAAGTTCATCAGATGGTGAATTAGTGCATTGTGGATTATAATACTACAAGACAGAAACATTGCATCATCACTGAGACAATTGTTTGTATCTTTCATTGCTTCCATTGTGAGGTAAGCCTTGAAATGTGGAGTTCATGTTAGAAAGTCATATTGTGAGTAAGGTATTCTTTGTGAACGCAGTGCCAGATGATGTTGTGTAGAGTTTCAGCAAGATTTGAAAAAGTTTAAATGTTCTTCTTATTTGAGTTAACGAGATTCAACCAAAAGGACCTGCGGCTTTAAGAAACATCTTCAGGCAACTGATAGATAGGCAAATTCAATTTAGGCACAACCACTAGTTCTTTGTGCGCAATAATATTTTCCCTCTCTTTACCCCCTTCTTCTTACTGTCTCAATTTTTTTTTTCTCTCCATGTGTTAGTCTTCTGTAATGACTGTGAATAAGGGAAGTTATGTACGCTGGCCAGCACACACAACGATACAGTGAAGAACGCATAAAAGTACATTGTGTTTAAATGTGTGTGTGTGTCTGTGTGTACTCTGCGTAACTGTGCTTTAGTTTTGCCCCCCCCCCACCCCAAGCAAATCCGGCACTCACACTGGTGCAAAATGGGAGCCAAGCCACATCTTGGCACCTTGCCTCTCCTTAAACAAATCAGACCATAGAGGCTTATAAAAAAACTCGGAGTGCAAAGCTCGCCTCCTCAGACGAGGGGGTACCGAAGAGGGGAGCTATTCTCAGACGCCCCGCTCTGAAACAAAGTCGTACAAGACGGAGCTCTGCTTCTCAACTTGGACAATAAGTGCCAGTCTCTCCACTGTCCCCTTCATCATCCCAGCCTCTTTGCTGTTAAATAGCGCTTTGATGCTATATTGTTCTTAACTAGCCTCACTTAAAAAAAAATACAGTCTGAAAACAATTTGCTTCTTAGTTCAGTGACAAAGTGAGCGTGAACTTTCCATCTTTAGACCAATTACTGCTATCATAGCACACAAGCCCGCTGCTACAAACTTCACACTTCAGAGAGGGATAAGAGGAGGAGGGAAAGTGTCTGGATCAGGGCAGAAATAGGCCAGGCAGGTCTAAAACTAAAACTCATCCAGCCATCCTGGGCGTGTTGTCTGTCATCAAACATGCATTTACATATTCAAAAAAGGAAACAGGCCTTTGCATGAGTCATCCTTTCCAAGAAGGTAGAGGAAATGAAACGGCACTCTGCTACAGTGTAAAAATACACAACAATGAATGTGCAGTCACACATGCAGCTTACTAAACTTTCAGAGAGGATAAACTGTAAAAAGAAATGAAAGAAAATGATTGTATTAGGCTTTTGTAATAACAGCTCAAGGCCATTTTAAAATGACTTTACGGTGCAACATCTGTTTTGAGTACAGGCTGACACTACGTGTAATAAAACTTTTCTCAGGATTCATGAAGTTTCAAATACTGTAATACCCATAGGTAATACCCCGCTGAAGATCAAAAAGTGAGGGGATCACTGTTCTCACGCACACCACTGGTCCTTAACGCTGCTATATTTCTGTTTATATTCTTATTTCTCCAGATTAACTTAGTCATTAACAGGACAATACTTGTGCAACATGGGTTTATCTGTGGCTCTGTGAGCTAGTAAAGCTATTTTTTTTACATGTATTTGTTTTAATGTGGTGAAAATATAAGATATACAGTAAGTATTACAATTTAGACATGTTTTTATTTATTATTACATATACTTAAAATACGTGAGCACAACAGAGGACAGAAAAGGATTGCGACATGTATAGTTGTATCATCAACAACTAGAGAATGGATTGTCATGATATTTAGTCCGGTCATGTTTAACTATGTTTTCAGCTGCTCGGCTCCCAGACTCTGGAACTCCCTGCTGCCACTACACATCCGACAGTCTGATTCCATAACAACATTCAAAACCCAACTCAAAACCCACCTGTTCAAACTGGCATTTTCTTTATAAACTGTACCCTGTGTCCTTTTGAGTCCTTCTATAGTCCATTTCCTGTTGTTTGTCTTGTCTTACCCCGGCTGATACTTCAGTAAATCCACTGTTTTAATTGTTCCCTATATTGCCCCTATGCCCTGTAAGGTGTCCTTGGGTGTTATGAATAGCACCCCCCAAAATAAATGTATTATTATTATTATTAACTCTAGATGAATCCCCTTGGTGAACCCGTCACTTTACATAGAACGCCATAGGCAGGTGACAAAGTTGTGCAATCCAGTTTATAAAGCAATACTTGCAGAACTAAAGATATTCCCTGTTAAGTGACAATTAGTTAGCATGATGCTAGCATGATAACACACTAAACCAGAATGGCGAACATGGTTAAACCTTAAAAACATGAGCACCTTAACATATTCACTGTACATTTGTTAATGAGCTGACATTAGCATTTAGTTTAAAGAACCGCTGAGCCTGAATACATCCTCACAGTGTGGCTTTAGACTCATCGTCTGGTTTATTCATCAGTGTTATTGAATTAGCATTTATAATTGAATTGTGTTAACTACAGCTGCGAAAATGTGTTTCTACTTTTAGCAGAACCAAATCAACACGATGTGATCATATAGTGATATTGTTTGAATACATTCTGTACCTCAAAATACAGATTTAAAGTTAAATGTCTAAATGTGCAGTTTGTGCTTAATGCATAGTTGGACCTGATGATTGAGAGAGAAAAAGGTACATTTTGTTCTTGAAGTCATTGTATATCACCCACCACTAGGGTTATCGTTATAATATGTCAATGATGATCAAAGTTGAGATCAAAACTTATTTGATGAACAAATAATTGTATTGTTTGGAAGCAGATGTCTTTTAAAATCATGAATTGGAAACAAATACTGTATGTAAACTGCATGCAACAATACTTACAATATTGTATGCCTCAGTCATTACCAGTTCCTTTGAGAAAACTGACCTAAATATGAGCTTAAGCGACTACAAACTTTTAAAAATAGCATGTGAAGATCGGAAAAACAGCTTCTCCTTTTTCCTTAATTAGGTACCATCATGGTGTCAGTATCATAAATCATCCTGAGGTGTCCTGAAATAGATATTAAGGACTTGCAGGAGGAAACACCGCTCAGGTCCATCATTTTCTAGTATTGGGGACACTTTGTGCCGTGAAAATGTTGATTTATACTGATGGGCGACAGATTAAAAAGGACATTACGTGTCCAAAAGCAACCGCAATATCTTCAGTGTTGAAACCACTCAGTGACCATCTTTACCCTGTATGCGTTTCATAGGTTTCTCCATTCATAAAGTCAGGTTTTCCTTTCAGACAGTATGGTCTATGTCAAACACATTGTTTATTTTTATGTGTCAGAACGTCATGACCTTGCAGTATAAGTGTAATGTGTAACAGGGTTAATGTGACACTCTGTTTGTGTATGCAGTAAATTAATGTTTCAGGTTTGTGTCGTCATGCAACAGATGAAAGTCTCCATGTTAGCTTCATGAATGTTCTCCTTTAGCTGCACAGTATTACAGTAAATGAGTAATGGCAGGGGTCATTAAAGAGCTTTGCTGAACTGTAATCTTGCATTTCAGTCAAACCTTGACGAGCATTAAAAGCGCATGTTGTCAACAACGGCTCCTGCTACTACATGTGAACCCGGCCACGTGCCCAACATGTGCTAAGAGTAGAAGGAGGGTTTATGAAGGGAGGAACGCCTTCTCGTGTGTTTTAGTGATGACAAAAATGATGCTGAAAAAAACAAACAGCCCTGATAAGATAAGGACATTTAACCGCACATGTCTCCTTCAGCTGAAACGGTGAAAACAGCCACACAGGGACTCAACTTGTGTGAGATTCAAGGTGTGGAGAAACCTCAGGGTCAGAGGATTTTAAGTGTATCAAAGTCCAACATGCCTGTGCAGACAAGCAGATAACTGGGTTAAATAAAACGCCTCATTGGAGTTAATCAATAATGCAGAGCTTACATTATCATAACACAGAGGAACACTTCTGTGAGGTAATTAACAATGAACCGAGAGGAAAGGCTGTCATTTCTCAGAGCGACGAATGACTGGAGCTTTGGTTAATGCTTAAAACGTTCTTGTCATCACAGAGAGTAAATTACCTGGTTACAGGGCTCATGGGGGAGACAGAAAAGCAGGAAAACAGTTGTCACCTGCTTTTAGTTACTGGGTGAGAAATGAATAAAATATGAGGGAAAGGCTTAGACACAATGAGGCCATTTAGGCTGAGAAAGGGGATACAGATATTGACTGTTCAAACACTCTACCTGGATAACAACCTCAGTTTATACAATACAAGTTAATGATTGCAGTTAGCATACTTTTTCATGAAACCAGGAGACAACATGAGAAGGTGAGGTTTCCAACCTCCTCATTCAAAATAATAGCAACATTTGAAGTGCCCTCCCACTCTTCACTTAAAAATTTATTCAACCTAATGTTACTTCTTTATGCAGAATGATGCATATGTGCAGTTTGTTTGGTAGTTTCTCTGTGTTCAAAGAAATATTCAATATTCTTTTATTCAACTATTTTAATAATTGTATATATATCTTAAAACATGTCTGGAGAGGATGTTTAGGGAAAATATGGCTTTCATAAGTGCAATTAAACTGCATTTGTTTTGAATGTGTTTGCATAATTAGGAGGAGCACTTTGAACTGCTTTTTATGTATGAAAAGTTATTTGACAAATAAGAATACCTGTTGTCGTAACACATGGGAACAGCTGTAAGTTCCTTTTGTGTGCTTGACCATTTCAGCTTTTACAAAAAGTGTTAGTAGTATCAGTGTTTGGTTTCTGCTGCATTGCATTATGGGTGACTGAGGCTGCTGCTGCTGAAGAGATAAGCATCTCCTTCTATGATTGAACACTTCCTGTATGACTGAAACTGTAGACAACTGATGGTTCTATAAAAGTCTTTCCTTTTTCATTCTTTGCGGCTGACAACCAGCAGTTGAACATTTAAATAATCCACATTTTGTATCCAATAAGACTCCAATAAACTGAGCTGGAAATATCTCATCTTCCCTTATTGTTGTTTTGGTTGAGGATGTTTTTACAGATTTACAGTGATTTTAAAACAAATGCACTTATCTAGCTGCAAAACACTTTAGGCAAAATGATTCACAGACTCTCAAATAAGAAGTGGAGCTCTGATACGCAGCCCCGCACACACTTATCCTCTTTCAGTCTGCTGCAGAGTCCTCGAGATAACCCCCAAATGTGGGCTTTTACTTTTGATACATTCAGTAGATTTTGCTTTTAATTAAGTCAGATGATCCTCCGACACTGTATGTATGAAACTAATTCTGCCAACAGGAATCAAGCTGTGCTATAAGTCAGGTATGAATGTTCAAACTTGCTCAATACTCAGGCGAAAGTGGTGTAAGATGTAAAGGTCTATATAAAAGGCCCTGACACACCAGGCCGAAATCGGCCGTTTTCGTTAGTCGGACGACGAAGCGTACCCTGTCGCCCAAACTCAATTTGGTGTGTCCCGCACCGTCGGCCATGACACACCTTATTTGGCCTTTCATGGCCGACGCACGGCCGATTCAACATGTTGAATCGGCCGTGCGTCGGCCACAGGCAGTCGGACAAAGAAATCACTCTGATTGGCTGTTCAGCTAGCGAATCAGTGCATGAGAAGCGAAACGGTTGCTTGAGAATGTCTTCCACAAGCAACACTCCAATGGCTGATAGCTCCAGTACCGCACAAAACATGTTTTCGATGGACGAGAGTGAAAATGGAACGCACACGCTATTTGTTGTTTGTTTATATCACGTAGTCTGTTCTTCTTCTCTCTCTTCCAGTTGTTGCCTGTTTTTAATGACGAACACACACTACCGCCGCCTGCTGGTAAGGAAAGTTATTGCCACTCACGCATGTGCAGTTCGTACGTGCTCGGCTGAAGTCTTTGCGGTGTGTTCCAGTGCGACACATGGCCAAGACGCAGGAGAACACGCCGACAGTCGGCATCAGCGAGTTCTCTGGTGAATGCTTGGTGTGTCAGGGCCTTAAAAGGTACGGACACACCAACCCGATTATCGGCGTTGGTGAACGTCAGGCCGACGATGAGCGTCGACACGCCCTACTCGGATTGGTGTGTCCCGCACATACTGTAGACGTCCCGCACCGTCGGGTCTTTTCAGCCGGCCCGACGCCTTTTCGGACGAAAACCAGCAGTCGGCCAAAGAAATCACTCTGATTGGCTGTTCAGATAGCGAATCAGTGCATGAGAAGCGAAACAGAAGTGAGGGACCCAAACAAGAAGGCAAATCTGAGATTTCATTGAACTCCAGCTCTCGACACAGGTTCGGGAAAGCCCCGTGAGCTTCTCGCTGTAGAGTGAAAATGGAACGCACTCGCTATTTGTTGTTTGTTTATATCACGCAGTCTGTTCTTCTTCTCTCGGTGTATCACACAGTCTGTCTTCCGGTTGTTGCATCTTTTGAATGACGAATACACACTACCGCTGCCTGCTGGTAAGGAGAGTTATTACCACTCACGCATGCGCAGTTCGTACGTGCTTCTTGGCCGCCGGCTGAACTCTTTGCGGTGTGTTCCAGTGCGACACATGGCCAAAACGCAGAGACGCGAGGCGACGCAACAGTCGGGGTCCGTCTTTGTTGTCAGATTGGTGAGTCCGGGTCTTTAAGATCAATAACTGTAACTTTGTGGAAAAGAAAAAGGGTGGTTGAGTGAGTGTGAAAGAACAGTAGTGTAAAAGTGTAAAGAATTGTATAAAGATAAAAACTCAAGCTCTTCACTGCTGCGAGAAAGACACTTCTTTTGCTGATGTGTGTGAAGATGAGCGAGTGTGTGTAAGCTGTGAGACTTTCTATAGTGGGAATGGGACATAATAGGCTCACAATAACCCATCAGTGCGGCGTGAGCAAGAGAACACCACCTTCTCCTCAACCTCTGCTCGCCTCCTTCCTCATGCTTTCCTTCTGCAGGGTGACAGTGAGGGAGCAGATTCACCACATAAACACCCTCCTCCCCCCTGCCTCCCTCTATTTATTTGCTCATAGTCCAAAAACTGCACAGCACAGGGAAAAAATGACGGGGGTTGGGAGGGGTGGTGGAGGAAGAAGAGAGAAAAGGAAGAGGGAGGGAGGTAGACTCACAAACACTGCAGATTCAGCTGCACACACGTGGATGGGACACACACACAAACGCAAACACTCACTCCTGGTGGAGCATCTAAATCACATTAGCTGCCTGCCTGACATCCATCACTCCCACAGACAAAAGCACATGCCGGAGAGGCAGGGAAACTGCATGGCAACATGCATAACCACCCACAAACAAACACGGTCACAGAGCAGCCGACACACCTTGAAACCAGACGACAGCGCGCAGGAGAAAGCAATCCCTCCTAACACACGATATTCCCCAATCAGAAATCAACTTGCATTTACTTTCACGCACATCACTGTCAACACACATCAAGCGTACGTTTGGGGATCCACTCATTCGCCTCTGTGCTCTGCTGCTCTGTGCGCTCGGGAAACTTGCATTAACATCAGAGCAAATCAACAGATCCATGATAACACAATGGGGAAAAAACACATACCATGGTCGCTTTAAATATTTAAAGCGGAAGGAGCTAAGCAGCAGAGAGACATCTTGAGAAATGTTATTTTCTTTCGGTATCAATCTTCTTTCCCATCAGAGGGGGGTGGGGCCCTTATCATACTGTGTGTTTGTTTTTGTGTGTTTGTGAGGACTCACATTTGTTGGAAGTGCGTGTTATCCTGAAAGTGGTGCAGGGTGCATGCCAGTGGGGGGGCTCCACATCTAATGATGCAGGGTGAGTGAGTGTGTTTTTTTATATTATCTAATGGGCTGTCTTGAGTAATTGGCTGGCTGCAGGGGGGAGGAAAGGGAAGAAGAAGAAGAAAAGAAGAAAAAGAAGAAGAAGAAGAAGAAGAAGAAGAAGAAGAAGAAGAAGAAGCAGAAGAAGAAGAAGAGAGGAGGAAGCAGGGCAAACTTGATGTGGGCTCTATACATTAAGAGACCATATGGTGCCCACTGTGCAGCAGCAGCAGAGCACAACACTGCTCATCCACTCGTCTATCGAGTCTCTCAGCTCCCACTGCTCTCCCTCCCTCTCTGTCTTGTTAACTCAATAACATCCACAGTCTTTTTTTGGCAGAGAAAGCTAGAAAATCTCAGCCTTCTTTCTCCTCCTGCTTCCTCTCATGGCAGACGACCGATTCTGGCTCTTGTCTCCTTCACACCTTTCCCCGCTGCACTCATCGCGGAGCTTAATCCCAATCAAAAAGGATTATTTAAAATCGCATTAAAATCTGAAAACTGACAACCCTCTGACTGTGCCGTCCCCGTTGATGACAGGCATTTAAAGCTATGTTTACACATGCACGTGCGCAGCTCAAAAGGGGGAAGACCCTAAGAAGAACTTATCTTTATTCCAGAGAGGTCCTGATACAATGTTTTGGACTCGATCATGATCCAAGCCATTTATTGTTAAGTGTTGAGACAGTTAAAGACATCAACTTGGACTTTGATAAATTGATATATGACATATTTTCAGACATTTTTAGGACAAGTCTGTTGATCCAGTAAATAATCAGCTTATTAAAGGTGGGGTAGGTAAGTTTGAGAAACCAGCTCGAGATACACTTTTTGTTATATTCCATGGAATGCTCTTAACATCCCGATAGCAATGAATATCTGAAGTGCTTTGACAAAAAAATCTATAAAAAATGTCATCTGTGGAAGCCGTAGTACTGTCAAAAGCATGACCAATCATTTTAGCCGGCCCGGCTAAAATAACTGGATGGTCTACCTGCCTGTCAGCCTTCCATCTGTGCACAAACTTATCTCGTGCCCTCATTGGTCATGTGCACGTTTGTGTGTGTTGGAGGAGGGGTTCTGTAAGGAAGTGGCAGATTTTTTCCCGGCTGTGTATTTTCAAATTCTAGCGCACTGGAGCTGGTTTCTCCAAAATTACCTACCCCACCTCTAAGGGATAATCATAATAACCGCTAATCGCAGCCCTGTAGTGCACCCAATTCATGTTTTGGTATTGATCTCTTTAATTTAGTCAATACCAATACAATAAATAAGCCTGGGCCAGCCCCAATACTGACTCTTGCCTCAAGACATGTCCTTTCTAGATTGTCTACTGGTGAACAGCAGCAACAATTACAGTAGACAGTTCCCCACCTCTCTGTAGTTAAGGAACTGCTAATAGCCGATTGCAACTGCACGACTCAGACGACTGACTGTCTGTGTGCATGCATGCGGCATCAAAGCAACAAGCGATGGGGCTGCTCTTTTAGTTGGCTCATGAAATCATTTAATATTGGCACACACACACACACACACACACACACACACACACACACACACACACACACACACACACACACACACACACACACACACACACACACACACACACACACACACACACACACACACACACACACACACACACACACACACACACACACACACACACACACACACACACACACACACACACACACACACACACACACACACACACACACACACACACACACACACACACACACTCACTCCCCCTAGCCGTTTGATGTGTAATGAGAGAAACCATTAGCTGTAAAAATGGGCTCTCCCCGCCCTGCCGCTCAGCAGATCTTAGTCTGAGCCACAGTTACATGTCTATTTATACATTCACTCCTCTTTAGATTTTCTTCCCCTCTAACAGGGAGCAGTTTGTGCAGCACACAGTTTAAAAAGCTGCATTCCTGCTGCCCTTCCTCTCCCCGAGTCTTCTTCTGCTGCTCCTCTCCCTCTACTCCCATCCCCCCTCTCTGACTGTCTCCTCCCTCTCTATACCCTTCCCCCAGCTCTATCCTGCTCACTGCCTCCCTCAGTCTCATCAGGCTGCATGCAGCAAGGCACAAATTCAATCGGGGCCAAAGAGAGAGACGGCAAAGGAGAGCTTGAGATAGAGGAGGGGGCTGAAACAGAGAGAAGGTTGGACTGAAAGAGAGCAAAACGAGAGCGAGTGACAGACTAACGGGGAACGAAGGGGGCAAGACAGACATAACGAGACAGAGAGAAAGTGAGAGAGTGAGGGGTGGGTTGGTGGGAGAGCAGCGAGGAGGAGGGAGAAGCTCGCTCTCGCTACAGCGATGGGCGTTCCTCTCCCAGTTCTTGCGAGGTCAAAAGTTTACCGTGGTTTTAATTTCACCTTTCCACAGCCAATCAGAGCACGTCTCCGGCTGCTGGGGGAACTTTGACCCACTCGGAGAATTTGACTGTAAAGACATGAAGCTCGCCTCTGCTTCTTGTTTGTTCCTCCCTGTACTTGTTGTGTTGTTTGTTTTTATTCTAAGCAGACGTTCCCCCTACGTGTTTATTCGTCCTTCATCACAGAGGACAAAAAAAAACTATTGTTGATCTAAGGGGATAGAGGGAAGTTTTTTTTGTTGTTGTTGCATTTCAGTACTTTTCCTCTGCTTTTCAAAACAGATGCCATCTAGACGGCATGTGTGTTGAAAAACAACACACTCTCACTCCATAATCGTCCAGGAGCGACGTTTGGTCAGGGTCTCGTGGCGTGCAGTTGTGACACTCCTAGGCTCCTTCAGCTTCATAAAGGGACGCAAATAGCTTTCAACCGATTGCAATGTATTCCCATCTGCGGCGGGATTTGACGCTCATAGAAGCACGGCATTCGTTTGTGTCGGCTGCCCTTAAAGGCAATGTGAGCGTCCATTCCCATTGGATAACGGAGAATTGTACGCCCGGAAGTAAATATTCCCCTTAATGTCGATTGATTTTACAGTGATATCTGCACTACTCATCGACTAAAAAACACCAGATTATCCTTGTTAATTACACAACATTGATTGGTTTAAATTGTGTGCAATGCTTTTGTATTTTTCCCCTTCGATTCGGAGAAACAAATATTTTTTCGGAGTAAAGGATGGTAGAAGACACTACACTACCCAGAATCCCCAGCTATCGTTTAGGACTACACCTTGTGCTCTGTTTGACAAACCCCGTTTTTTTCATCATTCATTCCAATGGCTGGCGTCTATGTCACGTGATCTTCAAATTTCTCCCTGCAGAAAAAAAAAACATGGCCGAACTTCGTTTTATTCTCGGTGGAAAATGCCTATTTTAAAGTTAGTTTGGCCATTAAAATGCGTTTTGATGTCATTTGATGCAAGAAATATGAGTTGTTATTTCAGATTATGTATGCAGTGGATGTACATGATCTTTAGCTTGATAGTTATTACGAAGATTACTTCAGGAAATTGCGTCCATAGAACGTTTTCATTGTTACCAAGGTGGTTGCTAGGGACGCTGCTATCGATATTATTTCTGTTATGTTGTGTAACTGTTTAATGGTGTTATCTTTATTGCTACCCCCTTCCCCGTCAATGTATAGTGTTTGTCCACAGCGCAAACGTATTAGTTTAACAAAATCTGCATCTAAAGATACGTTATTTCCCCCTGTGCAATTCCAGTCTCACATCTCACATCACATCGTCATTAACAAATACACAGAAAACATTTAAAAAAATAAATAATAATACTTCATTCTGAGTGTGCTTGCTTTTCTCTTTGAAAGTCATCACATAACGGCATTGTAATACACGGTTCGGCTGCATTAAATATTACATATCTGCCGTAGTTCTTTATTTATAGAGCCCTGATGAGAAGACTTCTAGACAAACATGAGGAACTGCCGCCAACACTGAAAACGTGACGTGGATCATAAATATATCAGCAATTAAACAACATCTTACATTTCTTTTCACACAATACGTCTCTTTGCAGGATCAACACTAATTCGGCTGACTTTTATATTTGATCCAATTGGTAGATAGGCTGTATTTACACCATAAAGGTGCACAGCTGATAGAAAGGGACACCTGGTCGTTAAAGCATGTTATTGAATTTCATTATTTGTATTATTAGATATTAATAGGATCCCTATAAAGTATATTCATTACTCGTTATTCTCTACTAATAGTTAATTAAAGACTGTATATGATGAGCATTTTGCACAACCCTTTCAAGATTTTCTAAGGTTTATTGACATAATCCTATTCACAAACGGTGTGGTTATGCAATTAATGAAAAACTTGGGTCGCAGGTTCCTCAATAGTGCATTACAAGACATCTATCAATATTTGTCCATACCTCCAGCAATGTTAACTATGTTGAACACTTATTTTAATTGATATTATACTCTTGTATATAGATATTTCATCTCCGGCCTTGTCAGGTATTGAACAATCAATAAATGAAGAACACAGAATTATTACATATAAAACACAGAATTTGTGTGATTATACTAAATGATTTACAAATAAACACCACTACATATTTACAGCTGTCACACATGCTGATGTAATGCAAATGTTTCCAACTTGGGATCAATAAAGTATATCTTATCTTAAGATGATCGATGGATACTGCCATATTTGCAAAATGTGCCTCTGAACCTTGACAAGTGCATGTTTTAGGCTTATCAATTAATGTAATTTAATGTAATGTATCAATTAACAACAGAATGGGTCACAAACATAAGACCAGCTGTAGCTGTTAAATAAAGCTCTTCTGACCTTTGCTGGCATGTGGGTATATATATTAATGCTGCCCATTATGGGCACAAGCAATTTTCACCCATGATATGTTTTAAATTTGAGTGTTTCCTATCCCCTAAACCTCCAGGGATGTACACAGTATACTGGCAACTTCTTATTATGGGAAATACGAAAACGTATTTTAAAACTACAACTCCCAGTAGAGACGTGCCATAGATAGAGAACATGTTGCGAAACACAATATCGATAGCAGCGTCCCTAGCAACAAGTAACAAGTAGTTAATAATAATAAAAGACATTAAGAAAAAGGCATTTTAAAAGGTCATTAAAAAGCAACACAATCTACCTGCATTGCATTACTCTAAACGTGTAATAACGTGCTTTAACCAATAGGTGGTTTGGGTTAAAAAGCTGTCAAGTTTACAGTGTTAACAAAATAAAATACACTACTGTTTCTGGTTTAGTTTACGACGGATATATTTCGTTATTGTTTTGATATTTGTAACACAAAAGCGATGGAAAAAACCCACAGCAACACAGAAAAGATGGTCTTAACATGACCCAGCGGTTTAGTAGTTAATAAAAAACAATAATATCAAAACAAAATATTACTACTAACTTTATTGTGAAATTCAAACTGAACGGTAAAAGAATAGTTTCTGGTCTATTCTGAGCCCGATCTCTGTAGATAAATTTAAAAAAATAACTACGACAGATGTGTAATATATTTAATGCAGCCGAACCATTTATTACAATGCATTCATAATATGACTTTCAAAGAGTAAAGCAAGCACTGCTGAATAAAGTATGATTTTATCTTTTACGAAACGTTTTTTTTATATGGAATGCAGTTGGAGGTCAACCAATCACAGAGCTTGAGAACTAATCACGGGGTTTGTCAAACAGAGCACATGAGCTGTGTCCCAATTCAGCGGCCGCATCCTCCTGAGGACCCAGCCTCCTGAGGACCCAGCCTCGCAGTCCGCGGAGGACCCAGCTTGGGTCTGAAACCGAAATGAGACGGTCTACGGAGCATGTCCTTGTACGTCACCGGCAGTTACCCCTACATTTTGCCGCCCCCGTCACCTAGCAACCAGCTGCAGTCACAAGTGCCGGTAATAATTTCTGACACTAGGCAAAATATTTTCAAACTGTTTTCAAAACTGTTTTCAAAATTGTTTTCAAAACTGTTCAATATGGAGTCAGATCTAGCTGTACTTATTTTGGTGTTATATAATATGTTTAAATTATTTTCCCGAGGTCGCAACCAGTAGCGTGGCGTGGGGAAAAAATTAGGGGAAGCCAATAACACGTCCTTTCTTTTGGGGTGGGGGGGGGGGGGGGGGGGTGTGGTGGTCAATATAATAACGTAACCAGATGAGTGATTACAGCACCCGGTATCATTTTACACACATTTGTATCATACAGATGCAAGACTTACACACGCCTGTGACCGACGGGGCCGCACCATAGACCGCACGCACTCTCCAGCCGAAACTCTAATAAGCATTCATTCACAAACTAAATCAGGAGACCTTTAACGTTTTACGTCCGATTAGCGCCTTTTTTCCTCGCTGTACACAGCTCCAGTTTGGGCATTGGCCTGTCATCAGATTGTATTTGTTGTTGCTGCTGCAGCAGAAGTTTAGTACAATTATTTTTGATTAAATACTCCAAATCTCAACCCTCAATAATTGCACTTGCTTCAGTTGTTTGCTACTTTCTAACGGCGGTGAGAGTGGTGCAGTGACGCTATCTATCTTCTATCGATTAGATTTATGATTCGAAAATTATAAAAGTAGGGTAGACATGTGGATATTATCCGACTGAACAAAACATGCATTTATCTAACAGGTTCGTTTTCCACTGACCTTATTTCGAGCTATTTTTCCAAATTCCTATGGAGAAATCCCATTGCTTTTTTTGTCGATTTGTCATATAAATCCATGAGGGAAACCGGGCGCAGCTTACTTCCGGGTTTTATGACGCGTCACTGCGCCACTAAATTGATGTGATTTGATTGGATTGTGAGGCAAGGGAAGCCGGCCGCCGCTGGCTTCCCTTGGCATGGCCCTGACCAATCACAGGTTGGCAGGGGCATGACGTGAGCCTCATCTGATTGGTCAATCCCTCCATTTTTTTTCACCAAGGGAAGCCAATTTCGGCTGGCCTCCTCTCGCAACCGAGAGTGCAATCTACTGTTTCACCATAACATCTAGAGGGGCGCTGTTTCACTCTTTCTAAAATACTCAATGAGAATGGGGGAGAGACGGGCCGGTGTTACAGTATAAGTTGAGTCATGACAACTGGCGACATTCTATTATTTTCGTCATAGGAATCCGGGGCGTGTACATTGAGGACCCATTGTTGACTTACCAGGAAAGAAACATCGTTTGTCGTTTACGTTCATCTTTTGCTATATCTGCCTTCCTAAGATCACTTTGCTGCACATTCAGTACTCGTATGTGAGGTTGTGGGTGAGAGTCCGATATCGTGACGCTTACAGGGAGGTATCGAACATTACAAAGTAGGTGACTGTGTGGATGCCTGTTCAAAACATTGCAAACTTCAATAAATCATTTAAACTATATATTTGTGTCCGACTTTCATTTGTTCATCGTTCTTAATGTGATGTATAGTAGCTTTGATAGCTGTCCATACCTTCAGACAGCCTAAAAGTAAAACACAAGTTGTTTATTCACAGCCCGAACGCTCATCGAGATGACTGGATCAGTCATGACAACTTGTGATCAGCTCCGATTAAATTGTGATATCAATTCTGTAGCTAACCTCCAGGGAGCACGTTTATTTTATGAAATAAACGTTAAACGTATAGGCTTAAAGGCATAATAGAACTACCGTATTATATGTATTCAACTTGTGCCCCGCTGGACTTACTTTTCTGTGGTTTACCGTTACTGTGACATATCAGTATAGCCACGGAAGATAGTTTGTGTGTTTAATTCCCATGCATCAAGGTTATTTTCATGTATGTAATTGTTTTTCCTGCACAGTGAGCTGATCACAAGTTTCATGACTGATCCAGTCATCTCGATGAGCGTTCGGGCTGTGAATAAACAACTTGTGTTTTACTTTTAGGCTGTCTGAAGGTATGGACAGCTATCAAAGCTACTATACATCACATTAAGAACGATGAACAAATGAAAGTCGGACACAAATATATAATTTAAATGATTTATTGAAGTTTGCAATGTTTTGAACAGGCATCCACACAGTCACCTACTTTGTAATGTTCGATACCTCCCTGTAAGCGTCACGATATCGGACTCTCACCCACAACCTCACATACGAGTACTGAATGTGCAGCAAAGTGATCTTAGGAAGGCAGATATAGCAAAAGATGAACGTAAACGACAAACGATGTTTCTTTCCTGGTAAGTCAACAATGGGTCCTCAATGTACACGCCCCGGATTCCTATGACGAAAATAATAGAATGTCGCCAGTTGTCATGACTCAACTTATACTGTAACACCGGCAGCAACACACAACAAAGAATTTCCGAAACCAAACAAAGTGTTTTTATTTATTTATTAAAATTATAACTACAATCCGAAAAAAACAGGGGAAGCCTGGCTTCCCTTGGCCTCCAGGGGAAAACGCCACTGGTCGCAACAGGCCCCCGTGAAGAGGGCTTCATTCTCCCCGCGCATCTGGATAAATTGCGCAGTCTGTTCCTTGCTCCCTATCAAAACAAAATTGTTGCAGTAAGATTTGTATAACAAAAGCAGTTAAATAAATAAATTAGCTTTATAATGAATCCCAACAATTTGAAAACCAAACAGGGTTTAGAAATATTTTCACTTCATATTATTTTATATATGTAATATAAAGAAGACATCTCCAATTGCCCGTATATTTAAATACACAAATTAAATACGTTTACTTTTCTTTCATGTCGTTTACTATTTGGATGAGTACATTTAAAAACGAATCCAGCTGAAACCGTTGTAGCCGTTGATGGGACGTTACAAGCCATATATATTTTTTAAAACTCATTCGTCACCGTCACCCGTTGCATCCTGGTATATGGTAGACCGCGGAGTGTACATCAGATGTATCCTCTAAATCTGGGGAAAGAAGGCTGCATTTGCGGGCCGCCTTCGGAGGAGTCTAGTCTTTTTTTAAAATTGGGACAGCCTTCGTTTGGCGGATGTGACGTATGCGGTCTCCGAATGCATCCTCAGGAGGATGCGGCCGCTGAATTGGGACACAGCTATGGTGTAGTCCTAAACGATAGCTGGGGATTCTGGGTAGTGTGGTGTCTTCTGCCATCCTTTACTCCAAAAAAATATTTGTTTCTCCGAATCGAAGGGGAAAAATACAAAAGCATTGCACACAATTTAAACCAATCAATGTTGTGTAATTAACAAGGATAATCTGGTGTTTTTTAGTCGATGAGTAGTGCAGATATCACTGTAAAATCAATCGACAGCAAGGGGAATACTTACTTCCGGGTATACAATTCTCCGTTATCCAATGGGAATGGACGCTCACATTGCCTTTAAGGCCAGCCGACACAAATGAATGCCGTGCTTCCATGAGCGTCAAATCCCGCCGCAGATGGGAATACATTGCAATCAGTTGAAAGCTATTTGCGTCCCTTTATGAAGCTGAAGGAGCCTAGGAGCGTCACGACTGCACGCCACGGGACCCTGACCAAACGTCGCTCCTGGACGATTATGGAGTGAGAGTGTGTTGTGAAAAACCACAAGATCAACAACCTCTCCTCTTTCACAAACAATGGACGCCATTGCAGTGACACACAAGTTCACAGTCCATGTTCACTTGATTAAAACAACATACTCGCAGAGACATGCCCCGCAGTGTGCTGAATGGTGGGTGTATAAGCACACTGTGAGTACTGTGTGTGTGTGTGTGTGTGTGTGTGGAAAGAGTGTGTGTCTATGAAGGGGGAGGAGGCTGCAGTTAGATCATAGCATCAGAGAGGGGAGGGGCTGCTCTGCAAATAGAGCGAGTCGGCATGGCTGGCGACGGTAAGTAGAATGGCTTCAAGCCTCTTGTAAGGAGACGAGGTCGGGTACATAAGAGTGTGTGTGTTTTCTATAGCCTCTTCATCACTCGCTGTGTGTGTGTGTGTGTGTGTGTGTATGTGCTTGTTTGATTAATTAACAGCCACAGTCACTGTAGAAGCTCTCTGTTGTTCTATTCTCCCCATATCAACCACACAATTGCCCCCACCTTCCTCTACCTACTCCTCCTTCATCCACCTGACAGCGAGGCACAAGCAGACACACACCGACACACTCACACACACAGATGAGAACACACATACTCAAGAGAGCGGCAGGCTGTGAACTATATCAAAAGCTGAAGTGTGGACAGAACAGACGTGACGAGATGTAAAGCCACCTTCCACCTGTAGCTGACTTCCTCATGCTCTCTGGTCTGTTGCAATTAACTGCACCTACATCGCCAACTCTAGTGATATTCTAGAGTTTTCTTCCCGTCAACAAGTGCCATTAATAAGAGCTCTGTTAGGAGAGATGATGAGTGGCATTCACAGTGGCCAATCAGAATGGTACTCAAACCGGATACGTCACACGGGATGAGGGTTTCCAACCAACCAGAATTGTTTAAACTAAGGAAGTAGCGTAATTCATATACCGATAGCAGCACCGTTTGTCCAGCGGCTTAACGGTATACCGATACCGTCCAATCAGCTACCGCTACTGACTTAGTACCGGTTCTCGATACCCATCCCTAGCCATTAATATACAAAAACAACAAAATAGCTACAATGGATGTAACAAGTTCTGTCTGTGGATCCAAAGCCTCATGAACTTTGTTGCTGGTGCCGTAGAGTTCCATTATTGTGTGAAAACTATTAAAAGACATGTGAGTGACATGTTCCTTCACTGCCATGACTATGGGTACTTGAGGTTATTTTCAGTCAATCCCACACACACACCTGCTGCTCTGAACTCACATTAAATCACCAAATCTGCAGCTGAAAATAGTCACCAACAAATACAGTCATTTCTACTGTTTGCTAAAACGTACAGTGTTCAGCTGCTAAAGAACATTACAAACCATGTTAGCTTTAATTTGATGTGATTTGCTGACAGTAAAGCGTATAGAAGACAACCAGCTTTTCCTTTCAGTACTCTAACATGGAAGTACAAATGTATGTGATTAGAGCACTCTTTCTTAACTTTAATGGAAAAGGCTTGAGGTCCCATCAGAGTTTGAGGTTGGCTTGTTTCGCCAAGTGAATACAATCAATACTGACCAAAACTATCAAATAAGAGCAAAAAAAAGCAGCACATTTGAGAAGCAGGAAACAGACAAAGTTATAAATCATTCCTTCAAAAAGGCCTACTATGAAAATTGTTCTTGGACAAATTGAATGATTACTCGAATGTTTCAATACAATGGAAGACCCCTCTCTGTTAAGAATAACCTCTTTTCCACTGTAAAAGAGGAGATATTAAAAAAGACTAAGATACTTAAAAGGTACTGAAAGGCAATAGGGGGAATTATGGCATTCTAGTACATTTTGAGATTTGTATTAAGACATTTCACTCAATATTTAAATGATTTCCAACTGAACCCAAATCTTTCAAACTATCCAACGATGTAGATTTTGCCAAAAAGTACTTGGATCAAAACCCAGCTATCGACAGCCAAACAACAAGTAGAGAATGACTTATTCACTGAAATGTTTTCACAACCACCAGCAATTAAAACACCTTCAGCGTCTCAAGTAAACAGATCACCTTACATCTCTCTCTCTCTCTCCGCTGGTGTTCATCCATCTTTCTCTCAACACCTCATTCTCTCTTTTGCTAATTTTTTGACCAGTTCTCAGGGCAGACAGAGGAGCAGTTTGTTTTGTGGCAGTGTCAAATTCAGGTGAAGGATGGTGTTTAGTGAAGATGTAAGAGTGGTTATAAAACTGTTTTATCAACAAGTCTTTCCATCTTTCTCAGCTTTGTGCAAAGATTATTCAAATCCATGCAAGTTAAAACACAGATTTACTGAAGTTGTTGGTTTTATGTGTCCTTTAGAGGAAAACAAATATATTTAATCTATGTTAAAGTCTTGCAAGAATATACAGGTTTAGCCAATCTGGACATGCAAGAATGAACAGAATCATTTTCACATGATTAAGCTGCAAAAGTTTGTCAAATCCTTAATGAGGGAGATGCCTCAGTGTTTCCCCAGGGTTTGAGGTTACACTATAGGTAAACAGACTGTTTGAGAAACACTTTGATTCAACTATGTCAACAGGTTGCCAATTTATCTGCTGCTTGAAATCTCTTAACCCCCATGTAACAGTAAAACCAGAAACCTTTCTTTCGTGCAGGAGAAGAAAACTAACTCTGAAGCAGATGAATGTTTGTGAAAAAATCAACCTACCTCTGTACACTTAGCCAAGACCTCAATTAGTTTAGTTGGGAAATTCAAACTCTAAAAGCACTGAAAAACAAACACACCCTGCAAAGTGTTTGCCGAGAACCATAATGACACAGCAACAAGTTGCCCAACCCCTCCCCTTCACTCCTCCAACTATATTTCTGTTCTTTCGTGCAGCTGAAGTGTGTCAGGACAAAGGTTAAACTCAGAGCAGTCACAAATTAGTACCGACTAGTCAAGAATTGGATATATGTGGGTGTTTGTGTAATGTGGTGGCAAAAGCTCAAGTACAGTGATAGAATACATACAGCAGCAAAACAAAGTGTGAGATGATTTTTAGGTAAACTTTGTAACCACTTTGCTCTGGTTTTATACCCAGTCAAAACTTCTAACTGTGTTTAACTATTTCACATAATACAGCCATGTCAGGCAAAATTTGAGTTGACTCAAGGTGAGAGATAAACATTGACAGGAGTATAGTGTGTGCTACACGTGAGTGCTTGTGCAACGCAATACTTGCAGCAGTCTTCAATTAATATTAAAAATTCAAAGTTCAGTGATTTAAAATAAACGTTATCCCACATTTCTGTCCTGTTCTACACCTGAAGTCCACTCCTGTTTACAATGTTTCAAACCGTTAAAAGTATTACAATGTTTAGTACTTTTAAACAACTAATTTCTTACAAAGTTTTATCCTATCGTTACGGAAAGAGAATGTGTCATCAATACTTTTAGAGAGGCCTTACTTCAGGGAGGAGTAACTTGTTGGGGGGAAATGGAGACCCCTTTTTAACGAGTTGCTTGGTTTGGTTTAAATAGAGTTACTTAACAACAAAGGGATTATTTATCGATCACTGAAAGTGGTATTAAGCCATTTCCCTCCAATATTTCTCCTTGATAGTGGAGTCCTACAACTTAACCCAATAGATCAGAAACCCAGTTGAGTTCAGCTTTCAACCGCACACAGTCCTCAGAGATCGCTTCTCAATGTGAACCAGGTAACTTCACTTCGAGTTAATCACAAAGGAGGATATTATATCAAACAAATTGTCAAGTCTACTCCCAAGAATGGTATAATCCGGTCTACCACTGTGCAGCGTTTGCCAGCTGGAAACTCATACATCTTTTACTTAAATTCCTGGATAATATTTCATCTCTCACTGGTAAGGGTTTTTAATTTTTTATCGCAGTGCTATTTGGGGTCTGAACACCCGCTAAGCACACCTGGGCTCAGCGCTATGGGAACAGATCTCCAGATGGTACTCAAGAGTCAGATCATGTGAAAGAGTTTCCCAACATTATACAACACTTTGTTCTTTGCTAAACACCACTGACCAGAGCTAAAGGTCGTACTAGAAGTGTCCTCCAGGTAAATTATTAATGACTTGTTTTCTTTTCCTCCCTGTACCTCTCCTCCTCCTCCTCTCCCCTTTCTCTCGCTTTGATTGTTGTTTTTCCCTCTGGCTCGCTCTCATCCCCACCTTCTTTTTCTCCCTCCACTCCACTCTCTCTGTGTCCTCCCTCCCTCCTCTTCTTCTTTGTGTAAGTCTAGTGTGGAGATGGTGTTATTTTTAGCCCTGGTGAGATAGGGAGAAAGATCGTGCTGGGTTAACACATACTCTCCACAAGGCATTTACTGGAGGCCTGTCACTGACGTGTGAGAGAGGAACGGCTCTGAGTTGACACCAAGTGCGTGTGTGTGTGTGTGTGTGTGTGTGTGTGTGTGTGAGAGAGTGTTTGTGTGTTCCCACCATACATGTGTGTTTACTAATAACTCAAAGACCAAACTGAGCAGCTTTCATTACAGTAGACGGTAAAGTCCCTGGGATAATAGACATTCACCTTAGTTAAACTGATAAACAAAAGTGGGCAACAAAAATAACTGACAAAACCAAATTTCAGGAGGAATTATGAAATGATAATAGGTTAACATATTTTTGTGGCTGAAGATGAGACCGTGATTATGTGTCGAGATGGAGATTTTGCCCGCTGGATGAGACCTCTTCAGTGTGATTGGGGTTTAAAGGTTTTATCTCTAGCTTTGATTTTCAAGATCATCAGCCTTGTCTTTCACACATGCAATTTGCTTTCTGTAACACCTATGGCTGACAGAGTCTCTGAGGTTATACTGGTTGATGGTTCTTGGAGCAGCTCCGACAACATAGATTTAAGTAAAAATCTTCAACAGTGTTACTTATACATACAACATCTTCTTTTTGATGTGTTGGACTTGTGGATGTCATTCAGCTTAGCCACGTTTGCCAGTTTGTTAAGGGTGCATAGCATGGATGAAAGAGGGTGTTGACTTTTATTTTGCATCAGTCATTGGTGAATTTAGCAATTTCCCATTAAAGTTATGGGGTGAAAATTAAGGAGTTAACGAAAGGACATTCACATTGGGATCAGATAACACTACATCCTTTCAATGCTGCCATTACTCTTTGTTAATGATATGAATACATAATGGAATTTATACAACCCACACAATTACAGATTTGGCTTCAAGTCGAGTTGAGCTAGAAATGTAATCCGTACAAGCACGAAGCTGAGTCAGACAAAGGGCAAGGGAGGGGAATTGACTTTTTAACCAATAAAAAAACGGTATACTAGAATCAGATCAGAAAAAACACATATATACAAAATATACTTTGCATGCTTGAATTATGCTGTAAGCCCTCTTCCGTTTCCTAAGCATTACAATATATTGTGACAAGCAGATGTTACTGAAGTGTAAAAAAAAAAGTGAAGCAGCTGCTTTGGTCAGGGACACATTGGGTGATTTGCTGTGGTGTGGCATTTCATTCAAGTCCCAGTGACGCAGCATTTTGAGACCATTTCACTTCTTTAATTTGTTGTGCCTTTGTCAAAACAGGATATTGATGGAGCGGAGAGGAAATCCAATCTGATCCAACAGGAGATCTGTTACAGAGACTAAAATAGTTGTATTTATTGGAAGGGACAACAAAGTAATATTTCAAAAAATCCGGTTGAGGTATTTATTTTACTTCAAAACGTAATCATGCTCCTCAGTAAAAAAGGCCTGACCAAGAGTGACATTTTTCTTTTTCATTCACATCTACCCGAGAAGATTGTTAAGAATCCAAAGGGCTATGCCTATTTGTGGCGCAGTTTTCCAAAGAAGACTACGTAGTGTAGCAAATAGTTGGAGGGAAAGCATTTCCTTCATCACACTACAACTGAATCTAGCAGTAACGTCACCATCAGTCAATCAGTCTTCCATCCGTTGGGCTTGATACTCCATAAATATCACCAGCAGTCTTCTAGTCCTTCAGGCAAGCCGAGGCTGTTCACCTGACGGTTACCTGAGTGGGCAGCCGGTCCAACAGGAGATGATATTTCACCCAGTGCATCGGGTCTAACTGAGACACAGGAAAGTGAAGTAGAGTCTTAAAGGTCCCATGTCATGCTTTTCCGGTTATTACCCGTCCCCTTGTGTGTTATGAAGGTTTTTATACATGTAAAGGGAGTAGGGAGTACAACTCTAACACAGAAAAGCCCTCCCCAAAACGCCTCGTTGGAGATTTCAAATGTTCTTCCTGGGTACTCTGACATGTGAATACCCAGAGGCCACACCCTCTGCCAGCCTTTCATGAAACAAAGCTTCCCAAACCTTTCAGCGATTCATGCTGGATATGTACAGCATAGGGCACTGAAGAACGATGCTGTTCCTACTTTGTTTGGACCAGCGGGAGATTCGGGTACACAACCTGTAAGTATTCATTGTTGTTTGTGTATTTATGATGTTTAAAACAAACAAGGTATCTACCACGACTGTTTAAATGGGTAAACGTTTTTCGGGCTACTAGGTTGGGATCGCGGCGAAATGCTCTCCGCAGACCCATTCTCACAGCGTTATAAACCTTTTTCTTACTCAATATCAAGCCACACTTATTGTTTTTACTTCAGCTGTGAGTGTTTGTGTGTGCTCAGGATGAGTTTCGCTGTGTCTCTCTGTATCGTCGACGCGGAAGCCTGTCTGCTCCTCGCAGCAGATCGCAGCAACGAGCCTCGCAAACGTCCCGACCAATCAGAGCACACTGGCTCACAGGAGCTCCAACAAGCCGTTTAGGACAGAGAGTGAATACCGTTGAATAGTATACACATACTTTACAGAGATGATGTATGAGAAACCAATGTGAGTTTGGAAAATTGCACAGTATAAATCTATTTTAGTAGACCTCAACAATGGAATTATGATCAGTAGAAATGGCCATGACATGGGACCTTTAAGACAAGCAATGCTTTCTTTTTGGATAAAGTCAGATTTGCTGAACAACACCTACAAATACACAAACAACAGCTATAAACAAAAGCTCCCAAAAGAAGAACAAGGGAAGAACTGGAATATTTGTCTCACATTGCATTAAATCAATATGTAAATTCTGGCCCCTTTCTCTCTAAGGAGAGCATGCAGATGTCACTGCCTGTTTACTACGAATGGGATCTCACAAGACTAACAGATTCATTGTGAGGGAGCGAGGCGGTAGAAGAAAATGAGAAGGGTGGGGGTCAGAGAGGAAAAGCTGATTCAACCAAAGACGCTCCCTCCCCGCTGCCTGAGCTAAGGCCGATGAACGGAGGGCTTCTTCCCTCTTCAATGTTTTGCAGAACAAAGTAACTCTGATAGTCCCCAATTCACAACAACATAAGAAATTCAGCAGTTAGAGTAAAGCTCTGCATGTCATGTGCATGCTTTCAATATCTCCTTAGTCACATGTTTCACTGAGAAGTTTAAACGTCTCTTACCGAACAGTTTCGTTGGGTTAAAGGCATTGATATCACCTATTGAGCCACATTGGAATTAATCAATAGAGGGGGGCTGTAGAGAGTAGAGCTGAGAGAAAATCTATACATTAAGTTTCTTACCATTGGGCAAGAATAAATTGGTTACCAGAACTAAAAATGTTAGCCGGATTAGTTCTTTATTTCTGTGGTAATGTGACTCACTGTGGAGGCTCTAGTATTTTGTCATTTGAATATAAGTATTTACTGGCCATGTATAAATTGTATGATAAAAAACGTTCTCTATTGAAGAATCCAGGTTGAAGGCGATAGTATAAGAGTTGCTATTACTGTGTTCATGTAAACCTGTAATAAGCATGGCTATTCACACAGTAATATGTCTGGGAGATCATGTAGAACTGTTTATATGGTGAACAAATATAAACAAATGCTGTTAAAACAAAGGTTGTAATCTTCAAAACTTAAAAAATGTTGACTGATGGCTTGGTGTCTTTTTTGTTGTGTGACTTTATAAGATACTCCAAAAACCAACAGAAACTTTGGGGGGGGGAAAAGTAAAAAGTCTTGCGACATGAAATCATCTTTCTACTTTCCCAAATCTCCGTTATTATTGAACCCTCATGTTTCAGGCATATTCTAAATGGCTTGCCGGCTTGGCTCGAGGATGGTTTAATTGATAATGCATGTTAAAATCCTTTTTATTGTTGTGTTGTTTTCAGTGGATCACAGGAAGACCAGCGACCACTTTGTGGAAGCTAATGGCGATGGAAATAAAGTAGGGATTGCTAATGTTGTTATTCCTTATGCAAGGTGCTGTTGTGTACAGTGTGTTGGGAGGTACGAATAAAAAAGGCTCTGACATAACAGCGCCAAAAGTGTGACCTCAGGGAGGAGCAGCCAATCAGCGAAGCGCGCTCAGCCCGGCCCGCTACTCCGCACCAAGGTGACGAGGTGGGGGTAGCAGACCTTGGAGTGCTCTCTCCTATCCTGAGATGAGTGATGCTGCTGCTAGTGACACCGGAGAGCCTGGTGAATGAAGATGGTGGTTTGTATAAATGTGTGTGTGTGGCCGCGGAAGAGTGATATAGGAGGTGTGGCGGCTGAGGGGACGGCAGGTTGGGAGGGAGTTAAGTTGAGGAGGTGGTCACGTAACGGCCAGGTTCAGACAGAGTTGAAGCCACTTGCTGGCTTTTCTGCAGCTGGTAACATTTACCTCAACTCCTACCCCATAAATGTTTGTGTGAGGGTGTGTATGTGTGTGCAAGGGCAACTTAAGGAGCTCTAAAACACATAAACTAGGTCTGAGTTTTTACAATGGAAAATAAGTTGAAAAAACAGTACTCTCTTTCTTAGACACACACACACAAACACCCTCTGAGGACCCCTTTAATAAGCATCTACTACCTTACAGAAACGTGAAACGTTCTCCCTCCTCTCCCTAGAATCCAGCTCTGTTCAGCTCAGGGTTTACAAAAAGGTGACAGATTGTGTTTTTCTTACTCTCTTTTAAACAACGGCACACACATCGGCCCTAAACGATCACATCACTGACCACAAAAAGCGACATGATTCTTGACTGTTCTCCCTGGTTTGTGAAAATCCTGCTGAACTCTGTGTGCACCCTACGAAGAACAAAAAGAGAAACACGGAGAGAGAAAATCACCCTCCATGTTAGGCACTAGCACATGTTGCCTTTACACAATATCATAGCAGATCAGTGGTCTTCTGATTTCTCCCATTCATGTGCAGAGCAGCAATGCGAGGGAGATTTATAACACTGATCTGTCTGATTTCCAATGTTAAAACATAAAAGTAAAAATGATTAAGAGACAAATGTGGTTATTTATGTTACGCTGAATTCAAAAAGTTTAAATCCCACTAAGAGAATTACAGCTTGGACAACAAATATGTAGTACCAAATTCTCACATTGTCATAGCTTATAGCCAAGAATGCTGTTCCAATACTGTTATTATCCGGATAAGGAACATCTTAAATCACATTAAGAGTTGTATCTGTGTTACAACATATGATTCGATTTGGCACAACTCAATGAAGATGTCTCTGCTTTCATGCTTGCAGCGTCACTGGATGGCATTGCCACAGCTTTGGCTGCAATATCACAACAACTATTGGATACATTTCCATGACATTTTGCACAGACATTCATGATCCCCTGAGGATAAAAAACATTGACTCGAAATCCCCTGGCTTCTGTTCTACCGCAATCATGACATGGACATTTGAAGGTTTTAAGTGGGACGGTTAATCAACTACTAGACGGTTTGCTGTGAAAATTGGTTTGAGATGTATTTCATTGTAATTACTTTGGTGAACTTGTGACTCCTTCATCTCAACTCTTTATGACCAAAACTATTCACATTGCCGTCAGCCTCAACTCCAGTTTGTGTTTAACGCTAATTAGCTGATGTTGGCATATCACGCTAAGCTAAGACTCTGCACAAAGTAAACATTATACCTGCATTGCTTCAGCATGTTAGCATCGTCACTGTGAGCAAGTTGCCAGTCTTGTTTACGGAGCTACAATTTTACAATTCATTTGGATTTTATTTGACCTAATTTTGCAAAGTGTAACATGAAATGTACTGGGGTCTTTAAGGTACATTGTAACGAGTCCAGTCACTGCTGGAAAACATTCAGCAGAGCCCAGAGGAGAGGAGAGGAGGGGAGAGTGGAGAGGAGAGGAGAGGAAAGGAGAGGAAAGAAGAGGAGGAGTGGAAATGAGAGGAGAGGAGGTGGAAGAAGCCCCAGGTAGCCTCACAGCAATGCACCATTAGAGAAAGGAAAACACAAAGCCAAGCTCTGCTGCGCGTTTCTTCTCCAGACACAGTATCCCTCTCTCTCCCACTGACCAGCTAAATATTTTATCAGCTGGCAAAAGAACCTACAAGCCCCAAGGCCAGGGGTTCTTTTTTGTTTGTTTCTTTATTGAAGAAGGTAAGTGTGTGTATGTATTTCTATGTCTGTGTGTGTGTTGGGGGGTGGGGGGCTGAGTTTGTTCACCGAGCACTACGTCACAGAAGAGCTTTTGATTGGTCACTTTGAAGTCGTTTTTTCTCTTGCTCTCTCTCTGTGTGCATCCTATGTGCAGCACGCTGCTCGGTTCAGAGCTGGATGAACGACCTTGAGCAGGCGCACAGGGCTGTGTTGCCATGGCAACGAAGCCTCGCGCAACCAGTAACAGCTGGATGCAACAGCACTCCCTGAATTTTAGCGGGAGTCGCCACGTTAATAAAACGACTCTCCACGTCTCCTCCCCCCTCCTCACTATCTACCCCCTCCTTCATCTCAGTCTCTCTCTCACACACAGACACATATTTACCTGTAGCAACACAAAAGAAAGCTGTGGTTGAACAAAGACAATATGTTTGATATTAACGCAGGAACTTGTTTAGCTAAAGTGCCATGATTCAGAAGAACATAAAAGACCTGGGCACCAGCTAGCAGCACACCGCGGGAAAAATAAATAAACTGTGAAGAAAGCACGAACTAGAGGAGAACAAGACGGAAATCAAGAATGAACCACAAGTGACAAAACAAAATGTAGAAATGGGAGAAACGCACTGAGATGGGCACTTGACATTCCTCTCACAAAGGAAAAAGCTCTCCGACAAATAAAGCAGCAGAGGACATGAGCTGCACCGAGGCATTGTGGGGAAAGAAAGGAAACAGAAACCGAGGAATCACAGGAGACAGTTGTTCTGACGGTGCACCCGCTCATTCCTCTAACTCTGTTTGATATTTAGTTATTCCATTATCTCAGGAAAATATAATTAACTACTACCCAGCTCCTTAACTTTAGACAAACAAAATATTAACCCAAATATAATTGTCGACTGAAACAACAACACAAAGATCTGGAGCAGCAGAAAACAGTGGGAGTAATTACTCACACTTAGACTCTTAGATTAATTTCAGACCAAAGCAACGACATGACCCGTGTTTGCTTTATTCTGAACGGGTCAGCGCCTGTAAAGTGACCTAGTTTCACAGCTCACTCGAGACCAGTGTTTAACGAAGGCCTGACATGAGCAGGATATACATATTAACTCAATAAAATGTAACAGTTATACATTTAAAGTATTCTCTTTGTTCTCAATTAATCTGTAAAGAGAAAAGATAAATGGTAAAAAAAGAGGGGTCAAAGATGATGTATACATTTCTTGTTTTGTCTGACTAGCAGATTAAAATTTAAAGATATTTAATTTATAATAATAAAAAGCTTTTCCGACGCTGGGGAACATATTGGAATTGTTTGCAGGATTAACTGGACAATTACATTTATTTTTTGATTTATTTCACATATATAGCTTAATGGATAAACTTTCTCGAGTCGGCTTATTTTGGTCAGACACTTTTCATGTGAAACATGGCTGTTTGCTGATTGGTTGGTTAAACCCCTGTCATTGGTTGCTGTAGCTGTTGTCATTTCTTATACCTTAATTAAAAAGTGCAATGCAATTAATTTAGGCCGTCTAAATATGTGTCATGTTGGATGATTCATTAACCAGTTAAGCCCAAAGCCTGTTTTTCAGGCCTCAGGCTCGAAAATGACATTCCGAGAACAAATGACTATATCTTCACTTCTAAAAGGGGTAAATTAATAATCTTTTCTCTCAAAGCAATGATAAACCTGTGAGTTGGATGTAGAAAATTCAGAATCAATACAGATTTTTTTTTATTTTAAAGTAAATTCAGATTGAACATAGTAAAAAAATTTAAATTATAGTGTCCGTCCAAAATGAAAATATTACTTATAGTGAAAATCACCCTTGAATGATGGGATCGGAGACTAACAACTTAAGGAATCCAAACTATAACATAATAAGTACCCTGTATCATGATTTATGCAAAACAAGTGACATTTGACCTTTTTAAGAGAGATTTAGAAAAAATAAACACTTCTGGGGTCATTTGGGTGCATTTTCCATATCTCTGGCCCCCCTTCGGTCGATTTTGATGATTGACACTTCTTTTTAACCTTTAGAGCCAATAGAATCGAGGGGAAGTTCCTAAAATCCATCTAAACATTACCCATTGGTGAATGAGTGATGCGAAGCCAGAATGCCCAAAACCGGAAGCTGTCATACACTCGTAGTAGCTAATATGAAATCTCCGTTATTGACATAAATATGAAGATGGATTATCAGTGATCATTTCAAAGTGACACAGACACATTGGATTAACCTTCAGCAGCGTTTTAAAGCCATTGAACACAACTTTTGATCAGGAAACAGCAACGGTAAGACTTATTTTCCGTTTTGGTCCCGTAAAGCTACGTTGTGTGTTGTCTGGGTTTGCTTCCCCTGCCGCGAGTTTTGGTCGCTCAGTGATGATACTTATACCTAGGGATGGGTATCGTTAGGAGTTTATCGATACCGCTTATCGATACCGGTATTTTTTCGATACTCTTATCGATACTTTTCAATAATTTGGTGCTCAAAATGATAGACATGATTACAAGATGTGAAGATTAAACAACAGTCATTTTGTTGTAATTTATTATTTAATGTAACTTTTTCAATGTCATACCAAGCAGGTATGAGTGTGTTTGACAGTGTGTCTCTGGAAGGAGGGCGGTAATTAGGGGCAGTTCATAAATCCATGTAAACATGACGCTGCGTGCGCACCTCTTAAACCGGAAGCTCCGATCGGCTAACCATTATAATCCGTTTATTGCGTTTATTATTTATAATTGTAATGATGGATTATCAGTAATCATTTTAAAGTTACACAGAGACATTGGATTAACCGTTTTTATGGTAAAATGACGTAGAAAAGATCGCTTTTGCCAGTTATGTGTTAAATTAACCCCGTTAGCCCGTTTTGCTAAGTGTTGATTTAGACTCTTGGTGTTGGACTTCTGTTCCGTGTAGGTAAAATGGTTCATATCGTCTGTTAGCTGAGTTTTTCCCGTTTAGTGGGTATGCATCATTAATAGATTGTTAAATGTTAAGAAGCCCTGAGACGCTGTTTCTAGCAAGATGTTGCGTCGGCCCCTGCTATGGTCTGCCCCCGGGAGTCTCACAATAATAAGAGCGCTGTTAGTAGAGATGATGAGTGGCATTCACAGTGGCAAATCAGAATGGTACTCAAACCGGATACGTCACACGGGATGAGGGTTCCCAACCAACCAGAATTGTTTAAACTAAGGAAGTAGCGTAATTCATATACCGATAGCAGCACCGTTTGTCCAGCGGCTTAACGGTATACCAATACCGTCCAATCAGGTACCGGTACTGACTTAGTACCGGTTCTCGATACACATCCCTACATATACCCCTAGAATCTGTGGAATCTCAGCTTGCTAGCTGATATCTTGTTTGTGCAGATCCGGTAAGTAAAAAGGTATCTCTACCGTGAGTTCTGTGCTAAGTGCGTTAGCATTATATTTGCTCAGGGCTAATTCAGAGGCTTGGTATGACCCTTGTGTTTCGTTTAGCTAAAAATGTTTAATATTGTCTGATAGCTGAGTTTCTTCCAGTTAAGTGGGTATGACACATTCATAGTTTGTTAAAGGTCCCATGTCATGCTTTTACGGTTATTACCCATCCCCTTGTGTGTTATGAAGGTTTTTATGCATGTAAACGGTCTGCAAAGTCACAAACCCTCAAAGTACACCCTGTAGTAGTGATTAAAACTCTAACACAGACAATACCTTTCTATGCTGCCCCAGAAGAGAGATTTCTCTTTTTCTTCCTGGGTACAGTGACGTGACCATACCCAAATGGACCAATCCGTGGAGCTCTTCCTCTTCTTTTTCCTGGTGGTGATGTATATGAAGCACAAATTATAACAATCGAAGTGCAGTGCCAGAAGCGGTGTAAATGTGCATCTCATCCCGAATAAACACAATGTTTATGTCCTTATATTATTCGTACTATATCAGACTTAAATACAACACAACCCGTAACTTCCATTTTACAAGAAAGTCTTTCATAATTCAATTTTTGGTGATATTCCTCTCGTTAAATGTCTCACTTCATTTTTCTTCACATTGCATAAACCAATAAAAATGCAAATCAGAGCAGAGACCCTTTATTTAAGCCTTTAGTCAATGTTTTTCATCCTTAATAACTGTTTGGTTAGCCACTTAAGTGTCATGTCTCTGCTAGTGCATCGGTGACAGAGGAGAAATGACTCAATCCCTCTAAGATTTTTTTAAATGTTACTTTTCTAATTATCCTTTAGGGCACTGCTTACCTTTCACACATAAATTATGACTTAGGTTTTCCTGGTTGTTGGGGTAAGTAGGTTGGGTTTGTTTTGGTTTTATAGTGGAGCTTTACCCCTTGACCTGGAGAAAAAATGCTATTAAAACATGAGGGGAGAAAAAAAATATGAACAAATGTCACATTAAACTAAACAACAATAGCAAAAATGGGTCAAATGACTATGTAAGTTTGAAAGGGGGTGCTTTTAGAGGACAAACCCACAGTTAGCACCTTTTAATTTGTTTTTGGAGCCAAAATGTTCACAGGTAAATGCTCTGATGAACTGACAGACCGCTATCTGCCTGGATAAAAGTCAGACTAGCTGGGTACCACATAGCGCAGCATTTAGCATGTATAGAGCCAGATATTATCTTACCGAGTTCATGAAGAACTTAAACAGAGCTAAAAAGCAGAGATAAAATGTGACTTATGCCATCAGGTGGGGATAAACATTACAACAAATAAAATGCTACTGTTGCTCCAAATCTGCTGTTTTTCAAAAAGGCAACTATTGGCAATATGTTGGCCACATCAACTTTGTAAAGCTGTTCACACTTTTTTTATGACTTCTCTGTGGACTACAAATACCTTGCAAGGAAATCAGCGTGTCACCAACATTTCGTCTCGACTCATGAAAGCACGGGCCCCATTGACTCCAACAAACACAGCATGCACACCACTACTGACAACTTAACAGCAAAGAAAGAAAGTTACATTGGTTTTATCAAAAGTATAAATCCTATTTTTTTTCAGTTTATCTATGTAAAATACTAATGAGTGCACCTAATGGAGCAAGGGATATGGGGAAGTAATTAAGACCATCTTTAACACTTGAGGATAGATTCTCATTTCTAATGTTAAACAAATACAAATTATAGCTTTTAAAAAGGCGCTCTGTGAAGGGCTTTCATTGACAGTGAAGAGTAGCCTTGAGAGGAGCCAGGAAGTGCGTTTCTTTTTTTAAACGGGATGTGGGTAGTATTTCTGGTTTCAAACTGTTAGCTGTACGATTAAATAGAGCTCATTTGGGTGTCAAAGCTAAAGCCAACTCATAAATCCTCTGCCTATCTTCAATTCATTATCAGGAGAGCAGCAGCAAAAAGTGTCTCTTGATAACTTTGCAGGAGGGACTGCTGGCTCTGTGGTTTCTGGCTCCAGGGAAGAGCCATAAATGTTGGTAGATAATGACTTGACATATGCAACATCATACCAGTGACATATTAGAATGGTCTGAATGTGTTCCCTTTAAGCTGATGGGTTGACACATTGATCATTGTTTTCAAGGCAAAGACAACAAGTTGAAACCTTTTTCAAGATCAGCACATCCACTGTGGTCAGTGTGTCATTCTCGTTATCAAAAGAAAAACAATTTTCTTGGTATAGATTTTAAAACTCAAATGCCATATTGTAAATAAACAGAAGAGATCTCTAGCTTATGTCACTTTGGACAAACCAAGTAAAACAGCATAAAGTCAGGTAAAGGGGAGATTTGCCCTGACTGGAGTTGGAGAGTAGGACTAAATCTAGTGAGATTTAAAAAAAAATAAAAAATAAGACCCCTCCTCCACAGAGTGAAATCAATGAAAGATGGTGAAGACTAATTCCTGTTTAACACATCCCACATGAGAGAGGGGCCCTGACAACAATACAACAACATTTATGCATACTTGACTGCAGTTGGGGGAAATTCAAGATTCAAAGGTTTATTGTCATAACATATACAAAACTACGGTGTAATTATGTAATGTATTAAAAACGTAGATCGCCGGTCACTCAACAGTGCAAAATGGACTGGGACTCAGGGGACAACGAGAGAGAGACATACTGCAAAGAGAATGTGGTCCGATTGAGCAAAAAATCGTCCTGAGTTCACTTTAGAGGCGAGACAGAAAAAGAGATACAAGAAAAGAATGGCAGGTAAAATTCCAGCACGGGGCTCCACCTGAGCCCCCTCCTCCTCTACACACAGACACACACACTCAGAGCTTCCCAGGCTGGTGTGTGGTGTCCTCCCCCTCGCTCAGCCTCGTGAGCCCTGCCCCCAGTGCCTGACCCAGGCACCAGCATCCCATGCTAACCTCTGTCCCATTTTTCCCATTCAGCAAACATCAAGCATCACTGTCACCCTCTTCCTCCTCGTATTCCTCCCACCATTCGCTCAGCGAAGAAGACCCCTCCCCAGTTTATGTTCCCCTCAGCTCCTTGTTTGCAGGTTGTCGACGTGTGTCGGCCTGCACGTGTGCAGAGAATCGGGCCACAGAGTTGACTGTAAATCTGTCAGTTGCCATGGAATGAAACGGGTCCTCTCATCGCCACACCCCTCCACACGGGCACAGACAGACATTCAGCCCTGGAGCTGAGACGTTTAGCCGTATTAACATTAAGTCGATCAACAGAAAAGGAATGCCTTATAATTTTGATAATCAATTCAGTGTTTAATCCAATAACTAGCAGCAGCTGGTTAGATCTTCGCTCAAGAGTTGACAAATAAAAACATTTATTGAAAGAAGAAAGTACGACAAAACCTAATATTGTGTGACAAAATGTTGTAATAATGAAGACAGCAGTCAAATAAAAAGAGTATGCAATAGAGAAATAAATCTGGGGGTAGATTGTTCTTGCATTGGTGAATTTGGCTCAGTACCAATTTGGGTTGGGGTTGTAAACCTTTTGGAAGAAAATAGAACAGTGGTTATTTTGGGTTGAGTGTCGTTTTTTGGAAAGATGGTCCTTGAGATTAATCAATCAAAAACTCAGACAACTTTCTAATCCCTCATTCAATACAAATATTTATTATCAGATTAAATGGGTAGTTGTGATCACATACAAAGACATACATGTATTTAGTTTTATATTTAGATACATTTTACATCACAGCTGAACACTAGTAAAAATAAACATAACTTGCTGCTTTCTTTGATTGATATCACAGTAAACAGAATAACGTTTTAGACTGTTGCTAAGAAAAAACAGGACCACGTGCATGGATAGTGTATTGGTAAAACCATGAATTAAAATAAAAACAATCAACAAATAAAGACTCATTGGTAATAATAAAACAAAATCCTTGGCTGCAGCTACAAAGCAAACATATTTAAATGTAGACACTAACCTCAACCTCACATCCCTCACCTGTCCACACACTGACACACAAAACCATCGCTTCCATTCAACTACTGTTTACACACTGAAGAGCAGACTGCTATTATCCATTGCGAGCAGGTATTGTAGTAGGGCTCTTGTGTCATATTCAAGGACATGGTGCTTTCCATGCACACACACACAAACACGCGCACACAGGCTGGCGTTTCAGGGATCAAACCGTGGACCTTCAGGGTTACAGTACATGTAAATGCACATGGCCACGATGCTGCCCCCTGCAGAACTACAGTGAGACACATTATCAAGGATGAAGCAGATGACAGGATGGTGTATATGAAGGAGACTTAAGAGCGAATAACAGGAGCACAGCGACCATTCACTCTTTAACCTCACACATTTATAGGCAATGCGTGCCCCATTCAGTGCATCGACTTGCACACTGGAGACATACAGTAGAGTCGTTTCACTTTTTATCGCTCAGCAGTCAGGACCCGGGCAGGCTGACTGACAGACTGACAGTCAGCATCGGCAGCCTTTTCCCGGATGGCATGTTTCTAACCACAAAACCACGAAAATACGCCAGTGACCTTTTTATGACACACACAGTAGAATATGTCTGCATGCACTTGATCAACAAACATATCGGTGCAAATGTCTTCATGCTGCGACAGCGTCAGGCTCAGCTGTTGTACAGTTTCCTACCCACTACCGCGGACAGGCTGCGATAGAAATAGTTTACTATCCCCAGGTCTGTGTGCGGTTAAGCGTGAGGTTACGAGTGTTTAAGTCTGTGTGCTCTCCCCCAAAACTTCCCGATGCTCTGTATCTTTTTGGAAACACTTCAAGTTTGTGCGTAAAACTGGCCAGCTTTGCGTGATCAAGTTAAGTTCTTAAAAAATCTGACCCGTTTTGCAGCATAAAGCCGAGAAACAAACATGACACATGGCTAGCACTTCATCACCGCCATGAAACAGGTTAGTAAATCTTCGCTGTCATGAACCAAATGACCATGCACTGTGCCCTCCGTGCCGTATCGATGCCAATATTGTGTGTGCACTGACGCTGAGAGCAGTAACTAGTACATTTCCGTCCTCTATCGAAATGCAAACGAAATTCAAAGTCCCGGTGAATTAGCTGAATGATAGCAAACACGCTGCATGAGCTTACCTTGTGGACGTATCGCTCTACCGGGTCGATAATGTCTTCTTTACACCATTAACTCTCCGCCATCTTCGGCACTGTTTGTTTAAATGGGAAACACTCCCGAAGCCCAAGAAGCCAGTTCTGTAAGTTGAGGTGTCGAGGTGGATTCTGGGTAAAGTAGTTCGTTCCAGTGGAGCGCCTTGCTTCCGGCTGCTTCGTCCGACCCGGAAACGGACTACAGGCGGGCTCCACCACCACAGGGGGCGGAGGTGGTGAAGGTAGGTGGAGGTGGGGAAACCGGCTGTCGAGCAGCCTACAGACGGATGTCAGCGGCGATAGCGGAGCGGAGAGAGATGACACGGTGTGTATTTTCTGTCAAATTAACAGCAAACATAAAAATGTTATCTTCACGGCAGACTTTGCACACAAAAAAGAGCAAAACATGTTAGGCTTGCAGGGGGAGACAGAAGTAGTAGAAGAGACAGCCTTGAAAAAACTTGAGAGGAAATTAGGACGCGAAGGTTTTATCCTTATCTAATGATAACGATGAGTTGGTCCACTTGGATAAATAAAAGTCTTGTTAATGCGCCAGCAGGATTAGTTCCAAGACTTTAAAGGAAAATATCAGCAGTCCAATTCACTATTTATATATATATAAATATAAATCTTACACTTTAAATCTGCAATCAAATAGTTATTATCGTTACAGATGAATCTGCCTATTAATGTCTAGATTCATTTATCTATAGTTTTGGTCTATAAAATATCAAGTCCAAGTAACCCACAAATATTCAGGTTAATATGATATATATAAAAAACAGAGGCAGGAAACCTCAATATTTCAGAGGCTGAAAAAAGCATTTTTGTTTGAAAAAATATTTACTTTAATGTTATGGATTATGCAGATGATGTAGACGTGTGAGCAATGTTATGTCAACAGTAAGAGACATCATATTTTGGTCTTCAGCTGATTCACTTAATAACAGAATTCTCAATACAAATAACAATAACCAGTTAATATGACACATGTGAATACAATTACAAATACATCTTAATTGTAGCGCTATAGTCAAATAAATTGGGGGAAATTTCATAATATTATGTTCATCATTTTTCTGTCAAATATCAGGTTTTCCATCTTCATGAATGCTAAAATGTCCCTTTACATCCTACAGCCCTTTTTTTCACAGTAGCCAGCTTTGTGTGAACTGGGTTTGTTTGACTGGAGGGACTGTGGCTCTTCAGGCCGCCTATCTCTTATAGATGAGGCCCATATGTGGGCTCCATATGTGAGCTGGCAGGGTCAGCGTGGAGCAGTGACGTCTGCGCCGGGTGGCCTATGAACTGGGACACGTCGGCACAGCGCCCCAACTGCTGCCAAGACATACAAGGCAGGAATGATAGCATCAAAAATCTGTCTCTATGGTGATGAGTGGCGGACAGGAGCACAGATATGCACACACACACACACACACACACACACACACACACACACACACACACACACACACACACACACACACACACACACACACACACACACACACACACACACACACACACACACACACACACACACACACACACACACACACACACACACACACACACACACACACACACTCCTGTTGTGTCAGTGACAGTGGGAATGAAAGAAGATGAGAACAGGAAGGTGAGAGAGAAGTGAGACAAGATGATGAGATAGTCGAGTTTAGTTTAAGGCAGTTTCAGACGACGCAGAGACAAGATCACAGATAATGATAAATGGTGCCTATTGCCTGAAGAGAAGGGTAGCTGGAAAAACACATAGGTGTTAAAGAAACATAAAGTATGAAAAGGAGAGAGAAGAAACAAGAGTTGTGTGATGAAGGAGAGGAAGTGTTGTAGCTTAAAGGAACATGGAGGGAGTGAAAATAAGGTACATTTTTAACAGTTTGACATGGAAAGACATGGAGGGAGGTGTACAACACGGGGAATAATGTAAGAGAGTACGAAGATGTTGAAATAGGGTTTGCAGAGAAGGCTTATGGCAATTAGCCTCATGGGTCAAAGATAATTCATCAGGCAAAACTAAGAGAAGCGCTAAGGAGAAGAAAATGTGATTAGAATATTACTCAGAGATAAATGTTAATGCTCTTGGAAAGCTAAGATCTCAATAGTAAGATCCTTCAAATTAAAGTAACTAATATTTCTCAGAAAAGACAGAGGTTGTGTGAAATAACATTACTTGAAAAGTTTTTTCACAATGTAAAACTTTTCTGCATGTCATACGCCAAGAAGACAGCTGCTCATTTTCACAAAAACATCAGATCAAGCCTGTGCACTTTTCTGTAATACATTGACACACTGAGGAACATACAAGAGAATTGCTCAGCAAAGAAACATAGTATAAAATGGAAAAATGTACAAAAGAAATATGAACAAATATTATATGTACATTGTAATCTATGTAATTATATGTACATTGTAATCTATGTAATTATATGTACATTGTAATCTATGTAATTATATGTACATTGTAATCTATGTAATGCACACATTTTGACAGTGGAATGTGCATAAGACAGCATAGAGGATCGTATAATTGAAAAGTACAAGGACTGTATGAAAGTTAGGTGATTACTTGCTCAATGTGAATGCCTGAGGCTAAAGTGACACGTGCCGACTCCATAGCAAAAGCCTTCTCTAACTCAGACTGCAACATCCTGCACAGTGTCATGTTATGGTTCAGTTATAGGCAGCATGACTAACCACACTATAAAGGGTCTTTGAAAATTACATGCAAAAATTCTTAAGAAGAACATCCTGAGTAAATGTGCGTTAATGTAACGCTTATGTAAGTATAGGTTTCCTTCAACATTAGCTACAATTTTCTATACCGATCATTTATTTTGTTATTTATCTATACATTGGCTCGATTGGCTTCTAAACCTTGGAAAAAATACTATTTTATACTATTATAGTAATAACTATTTGTTTTAATGGTTAAAGCATAAACCACCGGCATGCTCCTGTAACATCAGGTATTCTTTGGTTATTGTTATTATACTTACAACATACTATCTGACAAATAATTCCTTCAGGCCTTTGCTTACAAATAATAGCATCTGAAAATATTGTTTTGAAATATTAACAGCTTTTAAGAATATCTGCAAGCATTTTTCTTAAATGGCTTTGCAGCGATTGCATTTTGGAGTGAAACCCTTTTTAAGTCGAACAGTGGAGAATTGTTTTGATATACCCAGCTAGCTTTAGGTTGCAGTTCCACTCTATTTAAATCCACATTATTATGGTACTTATTGTCCATTATTTGGAAAATTCCATAGTGTGGCCTGAGGCTGAAAGAAAAGAGGAAATGGCAGAAAATGAAATGTAATGTGAAGAAACACAGGCACGCACACACAAATCCTACAGTCACCTAACCAGCATCAAACTCACTTCACAATTGTACTTGACCGTAATGCTTAAAGATACTCTTACTGCCTAATATCAATCTGTTATGGTTGTTAATAGTGTGGCCAGCAGATGATTTGGTTTTATTTACCAGCATGCAATTTATTGTTGAGACAGAATTAGGGGACTGCAGAGAGAGTTGTGGGAAGGTGAGAGGAAGAGGGAAGCTTCTTAAAATTCCAAACAGGTAGGAACGAGGCTTCAGGAGGGTAGTGAAACCGCACACACACATACACATGCACGCACACACACAGATTTGAGACATGGGGAGAGAAAGGAGGCAAACCATATGCAGAAAATGCCATTACATTTGGATGTAGAGCTGAGAGGATCAGTTGATAAAATCCTTTCAGAGAATTAAACATAGATCATTAATCGAAATAAAAACAGACTGCAATATTCCCAAATATTCCCGAGTGCAGCTTTGTCTTAAAAATAACTAGATAAGTGAATAATTGAAACATTGGTTGGTTGCATCCCTATCTGTGTGTGTACCGTATATGTGAATGTACACACTATGAATAATTAACCAGGTGGATACATGTACTGTACACTCGAATGCTTCCATATGATATATTTTCTTAGTTCCCACCATAAGCTGCACATTCTGGGTCTGAAGCTGGGGTGAGGAAGAGGTGACCTTGAACATATACACTTCCATGTTGGCTCATTAGTATTTGCATGGATATATAATGTATAGAATTTTACCCAAAAGGGAAGATATTTAGACGGATTGAGGAAAAAGGAGGAAAGCTAAAACTGGAGCTGTGGGAAACAATTCGTTTTTCATACTTATATGAATCCACCATATGCTTCTTCCTTATTTAGCTACCTTCTGCCTCCATTTCTGTTTGTGAAACCTACCTCACCATCATCCAATGCAAAATCAATACAACATGATTGAACAGATAAAGCAAAAACGGGAGCGGTTGTAGAATCACTGAGTGGAAAGCCCGAAGGGACGATAAAGTTGCTGTTTGGGAAAACAAAACCCTCAAAAAGGTGGCGGAGGAAATGAGTGAGAAGAGGGAGAAGATGGAGCCTGGCACTGTGTGTTTACCGTCACTGTGGAAGAGTGCACAGACTGAGTGTTACCGAGAGAGTTGAGGCAACGGAGGAACAGATGAGACTGTATAAACACACGTGACCCTGCTAGTGCTGTCAGATGTCCCACTTACAGGCTGGGCCATGTGTGTGTGCTTGCACATGCGTGTAGGTGTGTAAAGAGGCTGTTCCAGATGCACAGCTTGTTGGTGCACAGCCACATGAAAACACAAACACAGAAACATTCCACAGTGTCTAGAGGACAAACATAAGTCATATTCTCTACACATTTGTGTTGACTTCTGTGTTGCTCAATGTGAACGCCTGAGGCTAAAGTGACACGTGCCGACTCCATGGCGGAGGTCTTCACTAGCTCACGCTGCAACATGCTGCACAGTGTCTTGTTTTGGTTAGGGGCAAACCTTGCTTGTTGAAAAACATATCGTCCCAATGTAGGGCATTTTAGGAATTTCTAAATTATTGAGTGAGCAAAGAGCTGTAATCAATCCAGTTTAGAAAAGCACACTGGAACACATTCGGAAGCGTGAAAAAGGTCTTAAGCACAACATCCCGATCTGGTGTGCACTCAGTTCAACATGCGATCTCATAATTTCCCCCAGCAGCTCTGGCAGGATCTGTTATTTTAGAAAGACATGTGTTGGCCTTTGATGTCTTCAATATGTTTCTACGTCTGGAGACCTATAAGGGAGATAATGGACTTCTCTGGCAGGAGACATTACAAAGAGTGGAGGCACACTAGAAAGTAATATAAACTTCATCTGCATGTCTTCACGGAAATTGGCCTTGCTAAAACTACTTAATGAATTGGTGTAGGGGTCAAGTTGAGAGCTAACAAACCAGCCAGAAACTAGCTTAGCCAATCAGAATGGCATCTTTACATTTTCTTACTTTACTCCTCAATGGTATTTTATTCGAAGGATTGCACGCCATTTCAACATGGAAGGGTTAATGAGAGTCTTTGGTCAAGTTCACCAAAGTTGTGAGTAAATGCCAGAAAGGTCACTTATCCCAACAGTTGCATTGACATGAATTGTGTGAGTAGCTTTAACACTTTGAGGTCAAATCAATTTTATTTCACTTTACTCTCAGTTTTCATTGTCATCTCTTATTGTCATTCTGCTTTTCATCTTTCCTTCAATGTCCAATCTATAAGTATTTCACTAAGTTTTAATAGGAATTTGTTCTAAACTGATGTTGCTCCCCAACACACAGACATATAAACACACTAAGTGATAGAAAGCTTAAATAGAGAGAATATTGAGTGGTGAAGGGGAAAAGCCATTAAATGAGTCGTGATGCAGGATGAAAATATACCTAATATTATCAAATTATATATGTTCCTTAATCTCTTGTTCCTCCCATCCAATCCTTTTATCTCTCCCACCTCTTTCCCTGTTGTCCCTTTTTTAACCTTTCCCCTTTAAATCAGGCGTCTGTTCAAATTTGCCTTTGCTGGCTCTGACGGACACTGGTCTCCTTTTCATAACACTCACACTTCCCTCCATTACTCTGCTTTGTTCTACTGTAAATCAAAGCTCCACATTGCTCTCCGCCTGGCTCTTTTCCTCTCACTTCCTTTACCATTTTGTCTTCACGCCCTCCGTCTGCTTTTCATTCCCATGCCTGTGATCCCTCCAGATGTTTCCACCCCTGCTACACTCAGTCCTCCATTGGTCCACACCTGCTCTATTGCTCACCTCGCACACTCCCCTCTCGGCTGTTCGCTCACAAAAAGACGTAAGGTCACCAACGTCTTAGACATCTCCATCGAGCATTATGGGTCCCTGCAAGTACACCTGGCTGGGAAAACAGCTGCTGCCCAATTTGCTCATCTGAGACAATGAATGACAATAACACTGAGGGACAGCAATACGTCCAAGAGATTACACGGACAGACATTTACTAACACAAAGGCACACGCACACACATGCTCCAGTCCTGCTAATTGTTGGCTATTAGTCTGCAAGTCTGGGATTGCATGTCTTATTAAATACAGAATTTCAAATGAGCTTCGTTAAATAAGAAAGTACTCTCCTTTTAATGAAGCTAATTTATATGGAAATTACATATAATACTGACGATTCAGCGAGAGATTTATCCTCATTGGATGAAGGAGAGGAATTAAGTTAAAAGAAATAAAGAGTTGAATAATGATTCCTCCCCCCCCCCCCTCTCGCTTTAGCAGGTCCCTGCTGTTGGAGTTATTCTGCAAGTTTGCTTTCGAAGCACACTAGAGGGTTCAGGTCATGTATGTTTGGGTTGAAGTACAGACATCTGTGTGTGTGTGTGTGTGTGTGTGTGTGTGTGTGTGTGTGTGTGTGTGTGTGTGTGTGTGTGTGTGTGTGTGTGTGTGTGTGTGTGAACCCCTGTCCTTGTGCTGACCCTGCAGAGCCCCAGCCTGCCTCTCTGGCTCCCACTGATCCATCATGCTGTCTGATTGCCCAGAGAAAACCCATTACTCTGAAACCACACAACACATTAGCAGTGAGCTGCAGGTGTCTCTCCTCGTGTTGTGCTCATACCTCACCATCCATGGACGCCGTTGTCATGTTTACAGTGCCCTTCTAGTCAAATTGCACAGTGGAGTTGAGGCAGAGGTCTCTCCCATCTGAAATTCACTCACATATTAAAAAAAACACATAATGCAAAAACATCAATAGCTTCATTCTGTAGGTTGACTGCATACTTAAATCTGTTTAAGAGTGTTGAGCTTCATACCAAGTGATAAGACATCATTCCTGTCTTTCTTACTCTGACTAGTGATTTATTAATGCAGGTCCGTATCTCTATGCCCCTGCAGACTGCTTCGGTCCCTCAGGCAAAAAGCTCAGCATTGCCCCCTGGTGGTAAGTAGCAAAGAAGTAGGGTTTGGCTAATGTTTTCTCACGTCCCCTGACACCATCCGCAATGGACAGCATAAATAACATTTGATCTCAAATAAATAATTAGGTGAAATACATGAAAAGGTGTAATGAACAAGTGAGAGGAAAGCCTCAAAAAACAATATCTGATGCACATCTCTGCTTTGTCAATGACCTTATTAGTGCTGGTTCACCTCAGAAGTGGATAATTATCTACAGTGTTCATTGTGTACTGTGCAATTCATTTTTTTTTCTCGCATGTAATTTTTTTAATACAAGGAATTTTCATGGGGACAGTTCAAGTGCTCAACATGTGGGTAGCACTTAGTAGTGAACAAATATGTTCAACAGTTTTGTGTAATGAATAAAAGCTTTATTCAAACATGAAATAAAAAAATAGTGACAGAGAAAAACATGATCAGAACTCACGAGAAGTTGCATAAATATATACCATCAGAGCAGTTCAGGGACAACATATTTGAAAAGGAAATATATCGCAACATCAATAATCAAGCATGAAATTAAAATAAAGGTGCATAATTAATCAATAAAACACAATAAATTGGTGTCTCTGCTGTGCAGGCCTTTTTTTTTCTTAAGTGATCTCATGGTCAAATGCGTTAAAGATTGTTGCCACCTAGAGGTTGCTCGTAGTGTTAATTCGTTGCAGCCTTTTATCGTTTTTACAAAATGAACAATTAGAAATAGAGCAACTGTAATTTGTAGTTCATTGATAATAAACGCAGAAACAGCCAAAGTGAGCAGTGTTATGGTGCTCCGACATAATGCATAATATGCAAAAAAGTGCATTCCTGTGAGATTATACAGGCATGGGGGCATGAACTGCAGAGCGGCTCCTGTTTCAGAGCCTATATGTCTGCTGATTGTTCTACAGTGTGACATCTGTTGAGCAAGACACATTTACAGATGTTTTCACTCTGCAACATGTCCATTCTACATCCGGGCCTGTTATCACAAGCATTGAAAAATACCTGTAACAAACTGGAACGAACAAACTGACCATTTGCTCCGCTGATGATATATTTAAACTGTGTGTGGTGTACTTCACCATCATAATACATGTGAAATCTGCAGAGTACACCTGCAGCATATTGTTAACTGAGCACTGTTATACAATTGAGTTCACTTTGCTCTAATAAGGCCATGAAGTTAAATAAACCTGTAGGCTAAATAAATGTTTACAGTCATACCACAACGTATATCAACGCTAACAGTTCAGCAAGCTTCATTCTTATATAAAAAACAATTCATATCAATATGGATGCAAAACAAATATTCACACGTGTGTACTGAACAACAGTGAATTTCAACAGTTTCCCCTCTATAAAAATAGCTTAAAAATCTGACACATATTTTAGTACAGTGTAGGGTTTAGTCAGTTTTTTTATCTTTTACATCTGAGACAGTTTAATAACAGGCTGGTACATAAGTCCTCTGCTACGCCTTTCCTCCTATGACACCGCCGTACCAAGACAAAGGGCTTTAAAGACTGTCAAAGTCCCGGTAACGATCGATAAAGCCCGCGAAAATGGATCGCATCTTAATCGCATCCCTGCTCTGGACTAAGACTCCAAACAGTCTTTGCTGCACAGAGTTTTACACGCACAGTGGTTTAGCAGTAGAGCAGGACTTCAGGTCCAACAGTACAATATGTGAGCTCCATAGCAATGTCAGGATCATTGAAAAGGTGAAGCCGGACGGACAGAACATGCCACATTTGGCAAACGGCAAACACAGAATCTCTCTCACACAGGAAAAAGGTATCTGAGGGGCAGACACATTAAACACATAAGCATTTAGTAACCCATAACCTATAGGAAATACACCAATCCACAATAGGGCTGCACAATATATTGTTTCTTTTTAAAAGCAATTCAGACTTTCTCGCAAAAGACTGCAAGGGAATTTATGAGTGAGTTAAAAGAGTATCAGTAGAAATTACACAATAAAAAGGGATTTTTTTATTTGTTCCTTTTGCGTTTCTATTGATGTTGATAAAATGTTCTTTCATATTGTTAATTTAAATAATTTAAAAGAAATGTGTTACAGTATACCTTAGTATCTGTTTATTCATTGTTAGTATTGTGACCGCGATATTCAACGTCATCGCATATCACCTATTTTCCCTATAATGTGCAGCCCTAATCCACAACTCAGCGGTTCACACACAGAAGCGTGTTGGAGACTGAGACCAACAAAAGTGAACTTAAGGAAATGATTGAGAAATACAACACAGGGCAGGAGTCAATCAACGGATTGTTACATTTCATGCACTGCACACAGGCAATAATTATTTTACGAGACAAGCAATAAACCTGGTTGTCATCACCGCCGTCATCATCATCATCATCATCATGATTCACTTTCACGCCCGGTTAAATCACATAGGCTACACAGTAGGCAAAACAATACTGTACACACATACACACGAGTAAGTGCACAGGCACACAAACACATCCCCTTACAAACACACCTCCCAATGCACCATGGGATGTAACTTAAACTTAAGTGGTGGATAGCGTGTCCCCTGATACCCGAGAATAAAAAAGCGAACAAAGAAGGCAAACAGAACGCAACACAAGCGGAACGAGTGATACAAACCACTGACAGTATAAGGACACTTGAAGAAAGATTGTATTGTTTGGATTAACTAAACACAGTTGCTATGTACCGCCGTGTCTGCTGGTTATAGCTTGTCAAAGCATATTAAATAATAACTATTTGTCGTGTATGGCCAAAATAAATGACTAAGACCTCTTGCAGTAGTTGTTAAAAGGCCACTGAATGCTTGTGTGTGTGTGTGTGTGTGTGTGTGTGTGTGTGTGTGTTTGTGTGTGAGAGAGATGCAAACTCAACAGCACAGGTAGGAACTAGCCATAAAGTCTTTAGCCTTAAACTGTCATGCATTGACATTACCATATAAAGGACTGAATCACAGCCTCGGTTTCTTGCTCAAGTTTCCAATCATGCCATTATAAAGATTGAACTGTATGCATACAGTACAGCACCACAGATGACACTGCAGCTTCCTGTTGGTAAGTCACCAAACCTGGAGGAACCCCTGGAACAGGGAGAAGCTGATTACCAGGCTAGTGATAAAAGCAAATGAAAATACAGTACCTCCACCTCGTAACATGTTGGATTTCAAAAGGCAGAAGCTGTCAAATAATGTCAGTAAATGATCAGAGAGTTAAGTACAAGCTGAAACTATGCAAAATACCTAAATAGCACAAGTATTCTGCTGGAGCAACTTATTTAGCATATTTCCCTGACAACAGAATATCAGAGTGCTGTCTTACAGAGAAATGATGGATTTATTTTGGGACTAGAGCTAGTGGCCTGTTTTTTAAGTTGAACTGAATAAGGCCCAAACTTGAAAATGACACGCCGTACTGTAAATCCTTACATTATCACTTTGTTGACCTGAAGTTAAAATGTCTTTAAACTTCTTGAGTTCCTTGACTTTAACTGATTCAATGTGAATTTAGTGGAGAGCTTAAAAGTACCTAGCGACCATAATTGTACACAAAAGGACACTTTGAAATCTTTCCTCTTAAAGCATCAAACCCAGCACTGTCCTGCCAATGTCCCATCTGCAGAAAGCCCACATTAATAATAAACGTTTCTAGCAGACAGTAACACTGAACTTTTCCAAACCCCAAAAGGACAGTTGTTTGATAAGGTTTCTTAGTGCGCTTACACATTTGTTTAGGAGAGAAGTAGACAAAATTAGAAGTTGTATAGAGACATCATTTCATATTGTCAGATCTCCCTCACTCAGTTTGTCTTTTTTCTCCAATTCTTCCAGCTCTATGAAGCTTTGGCTTTTCTTGCCCGTGGCGACGTTTTATCCTCAGACTTCAAAACTCCATTGGCAGCACCTCCTGACAAGACAAGGGACTAGAATCAGTCCTGATGAAAGCCATTTCAGATGTATATGTTCAACAATGAAAATATTAAAGAAACAATCTGAAACGAGACAAAAAACTGAGTATTGCATTTGACTTATTTGGTTTACTGAAAGGATGCTTACGTTTGTGAATACTCACCCCTTGTAGGCTCCCTTTTTTGAGGCTTGCTCTTTGGGCTAACTGCCTTCTTCTTTGACGCCTGATTCTGGCTGTGCTCCCTCCACTTTTTCAACTGGAAGTTGATGAATTTCCACATCATCCAAGCCTGTGTCAGGCAGATAGCAGCCAGACAAGTCATCCTGGTGGGAGGGTAAGATGCATTTTAAGAACTACAAAAGTTATTTCAATTGTGAACAGAAACCAAATGTTTTAGTTTGCTAGGTACGACATATTAAAACGTCTTCCTGTCATCTGCACTTGCCTTATGGTGAGCACATTGAAGTTGCCTTCTGCTAGAGAAAAGCCCTGGTTTTCTGTACGGGGCAGCCCAAAGCCAAACGTCAGAACTGAAAGAGTGAGGGTGAGGAGACGGGCAATCACAAAGAGTAGCGCCCACAGGGTGAAACTGAGAAGAAAAAAAGACAAGAGGTTGTTGAAATCAGTAAGGTGGAATTTGCTCATTTCGAAAATGACAGCTTGATTGTAAGATGAATGAAAGCAGTACCCCTTCTGCTTGTTCTCATCACTGAAGTAGAAGAGGCGTGAAGCGTGGAACAGGAGCTCCACCAGGTAGTGAGGGACCAGCAACACCAGGCCCAGTCTGTGGAGGCTAACACAGGGGAAGAGGAGAGAGGGATGAAGACACAGAATCAACTAAGACCTCAGCGCATGAACAAAGAGAGAAGACAACACTGAACATTATCAGATATAGGTACTAAACTTTAAACATACTCTTCTTACAGATACGGCTGAGAACACAGTGCGACACCACATGGTTTAATTTCCCATATAGAGTCAGCTGACCTGGCTTTACGTTTAAAGATTATGTCCATGGTGTTGTGTGAAAACTATAAAGAGGTCTAATACTGAGCAACCCCTGAGTCTAACTTTTGAGAAGAAAGAAAACTAACAATAACTTGTGTATTCTTTTTATACACTTTCCTGCAACATTAACAAAGTTTTATCACACACTGGTTTCAAATATGTATGCGGGATATAACTAGGATATGCTTCCTTATTTAATTCTCAGTGGAAGCCATGCGAACATTTAATTATTCCACTCACTTCAAGACGTAGGCACCGGTGATGTGGACAACGTAAAGGCAGATGTAATAGAGCTGGCGGGGGATGTCCTCCTATGGAAACAAAACAAAGGAGAGACAGAAGTTAGTAACAGCAGCAGCATCAGTAACCTCAAAGAGCACAGCTTGGTTTAAAGGATCACAAAATATTGTATTTAATAGTTTTATTTATTGCTTAGCGATTGATCTTAAGGAACAATGATTTTCTTCAAACACTGCTTGAATCAAAACACAAACAAGGCTAATTAAAACCCCTGTTTTTACACTATATGATACATCTTCTAAAATTATGTCCATACACACATACAATCCCTAACAACAACAATGGAGTAGAAAAAGCTTCTTTGCCAGCTTCTGCATGCTTATTCAAACAAAAAAACATTTACAGCTTGAGTATAGGTTCTGCAACAAAAGTGTTGTTTTTTTAAGGTATTCCTGGCTCTTAAAAACTGCACATCTGCAGAGTTGTCAGCTGATTCTTCATGGAGGCACATGAAAACACCAGCAGGGATTAGCGGAGGTTAGAGCGGACAACTGACTGAGGTATAAACAACTGCATTTAACACACTGCAGGGCCATTACATGTCTTCACCAATTAATCTGTAAAAAGGCTACACCGCAAAAACAAGACTGCTGATGTGAATAAATAAGTTGCTTTCAAGTAAAACCTTTTCTTAAAAAAGTCTTACCTTCCGTACTTTTTGAAAGTATAGTTCAGGAAGTGCATGGAGCCAATAGGCAATTTGGCAAATGTAGAAGAACTTGACCTGAAAACTAGACAGAGGACAGGTTGTTCAGAGGAGAGAGTCTGGGTGTTATTTCGTCTTGGGACAGAAGTTCATATCATATTAATGAACAATAGATAATGCTCCGCATGGTGCAATGTTCTGTAACTTCTATTAAAATACAGCGAGAGGTGCAACAAATGGCATATCAAACAACGTCTATGACTTTCAGAATGTGATATGAAAGTTAGTTTTTTTTTTTTTAGATCAATCCCATTATCATCTAATTCAAAAACAAGTGAAACAATACAAGTGTATAATTTATTTAAAAATAAGGGCTCAAAATACTTCTAAATGGAAAAACTTCCTCAGTAGAACTCCTTTATAATTGGATAATGTGTCAGTTTGTACTTACACCATGTGAGTGTGTGGGTACCCCTCCCATAAGAATGTAGGATTCGTTGCAAAGTCCTCCTGTGGGAGAAGAGACAGGACATCAGATACAGCCTAATGCATGCTGGGACAGAGTGTTTCTTTGACTCCTGACCGCCGTACCGCTGTTAGGATGCTGCAGCCCCAGATGAAGGAGAACAGGTAGAACGCTGCCAACTGTCCAGACTCGTTGAACTTGCTGTGTTTGGTTTTTGATAAATGCAACCTCCTGTTCATTTTCTGAAAATGAACAACATATTACACAAGGTGAACACGTAGATTAATCACGTTGGGGATATTTGATTCTTCCTTTTCTAACTTTGAAGTGTGCGTCACTCCTTTAGTTAGTCATATCTCATTTCAAAACAAAGATATTGGTGCATTACATTCCACAATTGACTTGTGAGGAAAAAGGGTTTAAGCTTATAGAACTGCATGTTACAGAGTTACAGCTGTCGTGCTTCAAAATGAATATAATTAACATCAATGAAGAAGAGGAATATTTCAGCAAGCAAAACCTTGACTTATCTTTAGAAGAATTTCCTCTTTGTTGAAAGTCCAAAGGTTTTTATTTTTGGAATCAAATAATAATGATAACCACTCGGAACTGACATCAAAGATAAAAGAAATCATCTTTTCATGAACATCTTTTCAGTTATTATTGTTTATTCCGCATGCAGCTAGAAGTATTGGATGTGATAACTTAAAAACATCTATAAAAGCCTTAGTCATGGATCAGAACAGAGCAAACACATGAGCGTTATTTGATGTGTTTCAAATGAAAAACTAGACCAATACATCTGACAGTGTGCAGGCTGAGAACATAGCGGCAGAGTGATCCTTCGGCACAGTTTGTTTCCCTCATGGCATGTTAATACTCAAAGGTAAAAATATCAAAATAATAGGTAGCTGTGTGCGTACAATAAAAAACAATGTGAGCCAATATTATGGCTGTGGAGTTTGGATATTAATGTACTCACATCCAGAATATATTCTTGTATCAAGGCATGAAGGATGACTGCAATAAGCAAATAGAAAAACACAGTGGCCACATCTTTAGGGCCGTACTGATACAGGTTCACTGGATCACTTTTCTCATCTGAAACAAAAGAGAAACACAAAGTTAATGCCTAAGCAAGCTGAGCATTTTTCCAGAAAATGTTTGCAGGAAAATGCAGTTCAATTTCAGTGATCTTAAAAAAGCTGAAATGAGTACTATTACTGTTAAATTGAGCTCACCAAGAACTTGTGTTACATTGTACTGGACTGTGATGAACATGATGGCGAACTTGGCTGTGACCTGGGACACAAAGAAAGAAACAGGATCAGATTAAAGAGTTTCTCTCTGATCACGAAAATGTTTCATACAAAGAAATCCAAGCCTTTGGTTAGTTAACTCACACTGAAATAAACATGGGAAATAACTCTTACCTGTTTGGGAACACTACTCTTAGGTGTGATAACTTTCTTCAACATGTGCACATAATCATCAATTCATGCACATACAGATTTAGATTAGTAAAGGACTGTCGTGATAGTGCAACATCCTGAATTCAATGATAACCATAAACGGGATCTGGGAACATCCAGGGGCTCTAGCAAAATTAGGTATTTTGTAAAGTCACTTTCATTGTTAAAATACCTCTAACCATCAGTAATGGTATTGATAATGTATACCAAGCTTTATAACCCAGCATTATCTTAAAGGTAAATATTGACCATGAGTAAATCTGATCAATTTAAACAATATTTATTTGGGTGTGGACAGGTCAGAGTATTGTTCCATTTAAATTCAGCTATACTTTATCTATCCAATCTATCCAAAATTGCTGGTAGTTAAATGTGTAGCATGTAGGCAGATATTTAGCCTGGCTATGTTGTTGCCAAAGGCCAGATACATGTATTGATTTCCATCGGAGGCAATGCATTAGCCTGGTAAAATGACCTGTTAGCTGTGCCAGTGGGCCTCCTCGCCATCTTCTTTGGCAATCAGTGAGACACATGAGAAGGGAAGGAGAGAGACACACTATCGCCCCCCTGCCTCTGTAGTGCTGCTGTCATGTCAGCTAACGATAGCAGCAGCCGCTAACATCACTCTGCTAACCACAGCTCCTGTCCAAGCACACAGTACCTCGAACATCAGGCCAAGGAGGATAATCATGGCCAAACACGACACCATGTCGGCGTGATTCTGGATCACAAACTCGTGGCTCAGCACCGGGGGACTCTTGTTCTTCTTGCGGAACCCCATGGCTCACCGATGCGGCTCTCCCTGCTCCGGGCTCCGTGCTTCAGGCTGCGCTAGTTTCCCCTCCCGCTGCACGGCTGCTGTTGGCGGCCTCAACGGTCCCAACGGACGGCTGTTTGCTGGTCGCTGCAGTCCGGACACACAGTGAAACGCTGCTTTAAAAACAGTCATGAAGATGCATCGCACCAAACTAAACACTACAGCACAACACCCACTTTCCCTCTGCCTGGTAAAATCTGATGACGGGTCCTCCCACTTCAGAACCCCATTCATGAACCGCCCAGTAGCATTGACGTAGAAGGAGAACCCAGGCCCGTGGTGCGTTCAGGGACTCACATTGGTATATATAATTGTACTTTTTTATTCTATTTTCATTTTGCTACGAAGAACCAGAAGCTTTAACTCAATAATTGTACCCTTGTATACATAACTAAATATAATCTGTAAACCAGGTAATTGAAAGCCAGATTAAAACGAGAGGTATTTAATTTCCTTTAAAAAATACAGAGAGAGCTCTCAATTCTGATATTCAGATGCACTGCCAAAGTTAGGGGCATATCCGGGCATAACATAATAATAATTTTTAAAAAAACAGGAGAAACTAATCAATATCCAATGAGGTAAGATCAAGGCAACTTATTAATAAAAGGACTTTAAAAGACAGGCTACAGACGTGCAGTGTCTTTTCTGAACAAGTTATAGTTTTCTTATTGACTTTTTAACTAAGTATAACAGGAATTGTAGCAAAACCACTAAATACCTTCATTCAGCAACTTTCTATATCAAAAATGTCGGAAATATAAAAAAAATGAAATTCTGATGTTTTATTAACCTTGCTAAAGATGGAATTAAATTCAAACTTAGAGTAATAAATCACTCCTAGTTTTAATCTGTTTGCTAGAACCCCAAAGCATTTAGTGCATTTCTTTTTACAGCAGGATAGGGATAGATATAATGAGGTTTTTAATATGGGTTATTGTAGTGGTATCACTGTTCATCTCTCATTGTTTTTCTGTTTTGCTTTTATAACTTTTCTTTATTTCTACAAATGGGCTATTGTTTTTATTCTTATCTTGCTCTGTAAAGCACTTTTGGCTGCAAGTTATTTTTATTATCATTATGATTTAATCCTATAATATAATATAGGAAAAATATGAAAGGGTCTAATGTGCATAGCAAGCACCTTTGAAATGTTAAATGCATATTGCGGATAATAGGTTTTCAATTTTTCTGGATGCAGGAGATACTGGGGATCGAACCGAGGTCTCAAATTTAAAGCTCAAGATTTTATTTTGGAAAAAAAAAGAAAAAGACCGGAAGTTTCCATTGTGTGTGTTTGGAGACCTCCCGTGTTTAACTAATTAACATGTCATTTAGTCATATGATTGTTAGTTACTTATACGGGTTTCATCTGAATTAACCGAGATTAATGGAGAAATGACGGAGATAACCAACAGTCAGGTAAGTAATGTTAACATGGCGTTGATGATACACGAGCATTACTGCGAACGGCTAATGCTAGCAAGCATTTTAGCTGTCGTCACCTTAGCTAATTAACCGTGAGTCGAAGTTTTCTTTGAAACTGTAAGGGTGGTCTTTCTTTTAATAATGCACGCAAGCGAAAGTCAGTGTTTTTGTGGTTTAAGTAACTGCTGACGTATATATTTTGTGGCTTTACCTGGGCATTTTAATGTCATTGTAAATGTAACCCCATAGCTTTTTTTATTAGCTAATAATTTGCAGCCTAATGTTATGTCAAATACGCATCCAGGTGACACATTTTGAACACGTTTGGTTCTCTGCCGCTAGAGGTCAGTATGAGACAGGACCGGAATAGCTAAACATAAGCTAACTCTCTACTTTTAAACCAGTTGGCTGAAATGTGATACAGCTTCACATAACGTAATTGCCATGTCATATCATATAATTTGTAATAGTATAAATTATAGGATCAGTTTTAATACAAATTGCGTAGTGTTCCTAATCACTCTCACTGCCCGGCTAGCTCAGTCGGTAGAGCATGAGACTCTTAATCTCAGGGTCGTGGGTTCGAGCCCCACGTTGGGCGCACATCTTTTTCACTTTCGGTCACAAACTGGTTCGTCGTACTCGATTGTATTTTATAAACCTATTTGTAAACCACATTTCAGATCTGCGGAGAGATGAGAAGACAATAGTAGAAGATAATACTACACTGTAATAGCTGGTAAATTATGAAATTATGAATAGGTCACTTATAGTCGGACGTGATTTTTAACTGCGTGTAGGAAAAAACCCTTTCAGTATAATGCAGTCCAATATAACAGTATAATTTACACACCTATAGTCATTCTAGTATTGAGTCAACAATTGCTTCAGCGAAACATGTATGACAGGGTTATTATGTAGGATTTGTTTACATCCTATTTGACTAATTGTGTATTTTATCACTGCTGCTGAATATCAAAGGACACAAAAAAACAGGTGCATTATTCATCTGTGTTTAATTATTAATGATCACGGTTATAGCACAGACGTTAAAGAGGAATACCCTTAGCACACTTTATACAAAGCCCCCATGGTGTATAATTGAAATGTGAGCATTCCTTCTCATAGAGGAAGGGATACATATTTTAAAATGTTTTACTTTAATTCATATTTACTGTTAACTCATCGGGTTATTACAAAGGCCGTTAAGTTATTCCAGTAACACCAGTAACATGTGACATTCAAAAATATTATTCACATAACATTTTTTCACTGTCCTTTACAAATCATCATAAACATGTTTTCACTGTACAAATTCTAATTTGAGCTGCCTTATTTTCTTATTCTTTTTTTTCAGGCTGCATGTCAAAATAGGTAAGGAGCAACAGCCTCTCTTTTTCTCTTCTAACAGCCAAGAGGGAGGGAGGAGTTTAAACAAAGGCCTCTCCACATAAAAAAAATGGAGGCTTGTGCAGAGAAGCCATGGTGTCCTGCTCTTCACAGTCTACATGCTGCCATTCATACTTCTAAAGCCTTCAAATAAGACAACTACAACCAGGGTCTACACTTGGAAGCTTCAAAACAGTGTCACACAGGGTTTGTATGTCAAAAATACTTATATTAATCATGTTATTTTGTGGTTTTGTGGCCTAGTTCTATGCTTATTTTTTTTCCCCCTGTCTCACACTCACAGTGCTGCCCCTGCCTGCACTGAACAAAGATAATTACTCAGGAAACATTTCGGCCAATCAGAAGCGGCCTTGTATCCTGCCTGTGAGGAAGTCGACCAGTCAGGATCTGGCTAACAACACCGGGGCCTGATCGCCTTGCCTGAAGAACGGAGCCTTCCCCGGCTGAGGGCTGAGAGTGTCCTCCATGTTTTATAAGTGTTGACATAACAGTGTGTCAGGCAGCCATGCATCCACAGAGGTAAGCTCTGTCTTTTTTTATCTTAACTTTGATAATAACATGGCTTCCTTCTTGTCGTTGTGGTGACTGTTGCTTTCTCATGATGAATGTGCACACCTTAAAAATCAGTTTAGTGTGGTGCAGCAGCAGGAGGAGGAGCTGGGGTGGATTGGAGGCCTCGGCAGGCCTCTGTGCTCCACTGTGGTGAGGGTGGGGGGTTGGGTAACGACTCTCACCCTTGCTCTCTCTCTGTGTCTCAGGGTCACATGGGTGCCCCAGACAACCAGGCTGCCATACAGGAGGCAGAGTGGACCATGGCAAATCCTTTTCCTTTTTTATAATGCAAAAGAGAGTTAGATTTAAAAATGGCACCCACATTTCCCTCTCTGTTGTGGCAGTCTGTGTTGTAGCCTGGCAGAGAAAGAATGGGGGATGGGCAGTGGAGGGTGAGAAGGGGGGGTATTATGTACCCTTTGTAAGTGGATTGGCTCTGTGCTGTTTTTTGTGTGTCATGCCAGGCCGGGGAAAAGACGTGGGGGGCAACAGATGTTAGGAAGACACAGAGTGAAGAGCATATCTGAATACGGGTTTTTAGTCTTGATATTACACAAGAAAAAAAGAAACTGAAAACTGATTGGCTTGGTACACATTAAAGGAAATTGTACCGGGCATGTAGTTTCCACTCTCCTTATGAGCCGGCACGAAACAAACCTTTTGACCAAGAGAGATCTTCCAGTTGAATCTATAAGAAATAATATGTTAGGACTCAGGGTTCTTCTTCTTTAAAGCTACAGGCCCTGCGTTTACAGCCCTGGGCTTCGTCCTCTCTACAACACTATTGTGAAACTGCTTCCTCCACTCTCTGATACTCAGAAGGACAGGGGCCATTTTGTGTTTGGCTCTCCTCTAGTGCTCTCTTCACAGACCAGACAGCAGGGACAGGGAAACAACACGAGACTAAACAGGTTTTTACTGATGTGTGTGTATGTGTCTGTTTGTGTATGTGTGGCAATATTTTTCCCTCTTGGTTCTCTGTGTTCTTTCTGCTTCACATAAACAAGTAATGTGATATAACAGATATAAAGAAAGACGCTTATCTTTATAGATATTTTAATGACATATACACAAAGACAAGGTGCATGAGTAAACCTGTCACTGCGTGTTGCCCCGGATTTTTCAGAGCACAGACTGTACATTGTGTTACATAATGTATCACCAATTTAGCAATCTCTACTGCGTGGGGGGAAACAAAGGACGTTTTCTTTCTCTTGTGGCATGACACAAGATGTGTTTCATCTACACGACACATAGAAAATAGTAACAAGACAATCTCTGCTCGCATTCTCTGTAAACCCAGAAGTTAACTTCCACTATTACATAGAAATGAGTCCCTCCCATAGATTGCATTTACTTCTCACTGTTACTCCATAGTGCTTGATTAAGCCTGTTTGTATAAAAGCTACACCGATAGTTGGAAATGTCGGCAATGCGTAACGTCGTGTTGTTTGGACAGATTGGGTGGGCCTCCTTCTGAGTCAACGAGGCAGCTAAACAGGACGGAAGAGGTTGAATTGCAGAGTCCTGCATGACAACCACAAATACAATCTCCAAAGAAATGTCATTCTTTCAAATCCCCTCTGTTTTATTCTCTCATAACCACGAAGGGCAAACTAAACAGCAAGGAATACAAAACGTCTTACGCAGGGGGAAATCTCTGCATTGCAGCAAAAATGCTTTTTAAGAGGAAGAGGGGAGCCTGCACACTGTGATCCGTGTGGCACAGCGCAGCCGACCAATAATGTTCCACCCTGTTGGCCCTCCAGCCAATTGCAGCTGCAGTCGAGGTTAAAGATTGACAATCAGAGGGAGAGCAGCAGGGAGAGCAAGGGCCTTCTGGAAAATTCCACAGCCATCTTTGATTCACCCTGTACAGCCTAATATAAATCCAGGTCAATTTTTTTCTTTAATACACGATGTTGTGTGCCTATTATTGTTTAACATTGTGAAGGAGTCATGCTAAAACAGGTTATGTGGTTAAAATAATTGTATTACATTTTTAAAAGGATCTTATTCCTTTTGTTTTAATTATGTGTATGTTGATTTCAGGAGAGAAAGCTAAACTATGCATTTCTTCATTTTTCTGCATGCGGTTGTTGGTCTTGTGAAAGCTGAATCTCTCTTGTCATTTGAAGATCCTAATAACCTCTCTTGGGTTTTTGAGGGTAGCACAGGGAGTTGGATGTTTTGTAGTCACTGGTATTAATCCCAAGTGTTTTCAGTGGCAGTTCCAGAGCAAAGAGTGCAGTAATGATGTTTGCATCGAGCAGCTTTCCTGGACCGCCATAAAGAGAGGCCATTTGTTCAGATATGTGTCTGTTGATGTGTAAGTACTGCACATTCTTTAAGTATAGAGAAAAGCTCTGCCAGCATCGCAGTGTGGCTTCACAGTGATGGTCCCTCTTTCTTCAGAATGAAATCTAATTATTCTATGACAGCAGTATTCAGGCAAGGAGGCAAGCCATGATCGAAGGGGAAAAAAAGGGAGATGAGTGCCTCACATTTTGCTGGATTTTCCCGTGTCTCCCTCTCTGTGTTCCTCCTTATCTGTGTGGTCGTCAGTGAAGGTTGGTCTTGACACAGCCGTGTTTTTTGAAATGTTGGACTGTAATCTCCACAGATCTCTCTGGTCCTCCTGCATGGATGTGCCAGTGCCTGAGTCTCGGAGTGGGGGATGGGGGAGAGGGGGGAGGGGAGCAAGCTGTGGCCTCCATTTTTTTGTGACGAGAGAACCCTGCTCGTCTCTCACAGGAGTGGAATCTAAAAAGGCATTGAGTCAGTGTTATTTCCTTTTTGTCCATCAGGTACTGCTTGCAGAGGGGAATACTGTGTGTTTTCCTGAACCCCGCGTCTCCCTGGAATACATCCCAGAATCTGCTGAGGATTTATTTGCCTTGTGTGATGGATCATAGCTCCTAATCTGAAAATGTCTTTTGGATCAGCATACTTTTTCACTGTGGGTCATCCTGTCTTCCTGGTAGTAGCAGCATAGCTTGTAATTAACTGTGTCAACATGATAGGGCTGTGGCACTTTGTGCAGCAGCTCTCCACGCTGAAGGCGAGTGTCTCTCTTTTCAGGGCTGAGGTACACGTAGCAGAGCGGCTTGGCTAACGTTGTCTTATTTTCATGTGGGCCTCGTTTGTTCACTCAGTCCGGAACAGGAAGGCCCCGGAGGGTTTGGGGTTTCTCAGTGTGTGTGTGTGTGTGGGGGTGTGTGTGTGTGTGTGCGTGGCTGTTGGCAGGCTGAAACAAGATACCCATATGCCATATTTCAAAAGAAACTCTGCTCTTTTCAGGCGAAGCAGGTTATGATGCATTTATTTTGTTGAGTTTCACTTTGATAAGCTCTCTGTGATAAGCATACTGAGAGAACAATGGATGCTTTTAGAATAGCCTTGATGATTGTGAATTGTTTACACAATCGTTTACATTATCTGGAATTTTGACTAGCAGAAAGAGGAGGTTTTAATCATTTTTAAACCCGAGTCGTGAAGCAAACATTAAGGATGACTTAGTGTTTAAATGGGTGTTGATGTGATAGCTGATGTGATCCGATCTAATCTCCCCCTGGGTCGTTAAACCTTTGGATATGTGTAGTAACCTCCTTATGCCTCTCAGAGAACTGACATTTGATCAACTTTGTGAGGAATGTCTCTTTAAGAATGGAGGAGGGGACTTGAACAGCATTCCTTTACTTTCAGAAGAAAAAAAAAAGAGGCTTATCCCACAATTGTGGTTGACCTTTGAGTCGTAGCCTGTAAACCCGTCATCCTAGCTGGAAACCAGAGCTGCGAGCAAGCTATGAACTGGTCAAGTGTGTGACCTGTCAGGGGTCTTTGGGAGGGTTTTTCTTCTTGGAGCTTGAGAATAAAGGCGACATCCTTGGAACAGGGCCCTCTGTTGCTCTGACAAAGGAGGAGCCAAATACTCAAAGACTTGCATTTATCACCAGAACCCCTTTATTTTCACCCCCTTTGACTCTGTCCTTGGACGAAAAGAGATGAGAGCAGGACATTAGACCTCGGAAATCAGGTTTTCCTGTACTTTATGTGCATGTGTGCAATTATATATTCTTCTCTTTTCGATTGATTCATAACTTGAGATTTTTTTTTTAAATTAATAATAATACCTTGATTACACAAGCTTTGTAAACACAGCAGGATAAAAAGCTCATTTTAAAAGAAACCATACAAAATGCTTAGTGTACATGTGTGTAACTACAAGTATGTGTGTGAATATTTTCTTAATGGAAAATGCATGGGTCCAAATTTAAGAATTCACAGATTGCAGTGATGCATTCATGAATTTGTCTAAGAAAGCTGCTATTAAATATACATTTGGTGAAGCTTTAGGCCAACCTTTTTTAGATATACTTCTCTTGAAGCTTGTGAAGCGAACCTCTTGCTATCTGTTGCCAAGAATGGGCCAAAATTCTCCTGGGTAACCCTGTTGTTACTGAAGGGGCTCGAGGGGTAGTGGAAACATATACTTTTATTATCATGAGACACTCTCCATCCATTAGTAAGGACCTACTCTCTGACTTCCCTTACTAATTTTCTTTTGACCATTTGTTATCAAAATAGTACCGCAAAGATCAGGACCTAATTTGGCTACATTCTATAGCTGCTGAAGGACGTAGGGTCGTATGTGTTGTTGTGAATATTAATTCACGGAGGAGCGTTGCCATGGCAATTGTTACAATTGCTTGCAGTGTCAAAAATGATTTGAACTCGTTTTTCACTGATGTAGAAATAATTTGAACTTGGAAGCACAATGTCAGAGATGTGCTTAAATTAAGTGAAATCAAAATGAATAACAATGGTAACCTGGAGTAGTCCCTATTGACAGATCCTTTGGGACCTGGGTGCCTTAGGTGGTTTTCCACTTGTTTACTGTTATGCTGCTGTGGCTTCTGATCACCCTTTCTGACTTTGTGTTTGCCTCTCTTTCTCTATTTCTGTGTGCTCTTGTGTGCTGCTCAGCAGTCTGGCTGAGGAGGAGATAAAGACAGAGTCTGATGTGGTAGAGGGGATGGATGCATCCGTACGATCCAAAGGTAAGTCTCCAAAGGCCGAGCACCTCTCATTAAGAGTCAACCATCTTAGGCATTTTAGTTCCTCGATAATGTAGAGGTTATTAACTAAGTTATGAGAGCTGTGTAATGCATCTTCGGTCTCCTAGGATTGCAAAGATAATCCATCTGCCTGGCTGCCTGCCTGTTTAGTCAAGTATCAACGCAGGGTTTTGTTAGTTCAGTGGGAGCCCTTGAACTATTTGTTACTATAATGTGGTAATATAATATGTACAAGAGGCATCCTTAGTAATAATGGGATCAGTGAGACTTCTGTCAGCAGTAGATATTTATTTACCATGTTGTTGTAAACGCTAAGCATCTGACCATTTAATATCTCAGCTGAAATAAAATGTGTATTTCCGTGCTAAACTCTAAGATTGGGGGATGCTGGGAAGGATATATTTCTGTTAATTATGTTTTCCCCCATCTTGACTTTTTCTAAGAGTAGCTTAATAACTGTCATGGCACCTGTGTTTTAATCTTCTTAACTTTCTGTAATGTGCAGTGAACAGAACGAGTCTTTTTCCCATTGTGTGATGATTTGATGTCTTTCTTCTTCCAGTCCCTGACCCACCAGGGTCAGCAGAACGGCTCGTGGCACCACAGAAGAGAAAGGTGTCCAGTCCCACACATTCCTCCAATGGACACTCTCCCTCAGACACCTCTCCCAGCCCTCTCAAGAAAAAGAAGAAGCCTGGGGCCATTCACAGTGGCAGCAAAGACCAGGTAAGTGCTCCAGTGAACTCATTTCGAGATCTGGCGTGCTCCCCAAGGCTATGGACGACGGTTTACTCGCTCAACTGGAGGCCTTTCCTTCAGTTAGCAAAGGAGATAGCATCACAAATAATCCAAAACAAATGCCCTATATCAAATGCACAGTTAAGTTCTATTCAACTCTCTTTTGGTAGCAGGTCTTTCTCTTTTTTTCTTTCCAATATGGATAAAACCCCTTCAGCACAGACGGGATTGTCAGCTGATTGTCATAGCGACACCATGTGAAATTGTCTTGACATCATTTTCAATGCAATGTGATAAAGCCTTTATTTTTCAACCTAACAAAAAAACCACTGCAATGTAGTTTTGCAGGCTGCTGCCTTTGAATATCGGGGTCAAGTAAATATAAGACTAATATTGATTTTTAAGTAGCTTGACTATTTATTTTACTATACACCACTTTTTCCTAATGGAATACCCAGAAAAGAGTTTAAAAAATGGCTAGTTTAGTAGAGCCATGCAGTGGAAATGTGGTGAAATAAAACATGAGTTTGGAGGGCTTTGTTTTCCACCAAAGTTCCAAAGCAATTCCTCACTTTAAAAGAAAAATACATATCGTGGTGTCAGAGCACGTCAGTATTGAGTTTTATCTGTAGTACACTCAGTTTAAAGACAGATTTGTATGGACATAACATGCATGGATGTAAGCTGCTGTAACGTTGGAGATGTCTTGCTGTAAGAGATGTGTTGTGTAGGTTTAGTGCACTGCCATGAATGCATGGTCAGCTCACAGTTTATTATCAGACATTTAGCATTTTGTTTTATAAATGACCTCTGGTCATTTATAGTCTGTGGTTATACGGAATTTAAGTGAATGTATTTTGATGATATATATGCATATATTTTCCTTAACTGCTTGCCAATTATTGTGATGCTGAGTGATTCCCTTTTGCCCTTCAGTCCTCTGTTTAACTTACTTTAAACTGGCAGACAATTCTAGGGCCGAGCAATTACTCCTTATTTTAAAGTAAATGTAATATAGCTTTTTTCAAATGGCATTAGGTGCATTATTTGTTATAGGTGAAATGTGTCAACAAATATTTTAAATTACTCAAGTAATATTTAATAGACGTGTGTGTTGGAGGAGGGGCTCTGTAAGGAAGTGGCAGATTTGTTCCGGCTGTGTATTTTCTAATTCTAGCGCACTCGAGCTGGTTTTTCCAAAATTACCTACCCCACCTTTTAAGCTAAAGATAATTTTGACTGTGAATCAGTAAAGTACAAGTTGGGTTTTTAATAACCACACTGCTAACTCTGTTGACTATAATAACTTAAATACAACAGCTCTCATACTCAAGCTCACACCCTTAAACCTGTTTGGTTAGTCTTGATTCACTCAGTCAAATGTTCAGATCATTTAACTATTTACTGTAAATAATTATTTTGTTGGGTTTATGAACTGTTATGCCCTATATGCTGCTTTCCCTGCTTATCCATCCTTAATGCTGTCTTGTTTTGGTTGCACTGCACCTTTTTTGTGTTCCTGCGTGTTTTTGAAACCTGCCCCCTTGTTTTTCTTACCTGCATTTCAGTCAGAGCTAAGACATGGTCCCTTTTACTATATGAAGCAGCCAGCACTCACCACAGACCCTGTTGATGTTGTACCGCAGGACGGCAGGAATGACTTCTACTGCTGGCTGTGCCACCGCGAGGGCCAGGTGCTCTGCTGTGAGCTCTGCCCCAGGGTGTACCACGCCAAGTGCCTCAAACTACCAGCTGAGCCCGAGGGCGACTGGTTCTGTCCAGAGTGTGAGGTATCTCGCAGAAGACGTGTATGTGTGTGGCTGTACAAAAACGATTGTGGCAAGGCACAATCTTGCTTGCTTAGTAGACAAAACGGGTGTCAGACTATGTGCCATGAGCAGCTTCAGGGACACAAGGACAAATTGGTGAAATAACTGCCTTTTTGTTTTGGCTGATTCAAAAAACCTTAGCCCTACATGACACATGGTGCGACACTCGGCAAGCTTATTGCTCACACTGCAAGTTTTAAAGATGTTAGATATTGAACATTTTGATCAGCTTCTTAATATTCAGGCAAATTTACTACGGTCTTCTTTTCATTGGAACAATCTAAAAATCTAAATATACAAGCTAAATCAAAACAAAACATCTAAATCAGACTGTTTATTGGTATCCTGTTCTTGTAATTGGTGTTTGATGATTTCATTATGTGTTCTTCGTGTCATTATTTTAAAAAAGTGTATTTTGTTGCAGAAAATAACGGTTGCTGAATGCATCGAAACCCAGAGCAAGGCAATGACATTGCTCACAATAGAACAACTCTCCTATTTGCTCAAATTCGCTCTTCAAAAGATTAAACAGCCTGGGGTAAGACCTGTAAAGATCCATTGTATGCTGCTTTAATAAGAATAAGAATAAGAATGTGTTTTTTATAAAGCCCCTGAGGCAAATCTGTGATATTGTTAGATAAAAATAGAAATGACTTGACTTTAAGTGACATTTATATTCAAACACAAAAGTCCAGGACATGCATCAGACATCTAACATTGGCTAATGTATGCGTCTCCTTTTTTTTTTTTTTTGTCCATGCTGAGCAGACTGAACCTTTTCTGAAGCCTGTGTCTCTGGAACAGCACCCGGATTATTCAGAGTACATTTTCCACGCCATGGACCTGTCAACTTTAGAAAAGGTAACTTTGAATTGAATTGAATTGAAATTAAAACAAACATAGAACCATTCTTAGGCTCCGATTTTATAATGAATACTTATTTTCTTTAAAGTGTCTTTAATCTTGTTTTTTTTCTCTTTTTAATAGAATATCAAAAAGAAAATGTATGGCTGCACTGAAGCCTTTCTTGCTGACATGAAATGGATTTTACACAACTGCATAATCTATAACGGAGGTAAGCTAATTTCATATACCAAGAATCACCTTATTCAACACATTTAAACCATTAAATTAAGATGGTGATTTGATTCCAGGCAATCACAAATTAACAGCAACTGCTAAAGTCATCATCAAGATTTGTGAACATGAGGTAAGGAGCTTTACTAATTTAATAGTTGCAAATATTCCATAAATATTTGTGCTTTAATCATTAATTGGATATCTGTTTTCCATTTTTTACATATTTTTTAGATGAATGAGATTGAAGTGTGTCCAGAGTGCTACCTGTCTTCATGCCAAAAAAGAGACAACTGGTTTTGTGAGCCATGTGTAGGTCCTTACATCTTGAGCAGTATATTAATACAGTTAAGTTCTGAATTTAGAGATGTCAGGCACTGACTTATCCTGCTTTGTCCCCAATAGAGTCCACCCCACCCTCTGGTCTGGGCTAAGCTAAAGGGCTTTCCCTTCTGGCCAGCAAAAGCACTTAGAGAAAAGGACGGGCAGGTAGACGCACGTTTCTTCGGGCAACATGACAGGTAAGAGAAGCGTTTCAGCATTGTCGAGGAACTTTGCTCTATGTATATGAATTTGGGAAACATCTAAAGCCCAGATAAACATCCCGGTTATTCTAATTTTGTAATTGTGCTTGTATGTAGGGCCTGGGTACCCATCAACAACTGCTACCTCATGTCCAAAGAGATCCCTTTCTCTGTGAAGAAGACAAAGAGCATTTTCAACAGTGCCATGCAAGAGATGGAGGTCTATGTGGAAAACATTAGCAAGAAATTTGGGGTCTTCAACTATGCACCCTTCCGGACTCCCTACACGCCCAACAACCAGCTACAGATGCTGCTGGACCCCTCCAACCCCAGTGCTGGGACAGTGAAGACAGAGAAACAAGACAAACTCCGCTTCAACTTCGATATAACTGCGTCTCCTAAAATGGTCCTGGGCAAGAGTTCCACACCCAGTGGCATGAGCCGGAGGGTCTCAATGACAGACATGCCTCGGTCTCCCATGAGCACCAACTCCTCGGTTCACACGGGGTCGGATGGGGAGCAGGAAATGGAAAAGCACAGCAGGAATCCCGGCTTCCACTACAGCACTGGAGAGGAGTCAATGGACTGTACTGGTAATTATATGTTAAAGGGACTATAATCTATTTTTGATATGAGCAATTTATCAAAGATATTTCAAAACAGCGTGTTGGTAGCAAGATACTACAAATCTCCAAAATAAATGCATTCATCAGGTGGATAGAAACACATCTTAGAATGGATGATGATGTTGCTCCATAACTGCTGTGATTATTAACCAGACAGGCCATGAAGAACAAATTCAAATGTTCAAGAAGCAACTCTTTGTCATGAGTGGAATGATGGATGTTTTTAAACAATTTTCAACATTTGTAATTACAGCATCTCCTATGTCAGGGAAGATGGGTCCTGCAGGCAGCCCGAAGCCCTTTAACCCTGGACTAGTGCCCAAGCAGGAGAGGACTGCAGGGACAGGCGGTATCCTCAATCTAAACCTGGGTCAGTACCAACAGTAACTGTAATCATGTTATCATGAAGACCAATATTAAACACATCATCATCATCATCATTATTGCGCTCATGTTGTGCTTAAACTGAACATTTACCTCTGTCTCCTCAGACCGGGTGAAGGCTGAGATGGATCTGAAGGAGCTGAGTGAGACCGTGCAACAACAACAACAACAACAACAACAGCAGCAACAGCAGCAGGGGGGCTCAGCTTCCCTCCCCACCCCAAAGAGGTCCATCAGGAGCCTGGACAAGACCATTGAGAGTTGCAAGGCACAGCTCGGTACATACACACAATTACCTTTGGGATATTTTAAGCACAGAGCTTTATTCTTTTACTCAACAAGAACAATATTTCAGTTTTTGTGTAGTCTATTAGCAAGAAGAATGTTTTATTTATAGTTTGAATATGATATATATGCAATATTTCATGGGATACATTTGGGAGGATTCACCCAAAAGACATAAAACAAGAATCTTTCAGAGATACTGTGACTGCTACTGATTTAGTACTGGTGTCAGGCTACTACCAAAGAAAATGATCTTATATTCTTTATTACACAGTCTGACGGAGACGAAGTACACCGTTCTTTGCTATACTTTTAAAGTAATTAAGAATATTCGCTTCTCCATACAGGTATAGATGAGATCTCTGAAGACGTATACAAAGGTGTGGATCACAGCGACTCAGAGGACTCTGAGAAATCGGACTCAAGCGACAGCGAGTATCTCAGCGACGAGGAACACAAGCCAAAGATCTCCGCCCAGGACGACAAGGACAAAGCAGAGAGAAAAAGGCCCAAAGCAAGCGCCGACGGAGAGAGTAAGGAGGGAGTTACGAGGACAGTGGATAAAGCCACTCCTGAACCCATGCTCAAAGACAAGCACGGTAACAACGGCCTAGTGAGGGACCTCCAGGAGAAGCCCAGAACACTTCAGCCTCTCGCTGACAAACCCAAAGCCCCAGAGGAGGGCAGAGGAGCTGCTGCCACATCATCAGCTGAGCAGGACTCTGACTCTGAAAGAGAGCTGGTGATCGACCTGGGAGACGAACATGGAGGCCGCGACTCAAAGAGGGCGAGGAGAGAGCCAGGAGCCAAAACTCTCAAAGAGCCCAATGTCGCCAAGCTGGAAGGTGAGGCCTTATAGATAGCTATCTTGTCCTCAGGCTAATGTCTGAGCCGGTCGCTCCTGTTTTTCTTATTTATACATTCCGTGTATTAGTGATGTGTGTTTGGTAAATTACAATAGATAACTTATGGTCCCCCTTTTCTTAAAAATACTATTTATAAAACGTCTTTATTCTCAAACAAACAACCTTTATCAGAAATATAAATTGTCAAATTACAAAATTTGCACAAATCTGGCAAACGGTTAACCTTTCCGAAATTCATGAAACATACGTTTTAAATACTAAAAGTATTCTGTTATCTCTCAGTGCAGCTCATGTTGGAGCCACAAAGGCTTTATCCAACAATCTTTAGACATGGACATTGAAAATGTGCACGGGAACTCTTATCTATTTTACTCATTACAAATAATATCCTGTTAATTTAATTGTTTGTCTTCAAAAGTGGCTCCAAGTCTAGTTCCTCAATCAACCCTGTTGGGTTTAAATTGACCACAGTAGAAATCCATAATGCCTCACACTTATGGAGAAATATTATTTTATTTTTGCTCAGGTAAACTGTCTTCATCAGCTGCAGCATCTGCTCCATCACGGGAGGCCGCCTCTAACCTAAAAGACTCTTTACAACCGGCCATCACAGCAGCCCTCAACCTTGTTTCCACTGCAGCTTCTGGTCAGCCCAGTGCTGCCACAGCCTCCAGTGGATCCACCAGTGCACCCTCTCCTGCCACCCCGGCCTCCACAACATCGCCAGTACCTGCAGCTGTAAAGAAACAGCGCCCTCTACTGCCTAAAGAGGCCGCTCAGGCCGTGCAGAAGGCGGTGGTTTGGAATCCAACCAAGTTCCAGACGTCCTCTCAGAAGTGGCACATGCAGAAGGTTCAGAGGCAGCAGCAGCATGAGGAGCCGGCAGCCGTGCAGTCCCCGGCTCAGAGTCCGGGGCAAACACAAAGCCCACAGCAGCTGCAGAACTCCTCAAGTACCCGCTATCAGACCCGACAGGCAGCCAAGGGTATATACACCAGCATAATCATTCACCTGAACATTACACCAAAAATAATGAGATATAAGAGGATAAAAAGATGATTGATTTCCCTTTTCTATCCTCTACTCCCTACAGGGCAAAAGGACGTACCTCAGAGTACTTCCTCGTCGACAGCTGCCCAGGTCACAGGGAGCTCCTCTTCTTTCAGTTCAGGAGACGTGCAGATCCCTACAGGCTCAGCCGATGTGGCTGCTGACATAACCAAATACACAAACAAAGTAATTTTGACAATTTTACTTCATATTAATAATATAACTTCTCTGCCACCTTCACTTTAACTGTGTACTAATATCAAAATGTTCCTAAATCTTGCAGATGATGGATTCGATAAAAGGGACAATGACTGAAATCTACAACGATCTTTCCAAAAGCACATCAGGAAACACCATTGCTGAGGTAAATTCACGGCATATAGACCAATGCTTGTCATGCAAATACTTGGCAAGTTTTAATCTCCGTTTATTTTTGCCACAGATCCGGCGGTTAAGAATAGAGATTGAGAAGCTGCAGTGGCTGCATCAACAAGAGTTGTCTGAGATGAAACACAATCTTGGTAAGATTCTAGCAATGTGTCGTCACACCTCTGAGAGTGGATTTACTACTGATCAGTCTTTTCATAAATATTTTATGAATACTGTTTTTTGTGTCTTTCTTAAATGTAGAACTGACAATGGCCGAGATGAGGCAGAGTCTCGAGCAGGAAAGAGAACGTTTGGTGGCGGAGGTAAAAAAGCAGACAGAGTTGGAAAAGCAGCAAGCGGTGGACGAGACCAAAAAGAAACAGTGGTGCGCTAACTGCAGGAAGGAGGCCATCTTCTACTGCTGCTGGAACACCAGTTACTGCGATTACCCCTGCCAGCAAGCACACTGGCCTGAACACATGAAGTCCTGCACGCAGTCAGGTAGGCAAGCATGGATGATCCAAAATGGAAGTTTCAGCCACAAACACAATACGGACGGTGTTAAAGTAAGAGATTTAATATCAGTAAACACAATAAAATCAGAAATATAATGCACATTCAAGTTTTGTCTAACCTTTTAAAAAGTACTGGTAATAATAATCAACATATATATCTTTTGAATCGTACTTCAATGGCCCTCATTGGAACTTCTATTTTATCTCTGTCATTCTTCCTAAAAACTAATTGCAAATTGTCACGTATTCACCAATTCCTTTCATCCTGAGCTCATCCTGAGCACTCATTAGTTAAAAGGCCTTTCAAACCTACTGAAAAGAGTACAGTGTCGGCTTGCAATAACAAATACAGATAGCTTACCTCATCATTATTTTTTTATAGACAGTCTTGCCACTGACGCAAGCTGTGGGGTAAGAGGCAAATTCTGCAGACATCACAAACACATATACAGTACATTGTCAATGTTCTCATTTTTATATTTTATTTTTTCTTCCAGCCTCAGCTTCTCAGCAGGAACCAGAAGCAGAGTCAAACTCCATCCCTTCAGTGAAATCCACAGGCCAATCTCCTCCTGCCACACAGACCCTGACCCCAGGAGCAGGATCCATATCGGACAAAAGCAACTCTCCCACACTTATTGACAAGAGCAAGGACAGTGCTGGCGTTACTGTGACCTAACTGCTACACTACAGATACTCTCGCACACCTTGCATTAACGCTGTGGGGCTTTTTACATCAGACATGTGGCGTCAAACTTGGTGCTGGAAGGCCTTTGTGACAAATCACTTTGATTTTTCCATTCCCATGTGTACATCTGCTTGGTGGACTTTTTTTTATGTTTGGTTCATCTCTCATTCACAGTTTCCATAAGTCGGTGATCAGGTGGATTCACCATGTGAAAGTAGTCTGTCTTGAGAACTAAAATGTGAGGTTATACGTTTTCATACTGTAGTTATGTTATAGCTCTGTTACCACTTTGTTTCAACTCTGAACAAGATTGTATCAACCAGCAGAATATTTACACTTCTCAATGCTGCTCTTAGTATTTCACAGCTGTTGTATTTCTTTGAATGGTCTTCATATAATGAGACAAAAACAGCTATTGATAGATATTCATTAATCATTGTGCCATCACAGGTATTTTGAGTTATGCAAGTTCCACCTTTGTTTTAAACCATGTCCGCTTCATGTCATTTAAGATTTTTTGATCAATGCAATGGTAAACATTATATTTGCAACTATGTCCTCTTCACGTCAGCTGGGGCATTTTTGGCTCATACCAATTTTGTATTGTTGTTCCACATTGTATAGAAAACCTACATAAAAATATCTGTGATTTATAAAAAAAAAAACTAAGACGTGTAAACTGTACAAAGTTTTGTAAGAAAGTACCTGGACAATATTTATAGTGTTATATGTTTTTATAGTATGTTTAAGGAAATCACATTTCTATGTGTCTAAAAAAAAAAAGTTATTTGAAAATAAATTACTTCATAATATGAATGTCAGCTCTGAGCGAAGCCTCTGTTTATAACTGATTCTCCAAAGCTGATCAGACTGTCTATAAGAAGGTGGAAAGATAGAAACTGCATTTGGCTGGATATTATTTCCTGTGAGCATGTCTGTTTTGGGCTTGTGTTCGTGTTTACATATTGTACATAAAATAAATGGACTTGTGAAGAAAAAATAAAAGTGCTCTGATCAACCTAACACTGTATGTGCCCCTTGATCATTTACAATTCTTTATATGGACATTTATATTCCAAACATTCAATCAATTGAAACATTCACTGATTGACTCTTGAGTCTTAAAAAAAATGTTAATAATTCAATTATATGAATAATCAGTGGTATTTTATTCAAACATATACTTTCTATATATACCTATACATGCAAATGATTGGATAAACAATTATTTAAATAAAGTAATACAAAACATGTTTGGGGGGTAAATGAATAGAAAGTAACAAGTCGAACGTTTCTGTCCCAATATTTCACTATTTTTGTTTATTTAAAAAAAAACTCAAGGTGAGTTTCACATGTGTTAATGTTAATATATCTAATATAAGTTAAATAGCACTCGAAATGTTTTGGCTCTATGAAACCTGATGTACTTATATGATTCTGTTTTCTTCAAGTTTGTATCTTATTGGTCGAATGCACTTATTGTAAATCGCTTTGGATAAAAGTGTCAGCTAAATGTAATGTAATGTAATGTAATATAAATAATCTAACTGGTGGGATTTAAACTTTTGAGACAAGCTGAACAGGAAACCACGGGGTTTTACGCCCGTGAGTAGTTCTCGCGAGATTACGAAACAACAAGGCAGAGAAAATGGAAGGCTGTGCTAGCTAGCTGGCTAGCTGAGCGAATCCAATAATAACTGGAAACAAAACGTTCATATGCAAGGTACGAATTCAGTTTTAGTGACGGTGTTCATTTACTTTCGTACAACATGCTACTCTTGTGTGGGCAGCGTTGGAGACACTTATCTCCGTAGCGTGTCATAACTCACAGTGTAGGAGCTAGCTTCTAGCTAGCTAAATGAGGGGCAAGAGAACAATGTCAGGACAACTGCTATCTCTAAGAAGTAACTCCGGAGTGTTTGCACCGTTGCACAAGAAGGACGTTTCATTTATACACTTCCACAGCTGCCTGAGATCTAGTAGTGACTAGTGAGGGTGGTTGTTTCGTTTCTTACAGTACATTCACTTGGACCCTATGGAGTGCACGCATAATTATCACTCCTGTTGAGTCTTTGCAAAAATGCACAGCAGCACTGTATTTGCACCAGACATATTATGGGTACAATCCCAATGTCCTAACACACCTGCCAACCGTGAAATAGTTTTCAATACATACAAACATTATTTGTAAATAACGCAGCTGGATAAGGCATTGAGTAATCGCTCAATTGAGGATTTACATTTACTAGTAACAACGCAGTCTACAGCATATTTAAGACCATATTGCAAAAACTGAACATTATAACCTTTTTGATGTATGGCTGTTGTATTTCACCATATTTGTTTTAGTTCACATATTTGTTTTGGCCCGAATGAAACGTTGATTAAATGCATGTTGTATGAAGTAGATGTACAAGCTTTTCTAGTAACTTTATAGATGGCCATTTCTGCATTTTCATGTAGCAGTTGTTGATAATATTATAAAATAAAAATGTACAGTTAAATGGAAAAAAAGGTTAAAAGGAAAAGCCTACTATTTACTCATAAACTAATGTGGATGATTTGGTGAAAATTAGGTTTTGGCAGCCATTTCCTCATTGTAAAGTAAATATTTGTTCTGCATTTATCCATCATCTTACTTTCAAAATGATTAATATGTACTAACAAATTCTATCCTGATTTTCGTAGCTACCAACACATGTCAATATGGATCCAATGGAAGATAATGACATCATCAATGATTATAATTATGGTAAAATACATACTTTTTTCCATTTATATATCTGTTTTTGTTAAGCACTTTGGGTTGAAGCTTGCTTTTTAAAGTGCTATATGCATGAAACTTGATGAGTTTCTTAGATGGGCTGACTGGTGCTAAAGATACACATGAAAACGTTTTGAGCTCTGTTAACCCCTTTTGTCTCTGTCTTTCTTTAGAAGAACAGCCAGAAGAGGCTGGTTCGAGTGTTAGGCCAACCATGTCTCAGGTTAAAAAGTCCTGGGGCTTCAGACGGACAACAATCGCCAAAAGAGAGTTCTTGGATGAAGTTGGAGACCTAACAAGCAATCCTCAACCCGTACGCAGAGCCAGAGGTCGTAGAGCCAACCCAACACCCCAGCCCTCTCCAGAAACCCAGAGAGTTTCCCGTGGAACCAGGAGTGTAATAGATGATCTCGAGTGGTCTGCCCCATCGTCACCAGTATCAGAGGAGAGCAAGCCCGCCTCCGCAGCCTCAGCAGGAGGGAGCCTTGACCCCAGCTCGTGGCAAGATTGCGGGTCTGCCTTCCACACTGCTTTCTCACTGCTTGGTGGAGGTGAGGGTTTGGCACTGGACATGTCAGACACACTGGCAATCCCTGACATTTTGGAAGTCACTGACTCCCTTGAAGCCTCGCCACCCCAACTCATAGAAGAAACGGAGGTGCCTGATGATAATGAATCTGCTGATGAGATGGAAATCTCGCAGCCTGTTGCACCTGACAATGTGGCAGGAGGAGAAAATGATGACGTTGTTCTGATATCTAGTCAGGAAGAGGACAGTGATGATATGTCTCTGATGCAGATGAAGGAGCAGATAGCTTCAAAAGGCAGACAGGGAGACACAAGAGGTAGAGGGGGGAGAGGTGGAAGAGGAAAGGCGAGAGGAAGGGGGAGAGGCAGAGGAAGAGGTAGGGGAAGAGGTAGAGGACGGGGCAGAGGGAGAAGCAAGGCAGTGGCGCTTCAATCAAGGATTATTGATGAAGAGGACAACCACAATGAGCTGGTGGTAGTTAACCCCGCTGATCAGATGCTGCAGCAATTTCAAGACGAAGACAAAGAAAATGATCCACAAGATCCTGCTGAAATAGTGATATCCTCTGCTAACTCTGACATCACTCTGAGTCCCACTCAGCAATCTAGCTCAGACTACATAATCATAGACACTGATTTAGACCACATTACTGATATGACTTCTGGCCAGTACGCTGATGCACCAGAAGAGGAGGAGATGGAGGAGAAGAAAGAATATACTGACGTAGAAGAGTTTCCGCGAATATTAGATACAGACGGCTCTAATTCCAATGCTCTGTACTGCATCTGTCGGCAGAAGCAAGATAAAAGGTATATTCTGGTAACAACATCTCTGGGGCATTGGGGGTTTGCATACCTCAACCATCTGTCGGTTTCACTTCCTGATCTCTGCTGTTTTCTTCTAGGTTCATGATCTGCTGTGACATTTGCCAGGATTGGTTTCATGGCGACTGTGTTGGTATCAGTGCAACACAGGGTCGTAAGATGGAGAAGAAAGGGCAAGAGTACGTGTGCCCCCCTTGTACTACAAGGAAGCAGATCCAACTCCAACCAGAGCCTCAGCCAGAGCCTGAGCTTAGCTTTCCCGAATGCTTGACGCTAAGTCCACCCAGTGAAGAACAGGAGCAGCACCAGGAGCAGAAAGATCTTAAGGTTAGAATTTGGGTTGGATTGTGATTGATCTCCAGATGGCTCGTTATCAGGCCCGGTTCCAGAACAAAATGACTCGGGGTGCATCTGAGATTACAGAGGGTGCAGTGGTAAAGTGCTATTTTTATAAGTGTTGAGTGGACCTAACACTCTCTAGGGGGGGTCCTCACCTCCTCTAGGGGGGTCCGGGGGCATGCTCACCCGGGACATTTTTTTTTAAATATTGAAGTTAAAAGCATCAATCTGGTGCACTTTGAGAGCAACATTAAGAGATCTATGGATCTATGTTCTCTTTGCTTGATTCATGCCTTCCCAGTCCCTTATCACGTATAGCCTACAAGAGCATGGCGCCAGTTGTGGTGAAGGCATCTGACTTACTTGAACCGAAATGTCTACATGCATAGCAAAAGATGGCATCTTTTTTACATGAATATTCCAGCCAATCTCTGTTTCGAAACCATGAGCTGCAAAATGAGCGCCTTACCCCACTGTACAGGCGAGTTGGGTACTTTTTTTAAATATACCTGTGCAGGCTCTGTTTTGCCGAGGTCCTCTGGCACTTGCGGGTCGCTGAGGGGTGTCGGTGTTTGGGGCAACGAAGACGGCTGTGGCGGGCAAAGTCGGCAAGTCGGGCGTTAGTGTCCACGACAGTGGCCACGGGTAACGTCATGTCCCCATGATCTGAACTGTTATTACCTGCAGTAGATGCAGTGTTACTGCTGGCGATAAGGGCTGGTTGTTTTAACCATTTTCTGATGTCCATCACTGACTGCTGTGTAAGCACCTTGCAGATGACAAACGCGCAGCGGCACAGGTCACGCGCACCTGACATAATAACGTTACTTACCGTTTAAATTGACCAAATAAATGCAGCAGGCAATGTTATTTAACCACAATTACAATTTACTATATTCTTCTTATTATTATTGTTATTCTACATGTAATATTTTCCCCTTTTTTTTTTCCCTTTTAATTTTTCAAATGAGGGTGCATAACGACTCAACTGAGGGTGCAATGCACCCCCGTAGAACCGGGCCTGCTCGTTATCCTTATGCAGTGTTCACATCTACACAACCAAGGGAGTTTTTGCATTGCTTACTCACACAAGTCTCTGGTTTCAGGAGACTTTGTCTGCGGTTGAGGAGCAGCAGCAGCAGCAGCAGCAGCAGCAGCAGCAGCAGGAGAAGGAGAAGGAGGATGAGAAGGAAAAGGAGGACGAGGAGAAGGCTCCTGTGACGATGGCAAAGCTTGAGCCCGATGCTGAGATGGAGACAGGCAGCTCTCTTCCTCTGTGCATTGGACCCGAATGCTCCAAACAAGCCCTACAAGACTCTGTTTACTGTGGCACTGACTGCATCCTGCAGCATGCCGCCTTCACTATGAAGACTCTTTCTGTTCCTAAAGTGCCCAAGCCCAGAGGACGGCCTCAGAGAAAAGCTGCCACTGCCAAACCCAACCCAACGGTAAGTTCTTTATAACATGGACACAGAGAAATTGAGAGACTTTAAAGGTGTATAGCAAATTGTTTTCTGATTTCATGTAAATATTTGTGATAGTATGAACTACCTTTTTATTTTTTAACCTAAGCCAATATGTTCCTCACAGGGTCAGAGGTCGGGTCGGATGTCAAAGAGATTAGCAGTAAATGCTGAGGAGCGTGAAGAGGAGGATGTGAAGGAAGATGATGGAGGGCAGGAGGAGGCTGTGTCTCACTTAGCCTGCGACCCCAGTCTCACAGAAGTTCAGACCACTTCCATACCATCGTCTAAGTTTTACACAGCGTGTATGTACCGTTCGCTACTCATACACATTCAGAGCACACAGCAGTTTATACACCATGCAAAAAAGGCCTCTTTGGCTTTTCAGATTTTCCTCCCTATTTGAATCCTAGCAGTACGTAACACAATCATACACGTTCATACACACACACACACACACACACACACACACACACACACACACACACACACACACACACACACACACACACACACACACACACACACACACACACACACAATACATACACACACACACACACACACACACACACACACACACACACACACACACTTTCTCTCTGTGATGACTGATAAGTAGCAGGGGTCAGCATTGGGGTAAGTATGCTCACTTTTACAGTTATTCTTTTGACTCTAAATGCCCAAAATGTGTCTCAACAATGTCAACATGTCAGGATTCAAGGATTCACATAAACCTGTCTCATAACTGGTTCAACTAGTAACTACAACACAAAGCGAATGTGTTTCGGGGAGTTCTGGGTAGGCAGGGTGATTTCTCACAATTTGGTATCATTTTATTGAAACACTGCTCCGATGTTCATTCCGATGGACTTTGCAAAGGTCTAGCAAACTCAAAAGGTTCAAACTGAAGAATATGTGCTGCAGAAGTCCTTCACTGAATGATGCAAACCAGCTGGAAGGAAGGAAAGGAAGTCATTTCACATCAACACACTTGGCAACAGTCTATTACTTCAGAAACATGCCTCGCACTGTGACATAAGCTGCTGGTGTTTGACCGTTTGAAGAATGATTTAGATTCAAGGTTTTGGATGTGTTCATCACTATAACCTGCCGTGCACATAAAGCACAGTCTTATGCATGAAGATGCTCACATACACAACATTAATCATTGTTTGAAATGTTGAACCCCATCACGCCACACATTATATTCTCTTAAAATCAATTTTGACAACTTCAATATCTGATTATTAAAATAATTTAGACAACCTTAAGTCCTATCTCAGATGTGTAGACACTTAAAAACCTTTTTAATCGATTTTTCTTCCAACATTAAAAACTCATTATAATTTAGTTGTTTTTTTCTAAATGTAATCCAACACAACTTTGCGCACTAGGATCTGCATTCTCCATTTTATTACAGACTGCATGCTTAAGGGAGTTCTAAGTGTGTATTTATTTCTCAATATGTAAGAAATTAATTCCAGAACAAAGAATTTCTTAACTTCTCTAAATATAATGGCCGTCTCCAGACGTGTTTTTCAAACCCCCATGTTCAATCACCAGCAATTTCTCCCGATTAGTAGTCCTATGCCTCTTTGAGGCGAGGTCCCTTTTTGTTTTGTTTTGCAATTGGAACTAAGTTGCATTTCACAATTTTCCTTGTCTGTCACTCTGTCATGCTCAAACAACTTTCCACGGATCAGAGAAAACGTTTGCATCATATTACAACTTACAGTGCCTTATCCATCAACACCAACCAGCAAACAGAAACACTGATTTCAGAAACAAACAGAAACACTGACATTAGCTGGGATAGGATTTTGAATGAAAAAGAACTGGGCATCTGGTGAGGAGGAGGAGGAGGAGGAGGAGGAGGATGATGATGATGAATTGAGTCCTCCAAAGACTCAGGGGGGACTGGAGGATTCATCAGTGCAGGTGCTTGGAGGAAGGTTCACCTGGACTTCACCGAACAGCGGATGGGAGATTGTGTCACATTTCCATGAAGATGATTTGGAAGTGTCAGCCGGCCTTGTGCTGCATTCCTCCGATCCTCTGAGAAAAACCTGGCCCCTCCTGCAAACGAAGAAAGAGAACAGTTGAATTCACATGCAAGCTAGAGATTAGGGAAAGACATCATCTCTGTCATTGAGTGTGGGTATAGTGGTTAAATAACCCTTTGTGGGTTTTATTTAGTCAGATTTGATTCCATTAATAGCTTGAAAATAATATAATACATTTATTCTATAGTCTGAAACCATTCGTTTTTCGTTTACACTCGCATATGCATCCATTTATATTCATACCAACAGCAGGGAACAACATCTGTCTTCTAAAACACATTCATTTGCTTTTCTTTTGAATGCTGACCTGGGGTCAGCTTCTTCTTCCTTCTCCCACTACTGTGGAATTTACAAACTGAACAAAAGCCATCAAACCTTACACTTACAAATACACTTCACAAACAAATGTATTCAATATAAAGGAACCTAAAGAGGACCGAAGGTCTATATCAGAATCAGCTTTATTTGCCAGCTCTGTGTACATATAAGGAATTTGACTCGTGACAATTTTTATGTTGCTCTAATTGTAATTTCACACAGTTCCAACTATATAGAAATAGAATAAAAACAAAGCCAAACAAAGTTATGAAAAAATAAACACTAGTTACAACACTTATCTTACAAATAGGTCTGAATAGAAAATGTATATACATTTGTATAGTTTACTGATACAGAGATTTAAGCATAACACATTGGTTTAAAAGGCCATACCCAAAGGATTATAGTTTTTTTGGAACTTTAGTACGTTTGGATCAATACTTGGACATGAATCACAACACACTACTACTACTACTACTACTACTACTACTACTACAATAATAGAAATACAAATGATAACAGGAAGACTACTTAAATGAGAAATCCATTTACAAAAGTCCAGCAGTCCATCTTGGTGATCACCTGTTGCATTCACTCCTGCTTGACGCCTCAATGATCCTCTGAATGTGGAGCTGTGGGCGCTGCCACATCTCCAGAGAAGGTCCTAGAGCTGCTCGACTCACTGCAGGCAGAGGTCCCGTCTCCAGCTGTTGGGTTGCAGGTTGTCTCACATGTTCACAATGGGTTTGAGATCAGGATCCAACGAGCAGTCCTCAAGGCAGGTGTTGCCTGATGAATGGTGCTGTTTTTTGAGTTGCTGCACAATTTCATCCCTGCATCACTTGACATTGGGGATAAAGTGACCCAAGCTTAAAGATATGGCTTTTTGAAGAAGACACAATGTGTTTATTGCTCCTGAGGCACCTCGAAGTCATCCTCAGGGAGAATGTCAAGTAGCAAGTCTTGGTGTCTTACTGTAATGCAGGTGGTAGTTTAAGTCAAAAACTAGTTTTCTCCACCCTGGTCAATAGTTTACAACATTTCCACGTCCTTGATAACAGATTTCCTTAAAATCCATCCAACAAAAGAATGCAAAGTTTGACCTTTTTAAAATATGAACATTTACAGTATGTTTAAAGAACGTGATCAGTATGAGATTACTAGTCATTGGAAGAATGGGTTTGGGGTTTGAATCTTAGTTTAATTTCAATTTCTGTTCGACACTCCAAGGACCCATAAGCACAAGGCTGGACGACACACACAGTCTGTAGCGCTGGAGTTGCCTTCAATGATAACCCGTTCTCAGTTGCCCCACGTCTGTTTGTTTAGTTCACCTTCCACTTGGGACTGTGATGAAAGCTATTCCATAGAGCAGCATGCCTTCTTTTTTCAAGTATATTAAAGGTCCCACGTCATGGCCATTTCTACTGATCATAATTCCATTGTTGAGGTCTACTAAAATAGATTTATATTATGCAATTTTCCAAACTCACATTTGTCTCTCATACAGCATCTCTGTGAAGTATGTGTATTCACCGGTATTCACTCTCTGTCCTAAACGGCTTGTTGGAGCTCCGCCCCCCCGACCCATCCCTGTGAGCCCAGTGTGCTCTGATTGGTCGGGACGTTGCGAGGCTCGCTGCTCAATGATCTGGTTTCCGGGTCGGCGATACAGCGGGACAGCGCAAAACTCATCCTGAGCACACACAAACACTCACAGCCGAAGTAAAAACAATAAGTGTGGCTTGATATTTAGTAAGAAAAAGGTTTATAAACGCTGTGAGAATGGGTCTGCGGAGAGCATTTCTCTGCAATCCCAACTCGTCTATTACCAACCAGGGAGCTCTATGCAAGTCAATGGGACTCCCTGTTAGTTGAACAATTACGCTAAAGGTCCTGGTGTGTGAGGAGCTCTGCCGATTGGTCCATTTTGATTCCGGGAACCAAATGACGTCATGCGGTTCCCGGAAGAAACAAATGGAAAAAGAGAAATCTCCAGCGAGGCGTTCTGGGGCAGCATAGACGGGTCTTTTCTGTGTTAGAGTTTTACTCGCTACAGGGTGTACTTTGAGGGTTTTGGACTCTGCAGACCGTTTACATGCATAACACACAAGGGGACGGGTAATAACCCGAAAAGCATGACATGGGACCTTTTAAATATATCAAAACACAACTAGTTAGAGGGAATTGCAATTGAACCTTTTTACTAAAATTGTTTAAAATGAATCAATAATGAATTATGAAATGAAAGCTACAGAGTAAAAGTAAAAGAAAATGTTGGTCCTTAAAGTTAGAAGTAAATGTTTTACCATGGAAGCTGTGAATACCATGGAATACTCCATTGAGGTGCGACAATGAGGCGTCATTCGTAAAAGTCTAGCGAATACATAATACTCATTACCTCTCAATGTTTGAATTACGGGCAAGTGAGTAGGTTTCATTTTCACACGTACATCAATTTGCAACATGGTTGTAATAGCTGTCAGTCATTCTTCATCCAAAAATGGCAGAATATGCGTTTAAAAACTCTTAAATCGATTGATTTCCTGGCTTTCCCAGTTTCTTTTCATATTCAAGTGAATATCTTTGGGTTTTGTACTGATGCAACATGACATGTATTCAAGACATCACTTTAGACTTTTTAGAAAGAAGGATTGACATTTTTCACTATTTTCTTATATTTCAGGCTAAATGGAAAACATTGTAGATTAATCCTTAATCAAATTGAAAATAATAATTAGTTTCAGCCCATCAGAATATAAAAAAAAAAATGTTTTAAAGTCAGAAGAATCATTAAAAGTGGGGTAGGTAATTCACTTCAGAAACACTTTTTGTTATATTCCATGGAATGCTCTTAACATCCCGATAGCAATGAATACATGAAATGCTTTGACAATAAATACATTATTACATACATGGAGGCGTGTGGCGCAGTGGATAGAGCCTTGGTGTTGGGATCAGACAGGTTCAAACCCCACTGCAGTCAGTATGTCGTTGTGTCCCTGGGCAAGACGCTTCACCCCAAATTGCTCCTGTGGGGATTGTCCACAGCATTGAGTATGTAAGTCGCTTTGGATAAAAGCATCTAACAAAATAACATGTAATGTAATATACATTACAAAATGTCATCTGTGGAAGCCGTAGTGCTGTAAAAAGCACGACCAATCATCTGAGCCGGCCCGGCTAAAATAACTGGATGGCCTACCTGCCTGTCAGCCTTCCATCTGTGCACAAACTTATCTCGTGCCCTTATTGGTCATGTGCATGTGCGATTGTGTTGGAGGAGGGGCTCTGTAAGCAAGGGGCAGATTTTTTTCGGCTGGGTAGTTTCAAATTCTAGCTTACTCGAGCTGGTTTCTCCAAAATTACCTACCCTACCTTTAAGGGCTCCAGACACAAAACAGAAATGCCTTAATCTTATCCTCTAAGTCAGGGGTTCCTAACGGGCAGAAGAAACATTTCTATTAAAAAAAGAATTTTACATTTCTGTCTTTTTATGCCTTTAATAGCTAACTTGAATTTTTATTAAAATTAATCAATCAATTATTTTTTATATTTTATTGTAATGTAGAGACAAGGCTTCTAGTGATAATCATGTATTGCGTTACAATTATATGTAAAAAAAAAAAAAGTCAAAATATGATATTTGGCCTCAAATCATCTGAGGCCTGGCGCCCCCTTGCGATCTTTGGCTCCGCGCCCCCCAGGTTGGGAACCACTGCTCTAAGTCAAAGTACACACTTTTATAGATTCACAGAAGAAACAGAGTGGGAGATGATGACTGGGGGACCAACAGTACGTTCTTTCACTGGTACGCCTATCAAAGAAATATTTTCAAAACCCGATCTCATTCATTTAGAAGAGTTTGTTTTCATTTATTTGCCTTCATGTATATCGCTCTACGAGGAGGACGCAACATGTTTAAAAAACACTTAGTGTTTTAAATGTTTACATGTAATTCTCCAAATGTGTTGTTTATCGGCTCAAAAGATTTGAGCTGATAACAGCTAAATCTACACATTGAAATGAATGTAGCAGTGAGTGAAATTAGTTATGTTCCTCTCTTCTCGCCCCAGTGGGAGCTGCTGTTGCAAAGAGCCACTTCTTTCTGCTTCATTGTCTTCCACTTCTGACTTTAGCTGAACTCTAAATGGTTATTGAAATGAAACTTGAGTCATAATCGGTTTCATTCAAGAAAAAACACACACAATGAAACCCAACCGAGCAACAAAGTATTCCCATCATCATTGAAACTGACCAGCAGGCCCATTGAACTGTTTTTTCTTTTCAAACGTTTACCCTGACTTATGAAACCCACAGGTGGCTTTTTGAACACTCAACTCTTGGTTGCATTCACATAAAGCCAATGTATTTGTACATGGGTGTGATGGTATGATTGTATTAGATAAAACCATTTGACAGGGTTAGATCGAAACTCCCTGAGGCTTGTTGATCTATTTCAAGCTGTTTTAACAGAATGATTAATCCACTCATATAATGCTTGGTGTGAAGTTCTGTCATGGTCAATCAAGATAACATCTACTCATTCACGTATGTCAGTATTGGTACATTCCTTAATAGGACACTAGTTTTCTTAGTAGTGACACAAAATGCGCTATTTAATTTATTCTTGATTAAATAATGTCTTTCTTACTGCATTATTTACCCTGTACAGTTTAGACTTTGAGTGCAGTGAGCACATGATGTGGCACAACAGACACGAGAGAGGCATGTGATTTCTGTTAGTTTCAGTGACTCAAGTAAGAGGTCCCTTTGGGATAGTGTTCTTTGTTTCACTATCAGTGCTCACATAATAGCATGTGTATGTTTTAGGATTTTCAGCCAACATCTATTTTCATTTCTCCTCCTTTGCAGGTGTTTATCTCTTTAAAACTCCATTACTACAGTTGCTTCATAAGGTGCTCTCAAAGCTTGTATCTCCTATCCATATTTCCGACAGCGTAATCATTTCAATATCTCAGTATTTAATTGTGAAACACAAGCACCCTCTACTGGCCAAACAAATAATGTGCAACCACAAAGAAAACGACTGACATTCCCAGCATCACACCACAGATTCTAAGATACCAACTCATTTTAGTGCAGCTCTTGACAGGCACACTCTTCAACTTGGAACAACAACCAATACAAATGGTATTGTGTTTTCAAATCCAACCATACAGTGAATTGTCCCTAAAGTGAAATGTGTTGTGAACCATGCACCACGGTGTCATCAAGGATCTAATCATTGTTTCCACTTTCAGTTGATACAAGACTGACCCCATCGTGTTGCCTTTATGTTTCCTTAAGTCAGCCTTATAGAGATTGTATTGACTGACTTTCTTCTGCATCACCACGAACACATTTTTAGTAAGGGTGAAAAGATGGAGAGTCAACATAAATCCAAACAGTCATTTTATAAAAGGGGAATTCCTATATCTTCGCCCACAGACACGTCATTCAAAAGTAATTGTCAGTGAGCTTTACTCGCTAGTGAAATAGACATGTAGGATATAATGTTACCAAAGGTAAAGGAAACTAAATAATTTTTGGGGAAATGTGCTAATTTGTCCTTCTCAGTGGAAGTTACATGAGAAGATTGATACCACTGTCAATGTATGTTTGTGTAGCAAGTAGCAAGTTAGCTCGGTGCTTCAGGAGATTAACGTTATCCAATGTATCGTAAATTACTGAATGGATTATCCCAAACAGATGGTTCATTAGTGAGCTTTTTGGGCACATGTTGTTGCATTGAGACACTGTTTTTTAGTATTGACTGGTGAGCTAGGATAAAATTACATAATCCTGTCTCCAGCTTCATATTTGCAGACATGATCAAATAATGAAACTTATGGCGGGAAAACAAAAACGTGTATAGAGTGCTACAGGAATGAGCCCTAAATCCTGGAATAAAGTAAGGATTTCAGCACTTTCAGTTCTCTGGCCTCAAAGAAAATGGGATTTTTGAATGCCTGAAAAAAGGTCTATGGCAACACGACATTCTGACATTCTGTTTCTATAATACAGCAGTACATATTTTTATTTGTCAATTTATTGAACATGTTAGAAACAAAACAAACAATAATTATTATTATTATTATTATTATTAGAACAAAGAGAAGCAAAATATAAAAAAACTTTCAAGGTATATAAAAAATAAATTCTCAAATAGTTTCCGTCATGTTCAAAATGTTGAAGCTTTTACATGTCGTGTTTTACGTGGGCCGGGCTTAAGAGGTTAAAGAAGGCAGTTGCTAACACTGGTCCACCATTAGCTAAATGGGAGTTACATGTGTAACGCAACCATAATAGTTTGCCTTATAGTAGCTTTTTACTTCTTGTGATTGAATTTACGCATTATTATTATTTCTATACGGGGCGGCTGTTCACTTTGGGAGTGTGCTTAAATGTTTTTTAGATTCTATTTTAAGAGTGTATTTTAGCCGCTCTAATGAAGTGGCTATAGATGGCAATGACAGTCTTTTAGTCAGTGACTCAACCACTTTGGTCCGGACTGAAACATCTCAGCAATTATTGGATTGGATTGAATTTAGACAAATTTGTGAGATGGACTTTTTAAAGGTAAAGACAGTTTGTAAATGTAATCTGTAGCTTTGAATGTTTTTTTAAAATATGTGGCATTGTTAGGCTATTCACCCACTGTAGTCATTGCCATTTTAGAGAAAATATAAAATGTTCACACATGAAAGCAAGTGATCAAATGCAGAGCTAAAGCGAGGGAAGTGGAAACCTACTGTTCCTGGCAAATTTGATTTGTTAAAGTGGAAATGTGGTTTATCTGCAAATGGAGGCCTGTAAAGGTTAATACTACAGATCCGAACACGACGAGTTCTGATCTGTTGTTGATTTGTTAGTATCTAAATGACTGACTATAAGACTGAATTTATATTTGTTTCGCTTAACAAATAAAAGATGGGAGCAGAAATTCAAAGGTCTGAAACCAGGCTTTGTACCTATACTCAACACAAGGAAATGAATATGTTAAATGCTTGAGAACAAGTTCAAGATGTAAGATGTTTTGTCATTTTATTCTTAGGCAAGGCAAGGCAAGTTTATGTAGCACCTTTTAACACAAGGTCATTCAAAGTGCTTTAGAAAAATGAAAGACATTAAGAAAATGGCATTTAAAAACAGTCATTAAAAAGCAAAGATAATAAAATAAACATTAAAAGAAAAAATACATGAATAAAAGTTACAGTGCAGTTTAAGATGTGAATAGTTCAATTAAAAGCAGCGGCAAAAAGAAAAGTCTTCAGCCTGGATTTAAAAGTAGTAAGTTGCAGCGGACCGGCAGGTTTCTGGGAGTTTGTTCCAGATATTTGGATTATAATAACTGAACGCTGCTTCTCCATGTTTAGTTCTGACTCTGGGGACAGAAAGCTGACCAGTCCCTGAAGACCTGAGAGATCTGGATGGTTCATAATTTAGCAGGAGGTCAGAAATGTATTTTGGGCCGAAGCCATTCAATGCTTTATAAACCAGCAGCAGTATCACAGAAAAAAAAAAAGCCGCAATCGCTAAGCATCCAAGTCTCAGAGGTTATATTCTGCAAGAAGGGTCTCCTCTTCAAATATATGTACGTTTTAGGAAAGAAGAAAAGCTCTTAAACATATAAAACATCTTACTCCATCAAATCTTTCATTGTGAACAGTAACTCATAGAAGAGACAGTGGCTTTTTATGGAGCTGCTCAAAATGTATACTTAAAGAGAACAGTAAAAGATATATGCTGTTGGGATTAGAGTGATGTCATCATTTACTCAACATCTTGAGTACAATCCAGAAAAACACGATAACACAATTGATGTGTACATTGAATACATTTTCAAACAGAGCGATCCGTTTGGGATGTAACAGTATTTAATATCAGTGTTTATTAGAGTTAGCAACAGAGAACAGTTTTGCTGTTTGGACTCGATCGATGCCTGGTTTCTTCATTAACCATAGGCCTATATGATGAGAGATACATCAGGATACCAGGAGTGGAAAGGCTGCTGGCGGTGGTGGAGTAAAGCCAGCAGTGGGTTAATGAATCTCAGTTGAATCACTTCGAGGTGATGACGTGATGGTGGGCTGCACAGTAGTAGGTCTTACAGAATTGCTGTGATATTTAAAGAACAGCATCTAAGGACTGATTGGCTGCAAGAAAGATCATTGCGTCTAACCATGGTGACGTCAGGGTAGTGAATGACGTGTCACAGAAGATTAGAGTGAGAGGAACTGGCAGAAATTCACCCTCAGAGGGAAAAATGCAAAGAATGAAAGGAAAATATCTCCTGGGTTGAAGCATCATTACTGAAGACCTAAATGAAGAAAATGCATGTCATCATGTGAGAACTGCATTAATATAAATGATTTAGTTTGACTGTTAATGTAAATATGAATTGAAAATGTATTTTTGTAGAGCGTATACCGTAGTTTCATTGGTATGTGTGTGCCGAGATTTTTCACACATTGAACAATTGCTTGAATAAAAAGAGTATATTATATATATAGTAAATAGTAAAATATATCGTATTTATATATATTTAGTATAAATAACTTGAAACCACACATTTGTTACTTGACACGCACACGCACACGCGCGCACACACACACACACACACGCACACGCACATGCACACACACTCTCAAATCAGAATCATGCACAACTAAAGATTCTTAATTATTTAGCTTTTTATTTTATAGGTTCAGAAAGTGATTTTAATATACTTTTTAAGCTTATTTACTCAGTTTTCCATTGGTTTAGTTGGTCTACCGGCCCACGGATGATGAACTAAAACATGATAAATCAATCTCTTCCTGTTTCCGGATCCATGAAAGGATGTGTCCCTGTTTCTCTTTTTACTACAATGCACTTTACATAATTAGTCCCTTTTTGAATGGACAGCTTGTCACTGCCTAAGTGCCTTTTAGGCATGCTATAAAGTGACAAAGAGGCGGACCTTCTTCCTACTAGGATAGTTATCTGAGCACTGTCATTAAAAGAGGTTCAGTGGGCCCACACCACAGTTGACCTCATTTAATCTGAATGCACAATCCTCAAGTTCTCATGAATCAAAAACACAGGATTAATTTAATACTTTTAATAAAGTATGACTTATTTTAGGTATACACATAGGTGGAATAAATAATTAGATTCTTTATTTAATTAAAACACTTATACAAAGTTGTAAAAATACTCCATTGCAAGTACAATTTTAGTTTTGTATAGTAAGTACAATTTGTTGAGTATAAGTGCAAGTTTAAAAAGTACTAAATGCAAAAGATTGGCTCCTGGGAGTGTCATATTTGTAAATATTTGGGATTTTAAATTTCATTTGTAGCTAGTCGAGGTCAACCTGTTTTTATTTTGTAATAATTATTCATATTTGTACTATTTTGTATAAATGACTACAGTAATATATTTCAAATGAAAGGCAGTTAATTCCTTAATTTGTGAAGCTTAAAATATGGATGTTTTTACACGTCTAAACAATTATAAACATATTTGCTAAATAATTACGACAAAGGATTAATCAACTTCTAATTTGAGCTGTACTTGTTCTTTTCATATATTTTGTGTGCAAAGATCAACCCCTGTAAAGTAACTAGCTTTCAATAGGAGAATGGAAAATGACAGGAAAATACTCAAGTGAAGTAGAAGTACCTCAACTTTGTATTTAAATAAAGTATTTGAGTAAATGCACACCTCGGTATATGTGTAGGCATTACCCTGCCATCTTCCTCCTCACTGCTGACCCTTTCTTTAACAAATCCAACAGGGAGAAAACCATTATCTGCTATTTAAACATCTTTATTTCTTTCTTCTTATTTCTATCTACTTCAAACCTTTAGAAAACACATAGGGGGAACATGCTTTAATTGGTGCTGAAGTAATTAAAATGTATAAAGTCAATAGTCATTTAGCAATTAAGGAAGGTGAGGTAGGTAATTCACTTCAGAAACATGGAATGCTCTTAACATCCCGATGGCAATGAATATATGAAATGCTTTGACAATAAATCCATAAAAAAATGTCCTCTGTGGAAGCCGTGGCGCTGTAAAAAGCCGGGCCGGCTAAAATAACTGGATGGCCTACCTGCCTGTCCGCCTTCCATGTCGTGCACAAACTTATCTCGTGCCCTCATTGGTCATGCGTGTTCGTGTGTGTTGGAGGAGGGGCTCTGTAAGGAAGTCTGAAGGAAGGGACAGATTTGTTTTGGCTGCGTACTTTCAAATTCTAGCGCACTTGAGCTGGTTTCTCCATTCTTACCTACCCTACCTTTAAGGAAGAAAACATATTAATATATATAAAACAATTTAATTAAAACATATTAATTTAAAAGCAATGACAGTTAGGTCAAGAAGATAAGCAATTGAATCAAGCAATTGTCTCAGCAGTTCTATAAATAATAAGGACAACTTAAGACTTTTGTTGAAGCATATTCAAAGTATGTAATAATAATAATAATAAATGGGATTTATATAGCGCTTTTCTAGACCCAAAGACGCTTTACATTACGAGTAAGGTCGACAAACAAAACAAGAACACAAACAAAAACAAAAACAAAAACAAAACAGAAAAGCAGTCAGGAGGATGTTGGTTCAGAGGGGGGAGGGGCTGGTTTAAGGATAAGCAGAGTTGAAGAGGTGGGTTTTGAGACGGGACTGGAACAGGGTGAGGGACTCAGACTCACGGAGGTCTTGGGGGAGGGAGTTCCAGAGCTTCGGGGCTGCCACAGAGAAGGCTCTTTCCCCGAAGCTCCGGAGTTTGGCCTTGGGGATTGAAAGCAAACCGGCTGAGGTGGATCTGAGGGACCGGGGTGGTTGGTAGAGGATGAGGAGGTCAGTGAGGTAGGGGGGGGCCAGATGGTGGAGGGCTTTATAGGTGAGGACCAGGAGTTTGTAGTGAATGCGGTGTGAGACGGGGAGCCAGTGGAGTTCTTTGAGGACCGGGGTGATGTGATGCCATGATTTGGTGTGGGTGAGGAGTCTGGCGGCTGCGTTCTGGACACGCTGGAGTCTGTTGAGGGATGTTGTGCTGATGCCGAAGAGGAGTGAGTTGCAATAGTCAAGGCGGGAGGAGATGAAGGCGTGAATGAGTCGCTCAGCTGCGGGGCGGGTGAGAGAGGGACGGAGTAGGGACAAATAGGGAAAAGTTTATATTTTTATCGCTAGGATTTTCTATCACCTCCAATGTGAGCCATGGAGTTATATAAATATGGACAGGAAATGGAGAAACAGCTTGTTAAACTATTCTAAGTACATTCAAGTCAAAACATCTCCTTGCTGACTTGGATTTGGTGCTTCACATTAATTCTATTCATCTCAAAAACAGACAATAGATCCCATTTATCCATTTATTTGTAATCAAATATGCAATTTTCCTCATGTGTATACAAATGACCTTACTACTGCCACATTTATCACGGGTTTGAGAACCAGATAATACTTGTCATAAACAGTGTTGGATGTAACGCGTTACAAAAGTAACGGAGTTACAGTAATATATTACTTTTTGCTGTAACGAAGTAATGTAACGCATGACTAATGCAATTCGGGTAATATATGACCCGTTACAATGCTCAGTAACGCAGTTACAACACATTTTAACCCGAAATTAAATGGTGTTTTGTTTTTTAAGAATGTACTAACATAGCGAGACATTCCGACACCAGACAAATTGTGCGGGTAGATTAGTAAACCTGGTGTTTACCCTTCAGGCTTTGCGTCGGGATCTTCGAGGCAGTTGAATGTTATGCACCCTCTATTAAAAAAAGAGAACGGAGCGAAAAATACAAACAACAAATTGTGTCAGGTGCGCGTGACCTGCTCCGCTGCGCGTGCATCATTTCCAAAGTGCTTCCACAGCAGTGATACACATCTGATCTGTAAATAATAATTTATACGAAAATGGTTAAAGAAACCTTCACTAAACGCCAGCAACACTGCATCTACTGCAGACAGTAGCAACAGGTCAGATGGGGACATCACGTTACCCTCCGTTGTGGACACTAGCTTACTCCCGCCTGACTCGCTGCCCTCAACCCCGGAGCTGCGAAACTACGCCGCCCCTCTGCGGCCCGCAGGTGCCAGGATACCACGGCAAAACAGAGCCTGCCCAGGTATATCTATACAAGTACCCGCCTGTACAGTGGGGTTAGGCGGTCATTTTGCAGCTCGTGGTATACAAATAGACGATGGCTATAATATTAATGTAAAAATAGTGCCATATTTTGCCAAGCCTATAGAAATGTTGGGTCAAAAATAATGCATACAATAGCACAGATGCCTTCACCACGAATGGCTACAAAAAGATCTCATATCCCAAGCTTATCATTATCAACAAGCTAATGTTGCAGCCATCTGAAATGTTCTCCGGGTCACAAAGTCAACCTCACATGATGATGTGATCCAGTTTTCAAGGACAGTAAATGTTCTCTTCCCAGCGTATATGATGGGACCAAGGTGATGATTTAGTACATGGTTTTAATAATACTTTTGCTTTTCAATGTTTGCCATTTCAAACCATGAGCTGGTTTAAATAATATTTGCCTTGATTTACAATATGTTCTCATTTGTTTTATCAGTAGGCCTACAGTTTTGAAGCTTTTGTGCTTTTCTTTGCCATAGTCCACTTTGGACTATATGAAATATTTCATGATTGCACTTTTAACTCACTTGAAATGTTCTCACTTGCTTGGTTTCAAAACATAACAAATGCCATAATCTGTTCATTGGGACCATCAATGCTATTTTTCATTGCCGTTGCCGGCCACTATTGCTCATGTAAACCTACTACTGCTGCGCCCCCTGTAATCTCAGAGGCACCCTGAGTCATTTTGTTCTGGAACCGGGCCTGTACACGGCCATATACTAAACAAACTACAGAGCCCATTCCGTGTCCTGTTAGTGTTTACTTCCTCTCTGCCTTCTTCTGGTGATTTATCTGACGTCCAGCGCTCCGTCTTTTAACCTCTTTTCCTTTCTCTTTCTTGATCCTCCTTAGCAACCTTCATTATAGTCCTTGACAGTGGTCTGTACTGCTGGATTAACAACGTGTCACATGTTAAGAATTTACAATCAGAATTGAGTATACAACTAAGCCGTGTAATACAAGTTGTTAGTAGCCTTAAGGGCCTACACCTGGTTATGCTATACCACATCGCCCTTCACTGGATGTATACTGAGCTGCACTAAACTACATTTTAGCATTTAAAATACCTAGCCATTATTTTGCGGTTATTTTGGTGAAAGTAACTAAAAAGTAACTAAAGTAGTGTAACTCATTACAGTTCAGAGACAGTAATATTGTAATGTAACTTATTACTTTCAAAAGAGAGTAATAAGTAATATGTAATATATTACATTTTGGAAGTAACTTGCCCAACACTGGTCATAAATGGCAAATGCATTCAACTATTATTCATATCCTTCAAATGGCCTTTACCTACTGCAAACAAAGAAGGATATACTGCCAAGCAGGTGAATGTTGTTGCATCCTATGAGAGAACTGTGGAAGAAGATAAACATTTTAGTGATATTTCAAAATTGAAAGTCACTAGAGGACACAAGGAATAACTGCAAGAGTGCTTCCATAAACCGCACATTCGAGCCTTCACTGTAGGCATGTTGTTCTTTGAGATTTTTCCATAAGGTGATATTTATCTTTTACCCCTGAAACCCTTTGGTGAGTGAGGGTCTGTCAAATGTTTTATTGAGCTTTCTCATGAATATTGTTGGGACCTTTAAAGCACTTTAGCATGTAAAATAGGCCTAAAAGGTCATATTAACAAAGCCTTGATTTGAGAAATTAAACTTCGCAAAAACTTGAAGAAAAAATAAGAACAGATTATTATTTTAGAAAAGTTATTTTGCACATTGCATGAAGCAAAAATAGAAAAATCTGTTTCTGCTGCATCTATGTGTCTGTAACCATCAACATGACTGAAAGAATACCCCTTCCTACACCCCTGGTATTGTCTGGTTGCTGACCAGGGTGTACCAGGCCCCTCTCCCAATGTCAGCCCATAGCCCTGGAAAGGATAAGTCCCTTTTTAAATGGAAAGATAATTGTTTTAATCAAAGCCATCCGATATTTCAATACATTTCTAAAAACAACTTTTCTTGCACAAGTTGGTTTATGTCACAAAGGTTAGATAGTCCTTCATATTTACACGATGCCTTGCTTTTCTTTTTTCCAACAGCTATAAAGGACAATAAACAGGTAGAGGCAGACAGTGAGGTTGCAACTTCTAACAAACCACCTGCAGATGAGACCTCGACTGATGTTGCCCCCTCTTCCCAGCCTGCCGCTGAGACATCATCGACAAAGAGCCACTCTGAAGAACAGACAAAGCAGCCAACCAACAGTGCAGTGCCTCAGCAGCAATCTGCATATTCAGATCCCTCTATACCACCAAACCCAACAAAAACGAGTGTACCTCCTGCCCCACAATCCCCCTCCACCTCAGCTCCCAGACATCATGAAACAGGGGCTCTTATGGTCACTAAGACCGCGTACGTCATACCAAAGAAGCACCCTGCCCCCCAGGCTCCACCCAGCCACCTGTCAGCCTCGACGTCGGGCCAAAAGCCTTCTTCTGCCCCAACGCTGATGAACGAAACCAGAAATCTGCTGGTGCCCCCTGCACCCAGTGCTCCCTCCTCCAGACCCTCCCAGCCCAATACCCAAGTCAGACAGAGCATCCAGCGCTCCCTCATCAGCATCCTGTTCAAAAGGTGAGAACTGTGGAAGATTTGTATAAAAGTCCTATTATTTAACCTTACAACATTTTACAAATGTGACCTATTGCTGAGGGTTAATGCTGTGAATAGTTTTAGTATGTATAAAAAAAATTATTTGATAAGCTTGCAGGGTTGGGTCAGATTACTTTATAATGTACCGGTAGTCAGTTATTGAAACACAACCCTCTGCACTTTTATAACTAGTAATTTAATCAATTTTTTAACAGATCAAACGTAATCAGGATATACTGTATATGTATTAGTTACCTGAAAATGCTGCACTTTATAAAAAATATTAATATAGCCCAATATATATGTTTCACTTTAAACTACATTTGAGTGCAATGATGCAATTTTCTTTACTAACTGCGTTTGAATTTTTTAAGGGTGTGCGATTGTGAGGACTTGGAGATGTCCGAGAGTGACATAGCAAAGCTTGTCTCAAGCATTGAGATGGAGATGTTCGACATATTTCGCAACACAGACAGCAAATACATGAACAAGTACAGAACTATTATGTTCAACCTGAAAGACCCAAAAAACAAGGTTTGTGTAATGTTGATAAAACCCATTTCTGTTTTGTGATCTCTATTCTACTTGCAATACAGCAAACATTTGCTAAGAGACATGTTTTTTTAAGTCATGTTATAGATAATTATGTTTTTAGAAAACTGACAGTCAGTTTTGCGTTTTCCTTAGGGCTTGTTGTATCGTGTCGTACGTGGAGAGATCAGTCCCTTCAGACTGGCCAGAATGAGCCAGAAGGATATGCAGGCTACCAAAGCATCAGAGCCAAGTGCAAAAGAAACTACAGAGGTAAAGTGTTATAGATATTAAACACAACAACCAAGACAGAATCAGGTATTGTGCTTCAACTGAAAGGATCAAGTTTTCAGAAGTGGTTATCTTTTGCTTTTTTGTATCTAGGTTAAGAATGCAGCTGCTAAAGCGACAAGTTTGCCGCAAAAGCCTGAGGCAGTGAAGGTGGATTTGCCAAGTTTGAATCCCACTAGACCTGCTAGAAGCACGGTGTGTACTTTTTCCTTGTTACTCCTGCACCTTATAAAAATGAATCCTGAAAGTACATGGATGTTATGATATCTTTGTGATTTAATTATATTTGTGTCTGTAAAGTTTGCGTTCCAGGAACAAAAGAAAAACCTTCCTGCTCTTGCTCCCAAGAGCAGAACAAGCCAGCCGAACCAGGGCAGTGCTGTACCAGATATTCTCTCCTGCATGCTGAAGGACACAACATCAGAGCACAAAGCTCATCTCTTTGACCTGAAATGCAAAATATGCACAGGTGAATTACAAAGTGATTTCACTATTGCTATACAAAAACTTTGTAGAAATGATTTTCCAATGGCCACTTATTGTTACATTAAGTGTTTTAAATACATTCTTATTTTTTCCTGAAGGTCAAATGCTCGTTGGGGAAGACGAGGAACCGGCAAAGAAAAAACCCAAGATTTCTGAGACAAGAGATAAATATGAACGCTCTTGGAGAAAGTGTGCCGGAGATGACTCTCCTCTGAGGGCCCCACCTGACTCACCTGACATGGATTCTCCAACATCCCTTATGGATTATTCACCCCGTCTTATCATTGACGCTCCAGCACTGACTATCGTTGAATCCCCAGCGTCCCCTATAATGGACTCTCCAGCCTCCCCTGTCATGGAATCCCCTGCTTCCCCAACTCCAGACACTCCTAAAACTACCACACAACAGAGATCCTACACACCAGTTGTGATCCCAGCAGTCTCCACAGTTACTATCACAAGGCGTGACCCCCGCACTGCCGCAAACAGGTCTTCGTCTAGAGGCACATCCAGTCCAAGTAACACAACCAATAACCAATCAGTATCTTATTCTATTCGTCGAGAGACTACCTCTGCGTCGCCCTCAGCACCAACGCACTTGGGACCACCAACAAAACCATTACCCAAGTCGATCTTAATGAAGCCATCATCCTCTGCTGATCCCAGACTCTATGGGACATCCTCAAGGTGGTTAAATAACATTATAATAGAATAACTCTTATTTTGTTTGTCAGGTGGTTTACATTTGAGACTAAATCAGCATCATGCGTGAATATGATTATCATTATGCTGTTGTGTTTTGTGTCCCAGGACTGTGATCTCTGAATCCCCAGCTGATGGTGAAACTTCCCAGTTCTTGGCTAAGCATGAGATAGTGTGGAAAGGCTTCCTAAACATGCTCTCTGTGGCCAAGTTTGTCACCAAAGGATATATGGTTTCAGGAACGGCTGAAAATCTCAAAGCGGTATAGTGGTGCACGATAATACATGTTGAATTGAAAAAGATCTGACATTATCAACAGTTGAGTTAAAGAAAATATATTTTCTTTTTTCCCCTTGTGTTTAGGATCTACCTGATACCATACAAATAGCAGGACGAATCCTACCTCAAACAGTGTGGGACTATGTTGCAAAACTAAAGACCTCTGTTACAAAGGCAAGCAGTCGTTTTTCGATTCCTTTTGGTGTCTTGTACAATAGCACTGGATACCTATCAATATATCACGTTTATTGTTTTTGTTTTCTGTTTATCAGGAGTTATGTGTGATCCGGTTTCACCCTGCAACCGAGGAGGAAGAGGTGGCCTATGTCTCCCTATTTTCCTACTTCAACAGCAGAGGTCGTTATGGTGTGGTCGCCAATGGCAGCCGTTCCATCAAAGATATATACCTTGTCCCACTAAGTGCAAAGGAATCAATCCCAACCATACTCCAACCTCTTGACGGACCAGGTGTGATAATCCTTTACATCTTAAAGTGTTTGAGGATAACCGTTGGTATTTTTGGGCTATGTCAACACCTTCAATTATGAAAAACAACAGCTTTCAGGCTGCTATAGCCCCATAAATGAATACATTTCCTGTTTTAATTATTTAAAGGTCTCCTATCATGCTTTTATACATAAATATGTGTCCCCGGTGTGTCAGGGAACTCACAAAGTGTCAGAAACTCTTTTCCTCCGTACCCAAATCGCTAAAAACGGGGGTACAACGGTGCTGATCCAGATTTGCTGCCGATATGACGTAATATCGGAAATGTGGGCTGACTTTAGACCGACAGCCCTATCAGAAATGTTGCTATCAGAAACAATGCACGTGTGTTTTGGACGTAATATGATCTTTGTTTACATTAGCAAGCATCGCTAACACTCAGAGCTAACCTGTACTGCAGAGAGTATGTGTAAAAAAGCAGGAAATAAAAAAAGGAACTCACCTTGTGGTTAACCCGCAAGAGAAAAAGCATTTGAGCTCCATATTGTTTCAGATATAATCCTTGATGTGGTTTGGAACATGATATGGCATTTAATCACGGCAGCATTTAGCTGTATCTGCTGGTAGAAATCTCTCTCTTCCCTCTGCAGCTCACAGCTTTCCTTGACATGCTCAAAAGGGGGCGGGGCCAGCAGCTACAGTCACAGAATCAGCAGTTCTCTAACAGGACTGAAATAGAGGGATATGAGGGATGTCTAAATTGCATGATCGGTTTGGTATTTTGAGCAAAAAACATCATAGACATGAGACCCATAATATACAGTATGCCTAAAAATAGCATGATAGGAGATCTTTAAGGGGTCTGAATGTGGAACAGCAGGGGCTGTTCCATCTCCTGAACAAAATGTTAACATATGCTATCCCTAAAAAGGAGAAAATTGCTCACTTCCCTCTCTTATGATTCGTTTTTGGTGTCAGATAATTTCATTATTGGTCCCTGAACCTTTTCTTTTGTGAATCTGAATAACTGTTTTACCTTTCTGGCAAAAGTTAAAAAAAATCAATAATGGGAAGCCCATTGTTAGTTCTTAACCTGTTCTAATTCTATATTTGTACTTTTTGTTAATTTCACAGGTTTTGAAAAAAACCGGCCAAATCTTCTTCTGGGTCTGGCTGTCATCCAAAAGACAAAACGTCCAGGAAGCTTGCCTCAGGAAATTGAAGAGAAGAGACCCAAAGTTAATATGTCCAAAGACCCTATGTGGATCCCAAAACCCCCAGTCCTCTATGGTTCTGACAAATTGGAAATATTTCAACCCTACGATCCTGAGACTCCTGCTAACACCTCCCCTCCTGGCTCACCACTTTGCCCTGGGTCACCATCAGACTCGTCCTCTTCTGGATCAGTTGCCCTACCATCTTGTTATAATTCTTTTAGAACAAACCCTCCTATCTCTACCTCAGCTGCAGTTGCTGCCACCCAGTCCACCTCTGAGAGCGACAAAAATGCCACAGCAGCATCCAGTAATAAGTCACCACTGCAGACCATCTTGAAAAGTTTGTTTGGCAATAAGCAAACTGACTCCGTTGTCTCTTCTGACGTACAATCTTCAACTGCAACAGTTCATGTTAAGAAGGTCCCAGTGTTTTCTAAGGTGTCTCGATCAATGGTGGATCCAATTGTCCAACAATATGGACAGAAATCAAAAGTAAAAAAAATAGAAGAAGAAGACGAAAATGACTTTGACCGACCATATGACCCAGAAGAGGAGTATGATTCAGCAATGGGATATGGAATGGTTGCTCCTCAGAACATTGAGAAAATGAAGGCAGAGGGTCCTGCAGTATCAGGCTGTGTAGACGATGATGTGGCCTATGATCCAGAAGACGACACTATCTTTGCAGATATGCAAAGGGATATTGCTGTGACAAAGCCCCCTGCTCAAACTCAAACGTCAGGCACTCCATCATGCCAAACCCCAATATCCACCCAGATTAAAACACCAACTCCCAGCTCCACTGCCGTGCAGTCCTCTACCCAAGCTGTAATAATGCAGAACATTCCTACAGGCACTGTGGTTGTCTCAGCTGCAACACTAACTGAACAACAACGAATGCTTGAGGATCTCAATAGGCAGATTGAAGAGCAAAAACAGCAATTGAAGGAGCAGGAAGAGGCCCTACGTCAACAGAGAGAGGCTGTTGGTATCTTTATGGCTCGCTTTTCTGTTTCTGATTCCCTGATGTCTCCCCCACAAAAAGCTTTGCCTCTCAGTCGACTGTCAGAATCAACAGACAAGACCAGCAACCTTACAGAGACTGAGGACAGTTCAAATGTAGATTCACAAACTGTTAAACAAGACACAACTGCCACACCTAATATAGAAAATGATGCCGAAACAGTTACAGAGCAAGATAAAACACAGGCTGATGTTAAAGAAAGTGACAAATATTCCTCTGCGGGTGAGATTGAAGACTCTGATGTAGCTTATGATCCTGAAGATGAATCACTTTTTGATGAATTTCAAGATGATGTTTTTCAAGGAGGCAGTATAAAGACCCGTGATTTATCTTTGTCGAGAACAGGGCATAGTGCCTCTCGCAAGGGTAGTCCTCTGAGTTCACACCACAGCAGAAAGAGAAAGTCATCACCAAAGAGGCGGAGTCATCATGAAAGGAGCCGCCATGGAAGTCCTTCTAAAAGATCACAGCGACGTTCTCCTTCACATTCCCGGAGACATAGAGAAAAGGATAGACTCAGAAAAAGTGAAAGGGACAGGTCAAGGCATAGAGCAAGAGACCAGTCTGACCGCCAAGGTCGCCAACGTAAAGAGCATACCCCACGGCAGCATTCTCATGGGCGTAGAAGATCCCCATGTTCTCCTAGAAAAACAGATTCTGGGTCCATATCGCCAAAATGGAACAGAGATCCTTCACCTCAAATCCTTGAGATATCAAAGCCTTTAACTGTTCTGTGTAATGCTCCAGACTCTTTAGACTCTGTTGATGGAACATTTTTAGAGAGTAACCAATCATCATCCAGTTCAGTTACTATTAAAAATTACCCTCCTGTTGGACATCAGCTAAAAAGTAATCTTGTTAAGAGTGTTGATGAAGGCTTTTCTCCCTGTTCACATGAACTTCTTCACAATTTCAAGCTTAATACTTTAAAAGATCCAAAGTCCCAAGAGCCTCAAAACATGTCTGTCAGTGGCGACACAGATAGTGGTTCCTCTAACCAGGTGAATATACCCTCTCAACTTGAAACTCTGTTTAGCAAATTTGAAATTCCAGTTCCTCTACGTGAAACTGATCCGCCCCTTAGAGATTCTCCTCAGAGCCCTGATCCAGAGCCACAGTTTCTAAAACCTATTCGCACAGAAAAGAGGGGCCCTACAATTGAGGAAATCAGAGATCCTCAGACCCTTACCAGTGTCTCAATGCCACATGATAAAGTTGTTAGTATTTGTTTGCCTATTGGTGGTCAAGAAACAATGTCCAAAATACTGTGGCCAACCGGTCGAGGTGCCTTAGTTCTAGAAGGACAAAGGTTCAAAGATGATGTTATAAATGAGGCAGACAAACAGATAGAAATGGGACATCCAGGCTTAAAACATCCTAAAATACTGGCTCAAGGGGAGGGGGATTCAATTCGAGCTATAGGCTCAGATATTCAGGCCTCAGGAACTGAAAAAGATCCTGTGACAAAACAGCCAGGACCTGGACATATTGAACCACAGATAGATCTTAGAGTAACAGAAACTGGATTCCCAGGCCCCAATAGGAGAGGCCCAGACATGCAAGGAAAAGGTACCACCATTTGGGGTCCTGGATCACATACACAAAACGTATCTAGTATGCAAGGCTTGAACCTAGAACTCACAGCTCCAGCTCCTGATATGATGCACAGTGAAACAGAAGTGAGTGGACAAATGCTTGTACCAGCTGTTATAAATTCATGTGGGGAAGGATCAGATCTACAGAACAAGAGTAGAGATCTAGTCATAAAGGGCCCTTCGTCACATAGAACTGAAGCTGATATAAGGGGCACAAGAGAGCCTTTATTTGCTCATGAGAGGTGGGGTCCACAAAAAGGGCGAAATGTACCCATGAGAGGACCAGGGCCAAACATTAATTATGAAAGTGGTGGTTCTAAGATACCCTTCTTTGGAGAAGACAGTGGGCCTAGAGAACCTTTTAAGAAGACAAGTCCCGGTATGACAGCTGGAAAGAGTATGCATGGCACTGACATGAAAGAATCAGACACTATTTGTGAATTAAGAAGGCCAAATATGACACAAAGAGGAAGTTACATGGGGCCTAGTCAAGATATTGGTAGTATGGGTGGCTCAGATACAGGGGGCGATGGCATGCTTAACATTAAAACTCCTGATTGGAGTGGTCCAGGTCCCGTTGCTGATCCCGATATAAGGGGTCAAACGAGTCAAAATATAGGTCTGGGTCTACATATGAGAGGTATAGATAGTGGTGACCCAGGAACAGTCATACGAGATGATTGCACAGGTACAGATATGAGAGGATCAGGTCCACACAGAGAAGGGCCATTTATACAAGATGAATGGAGAGTCCCTCCACCTAACAGTAGAGGTCCACACCTGGAGAACCAAGTACCTAACAGAAGAGGGGTTGGAGACCTAGACTTTAGAGGACCAGCGTCTGAAATGAGCTGTGGACTGATAGAGGACATTAGGCCTGACAGGAAAAGATCAGTGGGTCCCAATTTCATGGCACCAGGGGGTCCAGAATTTGTGAGACCAGGACTTGAAATTAATGATCAGGATAGGATGGGTCATGGGCCTAACAGAAGAGGACCTGGAGGGCCAGATGTTAGGGGACCAGGGCCTGTAAGCAGAGGCTTATCTATGGAAGGACCTGGGCCCGACAGGAGAGGACCTGGAGGGCCAGATTTTAGGGGACCAGGACATGAAAGGAGAGGTCCAGCTATGGAGGGCCCTGGGTCTGGCAGGGGAGTACCTAGAGGTCCAGTTTATAGGGGAGAAGGGCCAGAAAGCAGAGGCTCATCAATAGAGGGTCCTGGGCCTGACAGAAGAGGGCCCGGAGGTCCAGATTTCCAAGGACCAGGAACTGAAAGAAGAGGTCCAGCTATGGAAGGCCACTGGCCTGACAGCAGACGGCCTGGAGGTCTAGATTTTAAAGGACCAGGACCTGAAAGTAGAGGTCCAGCTATGGAGGGTCCCTGGCCTGACAGGAGACGGCCTGGAGGTCCAGATTTCAGGGGACCAGGTTCTGAAATTAGGGGTCTCGCTATAGAGGGTCATGGGCCTGAAAGGAGGGGGCCCGAAGGTCCAGATTTCAAAGGATCAGCTCCTGAAAGGAGGGGTCAAGCTATGGAGGGTCCTGGGCCTGAAAGGAGAGGGCCCGAAGGTCCAGAATTCAAAGGATCAGCTCCTGAAAGGAGGGTTCAAGCTATGGAGGGTCCTGGGCCTGAAAGAAGAAGGCCCGAAGGTCCAGATTTCAAAGGACCAGCTCCTGAAAGGAGGGGTCAAGCTATGGAGGGTCCTGGGCCTGAAAGGAGAGGGCCCGAAGGTCCAGATTTCAAAGGACCAGCTCCTGAAAGGAGGGGTCAAGCTATGGAGGGTCCTGGGCCTGACAGGAGGGGACCTGGAAGTCCAGATTTCCAAGGACCAGGAACTGAAAGAAGAGGTCCAGCTATGGATGGCCCCTGGCCTGACAGAAGAGGGCCTGGAGGTCCAGATTTCCAAGGACCAGGAACTGAAAGAAAAAGTCCAGCTATGGAGGGTCCCTGGCCTGACAGGAGACGGCCTGGAAGACCAGATTTCAGAGGACCAGGACCTGAAAGTAGAGGTCCAGCTATGGAGGGTCCCTGGCCTGAAAGGAGAGGGCCAGGAGGTCCACATTTCAGGGGACCAGGTTCTGAAATCAGGGGTCTCGCTATAGAGGGCCCTGGGCCTGAAAGGAGAGGGCCCGAAGGTCCAGATTTCAAAGGACCAGCTCCTGAAAGGAGGGGTCAAGCTATGGAGGGTCCTGGGCCTGACAGGAGGGGACCTGGATGTCCAGATTTCCAAGGGCCAGGAACTGAAAGAAGAGGTCCAGCTATGGATGGCCCCTGGCCTGACAGAAGAGGGCCTGGAGGTCCAGATTTCAAAGCACCAGGACCTGAAGGTAAAGGTCCAGCTATGGATGGTCCCTGGCATGACAGGAGAGGGCCAGGAGGTCCAGATTTCAGAGGACCAGGACCTGGAAGTAGAGGTCCAGCTATGGAGGGTCCTGGGCCTGACAGGAGAGAGCCCAGAGGTCCAGATTACAGGGTGCCAGGGCCTGAGAGGATTGGTCGAGCTTTTGACGGTCCTGGGCCTGACTGGAAAGGACCTGGAGGTCCAGATTTCAGAGGAACAGGAGCTGAAAGGAGAGGTCCAGCTATGGAGGGTCCTGGGCCCGACGGGAGAGGACCTGGAGGTCCAGATTTCATAGATCTAGGAACTGGAAAAAAAAGTCCAGCTATGGATGCTCCTAGACCCGACAGGGGACCTGGATGTCCAGATTTCAGGGGGCCAAGGCCTGAAAGCAGAGGCTTTCCTATGGAGGGTAATGGGCCTGACAGGAGAGGACCTGGAGGTCCAGTTTTCAGAGGTCCAAGGCCTGAGAGAAGAAGTTTATCTATGGAGCGTTTTGGGCCTGACAGAAGAGGAACTAGTGGTCAAGATTTCAGAGAGCCAGAACCTGAAAGAAGAGGTCCAGTTATGGAGGGTCCTGGGCCTGACATGAGAGTCCCCGGAGGTCCAGATTTTAAAGGACCAGGGCCTGAAATCAGAAGCTTATCTATGGAGGGGCCTGGGCGTGACAAGAGAGGACCTCAAGGTCCGAATTTCCGGGTACCATGGTCTGAATGCAGAGACTTATCTATGGAGGGTCCTGGGCCTGACAGGAGAGGTACTAGAGGTCCAGGTTTCAGAGAACCAGGACCTGAGAGAAGAAGCTTATCTATGGAGGCTCCAGGACCTGGCAGAAGAGGACCAGGAGGTCCAGATTTCAGTGGACCAGGATCCAATATAAGAGGTCCTGGTATCACTGGTTTAGGGCCTTACACAGGAGAACCAGAAGTTCCAGACTTTAGTGGTCCAGGTATAGAAGGTCCAGGGCCTCGAGTTAGAGGACAGGAAGTAGTACCTGATGGTCCACATTTCAGAAGACCTGGGTCTGAAAGGAGAAGTTCATCTTCGGAGCGACCTGGGCCTGACATTAGAGGTCCTGGCAGTCCAGATTTCAGAGAACCAGGACTTTTAACTAGAAATCAAGCAATGGAAGGTTCTGGGCCTGACATGAGAGGACCTGGAGCTCCAAACAACAGGGGACGACAAGGTTTTGGTATGGAGGGTCCAGATTTCAACAGGACAATGTCAGATGGTCCAGACATGAGGAAACCAGGGCATTCAGATCCAAACAAAGAAAGCCCAAGGCCTGAGAGGAGAGAAGGTCAACATTTTAGAGGTCGTGGTCCAAATAGAAGGCTTCCAGAGACAGAGGAAAACTCTGAGAGCAGGGACTTTCCAGGTGGCCAACACTTTAGGGCTCCTGAGCTAGAAAGAAGACCTTCAGACATAGTGAGCCCAGGATCTGATAGAAGAAATCCGTACTCAAGAGGGGTTAGGCCTGAAAGAAATGTTATGGAGGTTCAAGGGCTCAATAGTCCGTGTCCAAGAGGTCTAGATTTTAGAGTTCCAGACATTGAGTGCCCAGGGCCTGACAGACAAGTACCAGGAGATTCAGGCTTCAAAGAGCCTGGACTTGAAACGAGGAGTCCAGATTTTGAGGGCCAAGGACCAGATTGGAGAAGACCAGGTAGTCATGACTTTAGGGACCCAGGAATCAGGCACAGAAGTCCAAAAAGAGAAGGTATGAGACAAAGAAGAAATGGCTGGGGAGAGGCTGACTATGGAGGATCAGAACCTATCCAAGAACCTATATCTCGAAATGTAAGGGGTTCAAGACCTATCAGGGGAAACATAAGAGGGCATGGGCCAGATATGAGAAGTTTCAGGGGCTCTGCACCTGATATGAGAGGCCCAGACAGAGTGGAACAATGGTCAGATGGAAGAGGGCCCAATATGGAGGCTGTAGGAAATGAAATAGAATGTTCAGGAGATGATTGGAATAGACATGACAACAGGGGTCCAGGCCCCAACCAAGAAGGTCCAGTTGAGCATGCTCAAGCACATACTAGGCAAGGTCCTCGAAGGGGATGGAGTGGCCCTGGAAGTATTGGGCCAAGGCCCATACAAGAAAGACAAAATATGCCATTTCCCGGGCCTTTGAGAGGTCCAGGAGATGATGGTCCTGGCTATAGAGATCCAGATCCTGTCGAGGGTGACCCAGACATGAAATGCCAAGGGCCCAGTAGGGGAGGACGTGGGAGGAGAGAGCCTGATCGAGGGTTTGGGCCCAACAGAAGGAGATCTGGGCCATTTCTCAGTAGGCAAAGAGATACAGAAAACAGTGGACAAAGCCATGATATAAGAGATCCAGGCATGAGAGAAATAGGATCCGATATGAGATGGGGTCAAGATATGGGGGATGACTGTAGGAAGCCAGACTTCAGGGGTATTAAGAGAGAGCGAAACATGGAAGGACCTGGGACTGATGGGAGATTTTCAGATTGTGGGGGACTAGGATCTGAAAGGCAGGTAGACATGGAAAACCCTGGAACAGATAGACAAGGATTTCAGCATGATTTTAGGAGGGAAATGAGGGGTCCAGACATGAGAAGAATAGGACATGGTAACACCAATAGGGAGCCAGCACCTGGAAGTTCAGATGTCAGACCTGGGAGGTGGCCTACAGAAACTGAGGGCCCTGGGTCTGATAGGAGGGGTCCAGGCATAATGGGCCCAGGGTTAGATTTAAGGGGATCTAAACCCCCCATAAACATAGACATGCAAGGATCAGATATAAGGGGAAGCTCGCCTCATTTCAATAGTCTTCATCCAAGTACCAGATCTCAAGGCCCTAGTGATCCACATTCTGAATCAAACATAGGTGCAGCTAAAAACAGTGGAGGACAATCACACAGAGTTGCCCTACTTCCTACCCCAACAGGTCTCGTGCGCTTTCCAAATCGTACAATTAACCATCCTGATGTTTTTAGCCTAAATCAAAAACATATGGGTAGCCCGACTGAAAGAGAGTGTAGACCGGTAGGTAGACCATTGACTCAAGCAAAAGAGTTGGTTAAAGGGCCAAGCCAGGAGCAGGAAAAAGGTCCTGCTTGTAAAATAAGCAAAACTGAAGATGCAAGCACAGGGGTAAGAGATGACAAAATGGAAGTAGGGAATGAAAGTAAAAAAAGCAATGTCCAGCCAAGTTAGACAGGTTAAAAGCATTGACTCCTCAGGACAGTAAGTTCGAACTAGTCCTGCGGAAAAGCGTAGTATCATCTCATTAAATCACAATGAGACTGAGAGCTTAACACATTTTGAATGTATTACTCCTAAAAGACCTACAGACAAGCAATGCAAAAAATCTGACATTGTAGCTTGATAATGATATTCTAAGAGATATTTGAGTAAACTATGTGTTGATTTGTCTTGTTGGCTGGGAATTTATTTTTGTAATATGTGCTGATGAAATGCTACTTACATTTAACCGATCACTTGTAAGTTCAACTTCATCCTAAGTCTAGTTGGAAACAGTCAGAAATGTTTTGTACAGAAAATGTAAAAATATTGTTTTTTTTGTTTTTTAACAGCCACCTTTTGATTTTATTATTATTAGTATTTTTCATCATGGCCATAGTGTCAGTACAGTAGCCTTAATGTTCTGTTGTTTAAAGTAATCAATTTCATTGTACTTTCGAAATGCATAAAGTTAATAAAATGCCTTTTTTAAATGTGTATTTACTCTGATTTTATCATCAATATTTGGAATTGATGATTGCTATGTAGTGCATACACTGGCTACAAGGTACAATTAAAAAGTCCCTTTTACAGAGGTTCATATGTGTTTAACTTACAAATTGTTGAAAACTATTTCAGATTCTAAGAGAAAAAGACAATACCACCATCCAAGAATACTGCATGAAAGAACCATTCAATTCTACTAAAGTAAAAATACATTAAGAGAAAGAGTTCAAATACTGTGTCTGTCATGACTCATGAACGTAAAAAGGCAATTAGAGAATCTGCCTGTAGCAATTTTGTATAACCCTCCATATCCACCTGCAAGTCTCATGTCTTACCAAACGGGAGCGACAGCATTCAATTGAATCTTCATTAGCCTATAAAATAAAGTAAACACATTGACTCTAGTACTGTACTTATTGCCTAACAGGAAGGCCCCTCAGATTTTGAGATACCCCTACTTGAGATACAAAACACAACAATGGTTTTTCTTATCTTTTAGGGTCTCCCGTTAATGAAATTGATTGTTGTCAAATTTTATTTTGTGGGAAAAAATGTTTTTTGAGTTGTTCTTTAGAACTACCCCAATTCCTGAAAAAGAGCCAAATTAGAACAGGCCGAATATGGGAAAGGTGATTAAAAAAAAGCCCATAACTTCAGAATGATCACTCTTTTCCTCTTCAGATTTGCTGAGATATGAACCAGGTGGCTGTCCTACATCACCAAATAGTCAGACAATTATATAACTAAAAAAATACTGAATTATAGTCCTGTAAACGTAGCTTTAATTTAGACGGAAATTGTACTTTTTGGTGATAGGAACATAGGACTCAATCCCTTTTCTCTCATTTATCAGAAAAAACTGAAATCCCTAAAAAATATGCCATCACTGAATTGTCTAGGGTGCTATTGAACACCAACCAAAAGTTGTATGGAAATATCTGGGAGAGTCCTTTTGCAAATTAGACTTCTTTAGACATAGGCCCACCTCTTCTCTGATACAATCAAATTCCGAATGGGGGAGAAGGTAAGGTAGGTAAGGTACGTTTATTTATATAGCACATTTCAGGCGCAGAGGCAATTCAAAGTGCTTTACATGATCATTAACACATGATAGTAGAACAGAGAGGAACACAATAAATAAACATAATGGAATAACAGTTTCATAAAAACAATGCATTAATGAGATATAAAATAGTTTAAAAAGGACATTGTAAATACGGTAGGCCTAAGTGCTAAAACAAGTTAAAAGGGTTCTGGGTAAGCAGCTGTAAAAAGTAGTATTTTTAGCCTCGACTTAGAAGACCTCAGGTTTTTCTGGAAGAAGTGGCATAATAGCCTATAAATTAAGAATGCTCACTCTGATGGTCATTATATTTGGAGAGGGAAATACCAGGTGGCTGAATTATATCACCAAATATTCAGAATAGAAGACAGAAGAGTAACCCAATAAAATAAAGTGTATTAGTTCTAAATTGCAAGCCTCTAAAACATAGGTGTAAATAGTAAAGGTTTTATTGAAACTGGAACCTTAATTCAAAGGACAGTATACAAATCATCAAATAATTCTGTGAGAGGTCAAATATATAGAATAGAATGTTAAATGTTAGGTTCCTCAGAAACGTTAGGGGACACATTTTGGCTTGTACTGGAGACCAGTGTCCCTTGAACTTTCATTCCATGGCCTGCATGCATGTACACTAGAGAGGAACCCAACATGTATTTGCTTGCATAATATATGAAAACTTCCACATCTGGTTCATCAAACACGAGGATGGTGCTCCATGCCATACATCTTACAGAGTCATATTCCCGCATCATTGTGAGGTCTGATGACACAGATATGGAAGTACTGCTCATATATTATGCAAGCAAGTACATGTTTGGTTCATCCCTAGTGTACATGTATGCAGGCCATGGAATGAGAGAGAGATATGTCCCCATCAACACCATATGTGAGAAAATTGGAAAAGACATGTCTAACTGTCTACCCGCATGTCATGCACTCACTGGCTGTGACACAACAAATAGTTTGTACGGAATAGGAAAGACAACATCCATCCATCTTCTCCCGCTTATCTGTGGTCGGGTTGCGGGGGTAGCAGTTCCAGCAGAGAGCCCCACACTTTCCTTTCCCTGGTCACATCAACCAGCTCTGACTGGTGGATTCCAAGGCGCTCCCAGGCCAGCAAAGAGATATAATCCCTCCACCTGGTCCTAGATCTACCCCTCAGTCTCGTCCCAGCTGGATGTGCCTGGAACACCTCCCTAGGGAGGCGCCCAACTCCGAGTCCCTCCCGGATGACTGAACTTCTCACCTTATCCCTAAGGGAGACACCAGCCACCCTGCGGAGAAAACCCATCTCGGCCGCTTGTATCTGCGATTTAGTTCTTTCGGTCATAACCCACCCATCCTTCATGACAAGGTCAGGGTAGGAACGAAAATGGCCCGGTAGACAGAGAGCTTTGCCTTCTAGCTCGGCTCTCTTTTCGTCACAATGGTGCGGTAAAGCGACTGCAGTACCGCTCCCGCTGCTCCGAATCACCGGCCCATCTCATGCTCCATTGTTCTCTCACTCGAGAACAAGACCCCGAGATACTTGAACTCCTTCACTTGGGGTAAGGACTCATTCCCTACTTGGAAAGACAACAGCATTCACCAAACTCAAGACCCATCTCAGTAAGCACAAAGATCTGGCCCATTTTGGACTCTTTGCCAGCTTAAGAGTCTTTGCCAGTCGCAAGATAATTTGAGCTTCTGCTATATGGAAAATGGACTGATGTGCACAAACTTGGATGAACTGAGGTTCATAATTGCATCAACAACAGATGCAGCCTCTGAAAATCGGCCGCCAACAGAGGATGCATATCAACAACATGTAAAAAGAGGAATGTTTCAGACAGCGATATGGTACATTTTTATGCGGACGATACCGCGATGTACTATGCAGGTCCCTCCATTAAGGAGGCTGTTGTTGAATTGAAAGCTGTTTTTAACATTATTCAGACTCAGCTCTCTGAACTAAAGCTTCTTTTAAATGTTGATAAAATCAAGGTAATGCTCTTTTCAAAAGCTAAAAAGACACCAGAGCCTGTTGTAGATATTGTAACTACGCAAGGAATAAAACTTGAAGTGGTTACCTGTTACAAATTGGTATCTGGCTTGATGATTGTCTCACTTTTAAACATCATGTCAATAACCTGCTTAAAAAACTGAGGGTTAGGCTAGGTTTCTTCTACAGGAACAAGTCCTGTTTCTCTTTTGAAGCCAGGAAAAGGCTAGTCACTGTGACCTTTTTACCTGTGCTGGACTATGGTGATTTAATTTATATGAATGAACCTGCCAATTGCCTGGTCAAGTTAGATGCTGCGTATCACAGTGCTCTGAGATTTGTGACAAACTGTAAAGTATTAACCCATCACTGTACCCTGTATGCAAGGGCTGGTTTGCCTTCACTAACTGTACGGAGGCTCAGTCACTGGTACATTTTTATATATAAAGCCATGTTAGGGAAACTTCCATCCTACATCTGCTCCCTGATCTCACGGCAAATTGTAAGTGGCTACTGCCTGAGATCGCATGCTGTAGTTTTATTAAATGTGCCAACTGCTAGGACTGTCTTAGGGAAGATAGCATTTAGATGCGCGGCTCCACTGTCTTGGAATAGTCTGAAATTGAAATGGAAACTGAGCAATCTTGTGCCACTAAAGGTTTTTAAAGCTCGATTGGATGCTACTCAATCGGAAGCTGTTGGTACCTGTTCATGTGGATAGTTATGTAAATTGTAATCCCTGTAATGATGCTGTAAGATGTCCTCTTTGTTGTTCTGTTTATGTTTTTATGTTTCATGTGGAACCTACTTGAGCAGGTCTCCCTTGAAAAAGAGATCAATGATCTCAATGGGATACACCTGGATAAATAAAGGTTTGAAATTAAATGAAATGGTGTCACAGCCCGAATCCAAACCTTTGTTATGGAGTCCTATTGGCAAGGGGTGGATTGTCAGAGATGGGGCCATTCAACCAGTGCTATTTACAAAAACCCCAGCACCTACAGAAGTGAGAGATATTACTCACTTGTATTGCAAAGATGGAAAGTGTGGAGAGAGTGGAAAGTGCCAGTGCCTCTCTGTTGGCCTTCCCAGTACGGAGTTCTGCACCATGCTGTGCAGAATGTCAAAATGTGTCCCCTAACGTTTCTGAGGAACCTGACATTTAACATTATATTCTATATACTTGACCTCTCACAGAATTATTTGATGATTTGTATACTGTACTTTGAATTAAGGTTCCAGTTTCAATAAAACCTGTACTATTTACACCTATGTTTTAGAGGCTTGCAATTTAGAACTAATACACTTACTCTAATTCTGACTATTTGGTGATGTAGTTCAGCCACCTGGTATTTCCCTCTCCAAATATGATGACCATCAGAGTGAGCATTCTTAACCTATAGGCTATTATGCCACTTCTCCCCCATTCGGAATTTGATTGTATCAGAGAAGAGGTAGGCCTATGTCTAAAGAAATCTAATTTGCAAAAGGACTGTCCCAGATATTTCCATTACAACTACTGGTTAGTGTTCAATAGCACCATAGACAATTCAGTAATGGCATATTTTTTAGGGATTTCAGTTTTTCTGATAAATGAGAGAAAAGGGATTGAGTCCTATGTTCCTATCATCAAAAAGTACAATTCCCGTCTAAACTAAAGCTAAGTTTACAGGACTATAATTCAGTATTTTCTTAGGTAAATAATTGTCTGACTATTTGGTGATGTAGGACAGCCACCTGGTTCATACCTCAGCAAATCTGAAGAGGAAAAGAGTGATCATTCTGAAGTTATGGGCTGTTTTGTCACCTTTCCCATATTCGGCCTGGTCTAATTTGGCTCTTTTTCAGGGATTGGGTGTTTTGTTCTACCTCGGGTAGGGGTATCTCGAAAACGAAAGCCTACAATTTTGAGATGTATACATGACTTAAAAGTATACTCCATCTTATAGGAAATTATTCAGTGTTATGACCCCACTATATTTGTCCTATGCCACAGTTACTGGTTACTTTCAGATGAAGATGAAATGCATACATATCTTCTCTGTTCTAATCCAACCCCATTGTGTCAATGTCAGGACAATCAGTTGGGATGAACTGTATGTCACTTTAAAGTATAATCTTGAAGAGCCTTTCATTAAAAAAAAACGTTTGCAATAGTTCTTTAGTCCAGTAGAGTAGACTACTATCAGTGGTGTAAAATAACTAAGTAGATTTACTCAAGTACTGTACTTAAGTACAATTTTGAGATACTTGTACTTTACTTGAGTATTTCCACCTTATGCTACTTTGTGCTTCTACCCCACTACAAATCAGAGGTAAATCGTGTACTTTTATTCCACTACATTTGTTCCACTACATTTATTCTATAGGCCTACCTTTATTAACTTTGCAGATTTGTATGATAATAATGTAAAATATAAACAACTCTTAAATAAGACTTTACTCTAGTAAATTCACAACAAAGTAATTAAAACTAGCTACTAATATGTTGAGGCTAATACTTTTGTACTTTTACTTGAGTAACATTTTGAATACTATACTTTTACTTATAACAGAGTATTCCTACACTCTTGTACTTCTACTTTTACTCAAGTACAAGATCTAAGTACTTATCCCACCTTTGTGTATGTAGGAAGCTTGTAAATATTGAATCTAACATAGCCTAATGTATAGTAGACGATAGTACCTCGTATTATAGACAATTAACTTATGTTGTTGGTTCTTGTTAATTTCTTTATTTGTAAACAACATATCTTGACAAAAAATATTTTTGAAAGAGTAAGAGAGTGCAATATTTGCCAGCTTGACATGTAGTTGAGTAGTAGCATAATGGACTGGAAATACTAGGCCTACCGTTACTGGTGCTCAAAGTAATTAATGGGTCATTCCAGAATTGGAGGACATTTCATGTCCCCCATATAAAAAATCTAATAATCCATGCCCAAAATGCTAAAACATGCACTTGTTGTGTTAAACATACTTGTCTTGAGACAAAATGTATATAAAGTTGTAGAAAAAGTGGTTTCAAAATATTATTTAAATAATCAAATAGCTCTCGAACATCCCCTAAAATGGCCTTTTTCTCTTGTCCCGGCTTCTTGGTGACCAACTTGCATGTCAAATATAACATTTGAAATAGGGATTTTATTTACTTTTTTTGGTATTATTCTATTGATATATGTCTCTTGTAATGCTAAAATCAATTTTTTAAATCATAAACATATTTTAAATAACAGTAATTTTGCACAGAAGGGGTGTCCCTCAACATGCGTTCAACCCTGTTACCCAAACCTTTTTAGATTGGCACAGGAAGTGAAAACACTGTAAATCAGATGACACAGTGGAAGTGACATCAGCAAGCCATGTGCTAGTGCCATGGGTAGACCAAAACTAAGTCCTCTCTTTTATTTTTCATATTTTTACAATATTTTCAGTCTTAAAAGAGTGTGGCACTCTGACCCACTCAACCCTGTTACTGATATTATCAGAATAAAACATATTAATTTCAAAGTTATCTTTCTTGCATTAGATATCCAAGTTTGTCCTTGCCTTGGAAAGTAGCATTACATGCTACATCTAGCAATAATTCCTGAGGCTCAAATTAGCATTGATGTTCAACCCTGTTACTATAATTAGAGTAACAGGGGTAATTCTTCATTGGAAAATATACATTTGATGCCTAGCTGGGCAAATCACTTTTTTTGATGGTTTATTATCTGTTTTTCCTAGATACATAAAAAAATAAAAATAAAATAAAAGGTTCATTTTTCAAAAATGTTGGTGTCTAAATTGTCCTCCAATTCTGGAATGACCCTAATTAAGTTTTCATCAATGCTTGTACACAATTGGGTTATAGCACTACGGATATTGACAGTCTTTTCCGTTTGCAAAATATATAATACATAAAAAAAAAAAAAACCGAGGCTTCAGCCATGACAGCCACACAGTGTAAAGAGGTCCTTACTACCCAGCGTCCGTCGGTCAAGTAAGGAGTTGGCATTGAAGTAAGTAAAGGCCCAATAATAAGGCAAATAGAGTTTAATAATATATTTTAGCTCGTTATACATTTAAAGACGTGTTAGTGGACTTTTAAACATGTTTGTAATGATGTATCGTTATTTACCTCGATTGTAAACGTATTTTCAAATGTAACGTTAGGCCAAAGCCAACGTCTTGTCAAATTTAAGGTTAGCTTACTAGCTTAAAGTTCCTCGTATGCTAATTTAATGTCACGTAGTATTTGACTGCTAGCGGAATTTTTTTTACACCACTGTTTACTTGAAGTTGTGGATTAGTTTTTTAACATCAGTATTTTCCGTGTTAACATGTTTACGTTACAATGTTCGTTTCTAATTAGGATAATCGTTAATACTCTGGACAAGGCCGCTTACAGGGCGACATTAAGTTAAGGTCGGTTGATAACAATATATTAATAATTATAATAATAATATTAATAAGCTTAATTTGTTCAAAGTACTTCACAGTAGATAATTACAATCTCATAAAATAGTGACAAAAGATTGATATCACATCGAATACAGAGCCACTAAAATGCATACAATTATACAAATTTACCATTGAATTAACAGAATACAAAACTAATTTCAATTTAAGATAATATAATGGTGCATTAAAAGGAAGATAGTGCAAATTCACATTGTCATTAACATTTACATTGCGATTAGCATGGACTGTTAACATGGAATCTAGCTACTATTAAAAGCCTGTTCTGGTATAACTGAACGTTTTTTTTCTGCTCTTCATCCAAACTCTAGAGTGAAGTATGTCTTCCCTCTATGTATCACCTTCCTCCAGAGAACACACCTTTGACCCTGCTGGGGTGATTTTGAGCCAAGGTGGATGTTTGACACATGATCATGGGCCCATGATGGGACCTGAGCTCGGCATGATGGAGTTGTCAGAGGTTGAATATACAAACTTTCAGCACCTTATCCAGGCTCATATGGAGGCACACATTACCCCTTTAGATTTGCCAAATGCCAAATCTCATCCAAGTGCTATAGTGATGGTTAAAGACACCACTGGATCCACAGCACAATCCCCCTTAGCAACCACTCAAGCTATTGACCTTTCGACTTCAACTGATGACTACAGTCTGATGCCAGGAGAAAAGACACCAGTTTCCTATGGAGAGGTCCCAGGTTTTGTGCTGGCCAGAGTCAGAGGAGAAGACAGCCAGAGTGAACCTTACTCCAACAGCAGCTCATTTTCACAGAGAAAATCTGTATCTGCTGCTAGAGTTTGTTTGGAGAAGAGGTTTAACACCATGTCTGCTGACACCCCAAGACATCAAGATATCAAGTCGGCAGTTCTTAGCAAGTAGGCATTCCTATTAATGTGTATTACTACGTGTTAAGTAACAGAACCCCATAATGCTAAATTTAATGGAAATTACTAAATCTTTGTGGTTGTGTTTCAGTTTTCTGACAATGCTGCAGCAGTCTGCTGAGGCTCAAGATGCAGTCAAACACCCTCAAATGCGGTTTGATGTTTCCAGCCCATTTGTTGGGGGTGTATTTACCCCAATACCCAACATGTGTGAACAAGTATGAAACAAATATATTCAAATGCAATTTACTACAGCTTTAAGGGCATCACAGGCAGAATGAATTGATCAATATGTTTTTCTTCTTCCTGGACCTCAGGTGATTGGCCATATTCCTCACATGATTGAACCTAACAAGCACCAGGGTTTAATCATCCCAAAGAGTTTCTCAATTAATTTCTGCCCAGAGAGGGTTGGTACAAAATCTCAGTTCACCGGTGGCGGCAACCCAACAGAGGACCAGCTGTTGTTCAACATAGAAAGTAATAATCAGGACTCTTAACCGTGTCTTGTCAAAATAAATGTTTTTTTTCTTGTTTGTGTTCTATTTACATCTTATACACCGTGGTGTTTTCCATAGATGATGTGGTGACACGTACTGCCTTCAGGAAGCAGGATAGTACCCAAAGCTCTCAACCTACAAAGGTTGCTTCGACTGACCCAGACTTCGCCGGAAAATCAGGGAGCAGCACCAGGAAAAGGGCTCGACCCCACATGTCACATATCCAGCGCAGGGAGAGACACAACATTAAGGAGAGGGAACGCAGGTGAGCACCCATAACCAAAAGCTGAAAGTGTTTCTGCTCCATCATACATTTTTGATGAGGTTTAATGAAATATAATTTAAAAGGTGTATATGCCTTACTCAGCTTTCACTACAGACTGTGTCCGGAATGAGTTCCTTGTTTATTCCCTATATTTCAGCGATTTAAGTAGTCATCATAATGATATATGAACACGGTGAAAGAGAGAGTACTGCCAGTGCATATTGAATTAAGACAATACAATGATAATCATGTTAAACAACAAATATTTCAAACCATTTTTTCTTATTTTCATCATACGTATACAAACGTTAACAATATAAAATGTCAAACGTACCCTCTGTCCTTGCTCAACGTGGTACAGTCCCATCTACTATAAAGCCTATTGAATGCTCTCACTTCCTGTTTGGCATTTTGACCTATGACAAGCAGGTAATAGGGATTGGAGCTCTATAACAAACATTTTTGATCAATTGAGGTTACAATAACCAATATATACATTTGAAATAATTCTGTATTAATTGAGTGGATGTGTAATTAACACTGCTAATGATGATAGTATGTACAGGACTGTCTCAGAAAATTAGAATATTGTGATAAAGTTCTTTATTTTCTGTAATGCAATTAAAAAAACAAAAATGTCATACATTCTGGATTCATTACAAATCAAGTGAAATATTGCAAGCCTTTTATTATTTTAATATTGCTGATTATGGCATACAGCTTAAGAAAACTCAAAAATCCTATCTCAAAAAATTAGAATAGTTCCTCAGACCAAGTAAAAAAAAAAGATTTATAACAGCAAAACACAATCAAACATTTGAAAATGTCCATTAATGCACTCAGTACTTGGTTGGGAATCCTTTTGCACGGATTACTGCATCGATGCGGCGTGGCATGGAGGCAATCAGCCTGTGGCATTGCTGAGGTGTTATGGATGCCCAGGATGTTTCAATAGCGGCCTTTAGCTCATTAGCATTGTTGGGTCTGGTGTCTTTCAGCTTCTTCTTCACAATACCCCACATATTCTCTATGGGGTTCAGGTCAGGGGCATTTGCAGGCCAATCGAGGACAGTAATGCCATGGTCAGTACACCAGTTACTGGTGGTTTTGGCACTGTGGGCAGGTGCCAGATCATGCTGGAAAATGAATTCCTCATCTCCATAGAGCTTTTCAGCAGACGGAAGCATGTAGTGCTCTAAAATCTCTTGGTACACAGCTGCATTTACTCTGGGCTTGATGAAACACAGTGGACCAACACCAGCAGCTGACATGGCTCCCCAAACCATCGCTGACTGTGGGAACTTCACACTGGATTTCAAGCAACTTGGATTTTGCTCCTCTCCAGCCTTTCTCCAGACTCTGGCGCCTTGACTTCCAAATGAAATACAAAACTTGCTTTCGTCTGAAAAGAGGACTTTGGACCACTGTGCAACTGTCCAGTGCTTCTTTTCCTTAGCCCAAGTCAGACGCCTCTTCCGTTGTCTTGAGTTCAGAAGTGGCTTGACCATGGGAATACGGCTATTGTAGCCCATTTCCCGGACACGTCTGTGAACAGTGACTTTTGATACCTGGACTCCAGCTTCAGTCCACTGTCTTTGAAGCTCCCCCAAATTCTGGAAGCGACTCTTCTTCACAATGCTGTTAAGGCTGCGGTCATCTCTCTTGGTTGTGCAGCGTTTCCTGCCACATTTCCCCCTTCCAACAGACTTTTTGTGGATGTGCTTTGAAACTGCACTCCGTGAACAGCTTGCTCTTTGAGAAATTTCTTTTTGTGTCTTACCCTCCTGATGGAGGGTGTCAATGACGGTCCTCTGGACAGCAGTCAGATCAGCAGTCTTCCCCATACTTGTGATTTAGTTTACTGAACCAAGCTGAGTGTTTTTCAAGGCTCAGGAAACCCTTGCAGGTGTTTCGAGTTAATTAGACGATTCAAGTGATTCGTTGAACACCCTACTAGTATACTTTTTCATGATATTCTAATATTTTGAGATAGGATTTTTGAGTTTTCTTAAGCTGTATGCCATAATCAGCAATATTAAAATAATAAAAGGCTTGCAATATTTCAGTTGATTTGTAATGAATCCAGAATGTATGACATTTTTGTTTTTTTAATTGCATTACAGAAAATAAAGAACTTTATCACAATATTCTAATTTTCTGAGACAGTCCTGTATACTCAAATGAGTTTAGCATGCTATACCCACATGTGTTTTACTATGCTAACAATGCTCAGCCACAGAGGCCTAAGCTACACAACTAGGAATAAAGATTGGTTGTGCTGGCAGGATGGAATAAATAAATAACTGCAGAAACTAGAATATGCTTTGTCAGTCTGCAACCGGCTCTTCCAGTCGATTTTGATAAATGTTCAATTCAATTCAAGCACCCATCCCAAACATTCCCTGGTTTTAGGTTCTCTACTGGGAAGTTCCCAACTGATTTTGGTTTTAGAATTTCTTTGGCCAAACGACACATTTATTAATTAGAGAGATTATAAACATTTGTATTGTTTTCTGCACAGGAAGAGGATCCGTTTGTACTGTGATGAGCTGAACATGCTGGTGCCATTCTGTGAGTCGGATACAGACAAAGTCACCACCCTGCAGATGACCACTGCCTTCCTTAAATACATCTATAAAACATATGGAGACACCTTCAAAGAGGTACATTTGTGTTCTGTTAACTAGCATTATTCCTTTGTTTGATTTAACTTAAAGTTCAAATCTTATTCTTCTGAGTTTTAAAGTTTTAAATAATTAACTTGATTATTTTACTGTGTGGGAATGATCTAGTTGTGTAGTTTCTGTCAGACAGTGACAGTGTGAGGCTAAGGCTGCCTACATTTTCCTTATATGACATAAGCCTGTTTTAGTGTTCCTTTGCAATGCGTCTTATAGATGGACTATCTGTAATAAAGCACATAGAGGTTACGAATGCTTTGTTGTTAAGAAGAGGCAAATAGTCATGCACTGCACGGAGATGGCGGAGAGAACGCGCTCCGAGGTGAGGTTATACTTTACCCGTCTCGATGTGGACAATGCTCGTTGCCAAAAGTGCAATAACAGTTTAGCATGTAAGGGCGGTAACACGAGCAATGTGTCTAAACATTTAGTAAAAGTGCACCATATTCAGACGGAGGAATGCACCGTTTTCGACTGTCTTTCAGTAGCTCTGTAGCCCCATCCACGAGTAACTTTTCCACGTCAGGTGTGTTATGTATGCTAGCACCAACACACGGAGTTAACTACATGATACAAACATGGGTTAATGATTAGAGGTAACTGAGTTATTTACTTTGTTAAAGGTCACATGTCATGGCCATTTCCACTGATCATAATTCCATTGTTGAGGTATACTAAAATAGAAAAATACTGTGCAATTTTCCAAACTCACATTGGTTTCTCATACAGCATCTCTGTAAAGTATGTGTATTCAGCAGTATTCACTTTCTCCACTAAACGGCTCGCTGCAGCTCCTCCCCCCCTGACTCCCCCGTGATTTCCTTGTTTAGCGATACACAGCCAAACTCAACTTGAACACACACAAAGTCACAGCCGAAATAAAAACAATAAGTGTGGCTTGATATTGAGTAAGAAAAAGGTTTATAGGTTGATAAACGCTGTGAGAATGGGTCTGCAGAGAGAATTTTGCGCGATCCTAACTGTCTTTTATCAGCCTGCAGCAGGGAGCAGAAATCATTAGGGCTGCATGCACTGAGTGTGTGTGTGTGGATTGGTCAATTTGGACCAATCAGCGGGGGCTTAACGTAACGGCTCCACGGATTGGCCCATTTAGTTCCGGGTACGTGCTTTCGTAAGCACGTACCCGTAAGAATCAAATGGATGGACGTCATGATGACGTTTCACCAACGAGGCGTTTTGGGGAGGTATTTTCTGTTTTAGAGTTTTACTCGCTACAGAGTGTAATTTGAGGGTTTTGACTCTGCACACCGTTTACATGCAGAAAAACCTTCATAACACACAAGGGGACGGGTAATAACCGGAAAAGCATGACATGTGACCTTTAAAGTTTCAGCTATTCTGTTTACAGTTCTGTTATCACATTATTTAATACGATTTGTTAAAACATTGTTGTTTCTTTTGATGTGAAATATTATTTATTTAATTTATTTTGTTTAGATAATTTACCTTTTTTTGTGTTTTTTTTAAAAAGAACTGATAAGAATACCGTTCGAGGACCGAATCGATAAGCGGTATCGATAAAAGTAGTAGTAGTACCGTTAAAACCTTAACGATACCCATCCCTAATGAGTAGTAGAATGTTTCACCAGCACGGTCCTTTTTGGAAAGCTTTACTATTAATACTTGCTCTCACTAACCAGAAAGATGTGCTACTCTCCCCCCAGGAGTTTCAGAGGGCTTTCTCTGAGGGCAAAGAACACTTTCTGAAATCCAGCCCTTCTTCAGGCAAGAACCCGATCCAGCGGGAGATGGACACGGTGCTGAGCATCCCTCTTGGGGTAGAGCAATGACCCTTTCCATACTTGATCTAATACATCAGCCAGACATTTGAGATGAATTAAACATTCAAGCTTTGGTTGTTCCATGAGTTCTGGCTATGGGTTAGGTCAATGTGTTGTAACATTTTAAACAAAAAGCATCCTTTGAGAGGAGCTCTGCCTCTAACTGCATTACAATGGTTTATATATATATAATTTATTCCAGTCCCACAATTTGTGATGCTCAATCAGGGCTGTTCTTTTTCTTAAGACAACACTGCATCAGGCTGCTGTATGAATGATTTTCATGTCATGCATACTGTAGGTGGCACTGTTTCCCTTCGCAAACAGCTGTTAGTTAGACTAGATTTTCAACTCTTCAGCAATGAATTTAGTTTAAAATATCTGAGCAGCTTTTCATAATCAACTGTATTTTGATTGAATTTACATTTCAAAATGTTCATAGAGTATATTCAGTTCAGTTTTCTTGTCGACATAGATTTATTCTTAAATCATATATCTAAGTGTAAATGCACTTAAATTCATCTACACCTAATTTAAAGTTCTGTAAATGAATGGGATAACTTGATATGCATTTCTGTTAGCATATTCCTCTGACATGCAGACTGTTCATTTGATGCAGAGAAGAGTAATCCTTTACTGAAAAGTGGCTTTATTTGTTCTTTCTTACAACATGTCGCTGTAGCATCTTACTGTACATACAACAGTCACCCACAAATAATAAATAGTATTTAAGGTCATGTATATTTAATAGTTACAGCACCGGTAGTACATAGTGGATGTTGTCATTGTAGATTACCCAAAAAAAAAGACTGCTCCTAAGGTTCTTACATTTATTTTACAATGTCTGATTTATGCATCCACAAGTATTGTTGTTGTTGATTCTCAAAGTTAAAGAATCATTTAAAAATACAAACAAAGAAGCTGTAGAAAGAAAAAACAAGACTATCAAAGGGTAAACGTTTTTGCATTAATCTACACAATTTCTGGGCACCTGGGTATTTGTGTTTTTTATTCCTTTTACAATACACACACAGCTCCTTGACAGAGGTTGTTTTGCCTCTGCCACCTGTTTCCATATTTTACACTGTTAGCTTGTATGTTGGGGTAACACCTGTGATTGACCTGAATGGGCAATGATACATGCACATTCACCTCAGAGCCAGTCACTGATGTTTTTCTGCAGAAAAATGTTAACCAAGGTAATGGGGGCATGTACAAAGTTTTTATACACAAAAGGACTCGTCGTTCTCTTCCAGTTGTCAAGTCTTGTTATGTGATACTGTAGTATTTGGAGCATTGCTGTTGTTCTCTGGGACTCTTCTTGGCCTCGGTCCACTTCGTTTCTGGATGTCATTTTGATGTTTTGTCTCTCAGTTGCTCTGTTTTTCATCTCACTCCTCGGATGTTCCTCCTCTCCTCTCAAAATATCACACCTGTTTGATGTTACTCTTCCCATCTTGTGAGAAAGTTATTTTAATAAAGAGGACATTTTTTGTGACCACTCTCTTCCTTCATTCCTCCCTTCCTCCTCGAGGTGGAGGCACCAGGTTTCAGGATGTTTAATGGTTTTTGGGGTTGGAGGATTTTCCAGCGACTGATGCTCCCTGGCAGGCTGATGTGTCACAGATTCCAGGTGTTCCCTGGTGCCCAGTCCTACCCGCCCTGCCTGACTCTCCAGGCTCACCTGGATCTCCTGGAGATCCATCACGCCCGTCTTTGACAATTCCAGCTACTCCAGGAACACCTGTGGAAAGCATAGCAGGAATGAGCCAGAGACAAACGGAAGCGGTTGTTTTCTATGATATGTAACTGCCCCATTAGGGCCACAGTACGTACAAAATAATAATAATTACATAGCCTGGGTGGAGGGTAACATCTGGATAAAAAAACTCTGATTTACGAGATTAAGTGTTGAATTTAGAGGAACTACATCGCCTCAAAGGTCATTCACCTCACGCACAAAACACGGCAAGCAGTGGCGCCTGTGGTGCGATGAGGTTGAGGAAACTTGCGAAGTGAGGCGATGGGCTTCCTTATCAAAACTTCCCGCCGAATCTTTCTTGTTTGATTTCAATGCCAACATTTCAAATTACACAATAGACTCACATTGTCTACTTTTGATTTATCACCAATAGCACTGGTGTAGCTAATCCCATTTATGATGACTATGTTCCATTTGCAGCTGTAAATTATTCCGTATTTACTGATTTTAATAAGAGCTTAAGCTACAATGTTGTTAACTACAAATTAGATTGAAAGTTTCGGGCCACATACCTTGGTATCCTTGGTCTCCAGTTGGCCCATCAAGAGCTTTACCAAGTGATCCCTTATCTCCTTGCTCTCCAAGATTACCTGTAGTGAAAACAGAACAATTTAATCAATGGTGTAAAGTGTATTTCCCCAAGTACTGTTCTCCACTTGAGTAATTTCTTTTTACACGTTTAATCTGTATTTCAGAAATGTTACTTTTTATTCCTCTTTTTTTATTTGACAAGAGGTATTCCTCATTGTGAGCAGTTCCATTAAGGGGGATCGGCCCCTGTTAGTGATCGAATGGTTTCATTTGAATAACTGATCAAGGCCCACAGACCATTAAACCCAAAAAACAAGAATCAGAGAGAACTTCAAAACCATATGCCCATTTGTTTGGCTTTTCCTTTTCCTTTAATCATCTCATCACCCTCAGGTTTATCTTGTGATACGTTTTCAATAGATCAGTCCATACTGATTAGAATGTTTCACACCTCTTGTTCCTGGGTTTCCAAGTTCTCCTGGCAGGCCTCTGTACCCTGGGGGTCCACGGGAACCTGGATGCCCGATAGAGCCAGCATCTCCTGGCTCTCCTACAGGTCCTGCAGGTCCGGGGCGGCCCACCATCCCAGGGGCCAGGGGTCTTCGAAGGTTAGCCGCCAGCTGAGCAATCTGGTCTTTATGATAGAAAACACCATCGGGTTTATTATCCAGTTTAGATTGTATCCCACACTGGAGTAAATCACAGAACAAGGTCAATTAAGAAGTCTCACCATCGACCATTACGCCACACAGCTCTCTGATGTGTTGCTCACTCGCCAGTATACCCTGAAACACAAGTAAATAACCCATGTTTTCAGGCAGTTCATAAAATACAAAAATGTATGCGTCAATCAATCAGAAGCTCCTTAAAGATTTACAAAACCACTCACGGGTACACCTGTCTTTCCGGCAATTCCAGGCAGACCCTGCTCCCCTTGGAAGCCCATCAGTCCTATCTTCCCTGGAGGCCCTCTTGCTCCGAGCTCTCCTTGAGGACCAGACACGCCCTTAGGTCCCAGTTCGCCCCGCTTTCCTGACTATAATCACAGAGTAATATTCGTAAATAATTTGGTACATTTTGCAAAAATAAAGAAATGAATTTGTTCCAAAGTGGAGCTAAAAACATCCATAAGCGTCTGATTTGATCGTTTAATAAACACAATCCAAGGAGCACGCAGGTCTGTTGAGACAATGCGGGGGTGGATTAGGCGTCTCTAATTACATAAATTGTGCTGCTCTTAATGTGACTGGTCTCCCTTGTGGCTGTAGCAGCGAACAGGCCAATAAAGCCAAAGCAACAATACCTATCTCTAATTAATCCTATGAAACCTGGAATGTGAAGCAGAATCATGTGCATGACTCGACAAGTGGGCAGCAGCTCGGAGCTAGGCTCCATTTTAATGGTGAGTAAGGGAGCCGACACAAAGGGAGTTTGGAAACAAACTTGTGCTGCTAATTACACCCACACACACACAACATTGAAAGTAACTAAGTTGAGTGCTAATAGAGGTTCAGCTATGGCATCTTTAAAATCTTTTTAAGTGATCAGGTCCATGAAGGTGTATACAACACTGCAAACGTATCAGTAAACACAAGTAACAAAATAGAGATTCAATTCAAAACACTTTTTAGTCCCTGGGTAATCCGTAGAGACAGTACAGTAACACAAAATAAAAAAAGATGAACACATATTCAAGCAGAAAGATGTATGACATTGATGTCGCTCACCTCTCCTTTTTTTCCAACTGGGCCGAAAGGACCCTGAAAATAGAGACATCCTGTGTGTTTAGTTGAACATTGGCGAAATGACTTTACATTATTGAGCGTTACACAGCAAACAAACTGAATCTGTTTGGCAGTTTTCAAGTCAGTGCGATCCAAAGATTTCAATAAATTATACAAATGATCAAACCAATAAAATAGACAAAACATTTTAGAACATAAATGCATCGATTTAAATTTAAATAATGGCCATTATACATTCTTATAAAAACATAACAGATGTTTTGCTCTGATATCCTTAGGCAGCAAAAAGACTAAAGATGTTTAAAAAAAAAAGAGGCCAAAATTGACTTTAGGAAGTACCTCCTAAATAAGCATGAGAAAATATCAATTACAACTGATGGGAGACAATATAAAGATTTTCAAATATGTCTTGTTTAATGTGTTTTCTCCAGCTGAACCAATTATATAACTGATAGCTACCTGACAAAGAAATGTGTCTCTTGGACATTTACACTGTGTGTTAGGATTCTGATTGAACAGTGGAAACAAATATATACTTACAGGTTCCCCGTTCTCTCCTGGTAAACCGTCACTTCCTGCCACACCCTAGAGAACACAACAGATAACTCAAAGTTAATTTAGTTTTTTCCTATGAGTTTTCTTTAAATTTGAACAACCTGACTAAGAAACGTCCGATCTCTTGTTTCTCTTTGGACACACAGGAAGTCATTCTGTATTTTAGCTTGAACTCTGACTTAAATATTTACCATGTCTCCTTTAGCTCCATAAGCTCCAACGGGACCCTAAAAGGTTGAAAAAGTAGAGAGAGAGAGAGAATAAATGTAGAGATATTTGTGGAAGCCGGCTGTGCAGAAGGAAGGGGGATGAAGGGAAGTAAGGTGGGCTCGACGAGGGGAACCAGGAGCGGCATAAAGATGGGCTTTGTTCTGATCTCAGACTCTGAACAGGAGGCCTTTCTGTGTTTCTCCTGGCTGCCGTCTGAGTTCATACCACTAAGACTGAGGAGGGGATGACCTGAGTATTAACATGCTGTACCTGGATCGTTACATATCTGTCTGCCATATGCTGGTGTGCAGAGACGTTTGCTTTTATGTCTGTCCTTTTAATGTAGATTTCTTTGAGGGATCTGACCTACTGTGTTGGAGCTGGTGCTTTAAGTGAAATGATGATTGAAGATGAATCAACAATATGTCAACGTGTTGAGAATAAATAAAGAATTCAGTTGTTTCAGCGATCTATATTTTCTGAATATAAAGACCATGATAAAGACCTTGAGTTAAAACACATTGTTTGGTCATATTTCCTATATTCGTGTAGAAAAAATCTATAATATAATATGAAGTTTTTTTCCATAGTTGTCTGCATCACCAGCAAGATGTTTATTTTTTTTCTTGTTTTCTTGGTCTTCTATGATAGCTAACTGATCATCTGTAGGTCATTATGAAAGACGTGTTATGTTTAAAAACATATTAAAAACATAATTTAATCCAAGAAAATAACAATTGATAATAATGGAGAGAATATATTTGTATTACTGTAAGAAAGTTACAGCCATATAAGGTATCATGGATTACACCAGATGACGTTAAGACCTAGGGCAATTTTCATATCGTCACATACGTCACACTCACCCTTTCGCCAAACTCTCCACGGATTCCAGTTGGACCTGGAAGACCGGGATCACCCAGGGACCCGCTTACCCCCTGTAGTTCATGACAGAAACACACACACACACACACACACACACACACACACACACACACACACACACACACACACACACACACACACACACACACACACACACACACACACACACACACACACACACACACACACACACACACACACACACACACACACACACACACACACACACACACACACACACACACACACACACACACACACACACACACACACACACACACACACACACACACACACACACACACACACACACACACACACACACACACACAGCCAGTGAGTTTACCCAAAAGATATAACCTGATAATAGTTGATAATGTCGTACAACTGACCTGGAAACCTTTCACTCCCTGGGATCCAGCGTTGCCCACTGGTCCAATTCCTCCCTGTTGGACACAGATATAGTCATGTCATGAAACCATGAAGAGCTTACAGTAGGTTGAGGGCAGCATGATTCATGATGCAGTGCCGTGTTCGAGAGAAGTGTAATTCCCATGTTGTTTTATCTCATTTTTTCTTCGCCACAGGGCTGGATGTGAAAAACAATGACCTCCCTGTTTATAAATTCCTCTTTTATGAATACCTGCTCTCATCACTGGCCCTTCATTCCTAACTTAGCAAGCGACTGTATCAGCTGCAGTGGAATATCTTTAACCCTGAAGGGCAGTAGTTTATTATCCTGCATTTTTCTACTTTTATTTTAGCTGTATGCTGCTATGCATTGTGGTCTAAGATAGATGCTCTTTATATTCATGCTGGTTATTAGCTCAGCGCGCTTCAAAATGTTGGAAAGTCTATAAATGGGTTGAATTCAGCAGACCATCTGTGCAGCAGCAAGTCTAATGAATTGGCTCCCAAATGAAGCAAAATTATTATTTATAAATTCCATGAAGTAGATGCTTATGAATTACTTCTAGCTAAATAAGCAGTGCAGCAATTTGACCACACATACAACTTAGTCTGTAGTGTGGACATTAACTTACAGCCACTCCTCTGGCTCCTGATAACCCCCTCTCTCCTGGGATGCCGATGTCACCCTAAAGGAGAGGACAGATGGTGAGGAAGGTTTAGAGTGCAGACGCAACATTGTGGGGTTAAGTGACATGTCAAAGAAACTGTGGCCTGATAATACCCCCCCCCCCAAAGAAGCCCATCAGATACATACAGGAATACCTGGCTCTCCAGAGGGTCCCGTCTCACCGCCTTTCCCTGAGTCACCCTGATTTCAAAGAAGGGAGAACATTAAAGTTGTCCTGCATGGTCCTCTAGTCAGTTTACACTCTTGTTTCTACTTGGTTGTAATACTCACAACTCCCCCTTTAGACCCCTTTGTTCCAGCCCGTCCTTGAAGACCCTGTAACAGAAGAATCAAACCGCTACTTAGACTGGAGAATGTTTTTCAACTATTCTCTTTATTGTAATTCATCTGGGAACATCCAAGTCTATTTCAAAATGCTCACAGGAAGTCCATTTGGTCCTTTTTCTCCAACAACCCCATGGCGACCAGCATCACCCTATCAGCACAAAAACATTGACATTAGTTTCAATCACACAATCACTTTATTTGGATTTTCAACAAAGCCTAAAGAAAACAGAACGAAATTGGTGCAACTTACCTTCTCGCCGTCTAATCCTTGAGAACCATCTTTGCCATCTCTGCCAGGAATACCCTGTAGAAAACATCAAATATGATCCTCATGTTACTGAGAGGTGGTGTGAATTAGAAATGTATAATTTATAGACAGATATACAAAACTCACAGGCTCTCCTTTGGGTCCGGATCCTCCAGGGCCTCCTTTGGGACCAATTTTACCCTGTTGAAAGATACATTAACGTGTCATGTATACTTCTTTGTATATACTTGTGAAGCTTAATTAAAGTCTTCTTCTTACAATTCCTCCTTTGGGTCCTCTGAATCCCTGAGGTCCGCTTTCTCCGACGTCACCCTGGAGACATCAGATGAAACACAAACAGCTATTCATTGATGGGACCAGCCGTGTATCCTGGCTGTTAATTACCACCAAAGACTTTTTTTTGTTTTCAGATGTGGTACAAACAAGGAGAGACTCACTGTCTTTCCAATGACGCCGACAATGCCGTGTTTTCCTCTGAAACCAGGCAGGCCCTAGAGACAAAGAGAGGTCAAAGGAATCCAACTGTAAGTACACATATTTTAGGTGGCTGCATTGTGACTGATAAGAAGCTGAATACGGTGGTCATTCTAAAAAATAACTTACTCTGCCTCCTACAGATCCCATTATGCCTTGTAAACCTCTGAGACCACGTGGACCCTGAAACACATCATCAGAGGCATTTTAAAACATCATAAACAACTCAGATTGTGTCTCAAAACTTCCTGGGTAAGCTGTACTAAATATACTGATGGACCAAACTTCTTTGTAGGCAATGCATGAAAAATGTTGTGAATAATCTTTATGTAACTCACCTGCAGACCCACGGTGCCATGAATACCTGGTGGGCCGGATGGTCCAGCGTCACCCTAGAGACAGAGGAAGAAAGTTAGGATAAGTTGTTCAGTAACTAGAAGGGCACTCGGTGAGCGAAGACCTTTGCCAAGCCCATGCCCTATATGTTAATGTTAACTAAAGTTCAACATCATTTCTGTAACCACGCCATGATTAGGATCGATGCAAACACCTTCCACCATGTTTGATTCAAGCTAACAGTTTTTTCCTCAAACCAAATCGGACTATATTACTGATAGCAGACAACATATATATATATATTTGTTGCATAATGAACTCACCTTCTCTCCACTTTTCCCAAACTCTCCCTTGTCCCCTTTGTGCCCTGTGTGACCCTATAAGAGCAGAATAGAATACAGACATGATGAGTGTAAAAGAAGACATGTGTTGTGAGACTGCAAGGTGACATCGATCAAACAACAACCATGACAGAAAGTGGATTACCTTGAATCCTGGCATACCAGAAGGACCAGAGGGACCAGAGGGGCAGATAGCAGGACACTGCAGAGGACAGAGAAGACACATTGAGCAACTCATCGTATGCTTCTTCAGCTTGCTCTCATTATGATGCTCTCACAGGTGCGTGATTGAAAACTTACCAGAAGGTCCCCGCTAAGATCCTGAAGAGTACCAGGAAGACCCTGAAGAGAGGGAGGATTAACAACACACATTAACATTTGAAACATTTTGACACATCCCTGCCTCTGTGAAGAACAGACATTCATTCCAAATTGGGGAAATCTTGTGTAACAGCAAACAGCAGGATATCAGACTCAATGATCACATAGTACCAGCAGCACCAGTGATTCATGATAGCTGCACTTACTGGTGGTCCATCAGGACCAGATGGTCCGGGAAGACCTGGAAGACCCTCGGGACCCTGAGAATCAGATAGATAGCACCAAGATGAGTTGATAGAGAACTTTTATCTTTTCATTTATCAAAGTCTCAGCTGAGCAAGGTCATCTGGTCTCAGTTATAACAATCAGTTGCACTTTGAGAGTGACACTTCGCCATCCACCTAAACAGGTGGCAATTGAACGCCTTTTCTACAATTAAAAGTGGTAAAGTTTCTCTGTGCTCCCCTTAAATCTGAGTTTATAACTTGTACCTCTGAGCAGTTTAGTGATACTGCAACTTGTAATGGTATGCAAATTGAAAACCTCAAGCACACTGACAGCAGACTTTTCAGGGAAGTAGGATATATCTTGTTAGTAAAGCTTTTAAATCAAAAATATGTGCATATTGATTCTGAATTCCTCAACAGGGGAGACAAAGTCACAGTATAATGTTTAACAAGGCTGTTGTGTGGAAAAACACACATCAGACACAAATTATTATTCCAAGCAAGTCTTCGGAGGGGAACTCTAACTTCTTAAATTACAAATCACATTATAAAAAGGTGGTAAATAGTTGTTGTATCTCTGTAGAGTATAGTACCCGTTTGGGGACTGTATTTCTAATGCTAACCTCGACTTAAAGATTAATTCTGACCCAGACAATAAAATCATTTCACACTACTGCAAATAATACTTTAGCATCTACGGAAATTGAGCAAGTATAAGCATTTATTGATCAAAATAAAGTATGATCCAGTCGAGCCGAGCCTTTATTAACTAATACTAAATTGTCCTTCCTCTTCAGTGGTTTATCTTATTTTCCCGTTATGTTATTTACTAATTTAGGGTAATGTTTAGCTGAGATCAAAATAAAAAAAAACACCTGGATCTCAATCACTATCACATCTACTGTTTTTACCTTATTGCTGCACATTTTCACCTAAATTAAGTTTTCTGTAGCAAATCAGGTATCGAATTATATATGCATTAATAATATATAACTCAAATTATTTTTCCATTTCATTGAAAAGGATGTGACTCCTCCAGGAAGTATAATTGTAGAGGTCAGACAGATACTCACCGCTGGACCGTAGGGTCCGACTCCGCCTGACAACCCGTTGGTTCCAGGAAGTCCCTGAAAACAAAAGACACAGTGTTGGCATGACATCAAAGTATACGATGTATCACACAATCAGAGTGACAGGATTTTGTAATAGTATGTACAAGAATACTTTTTCAGGATGCAAAGAAGCTATTGTTTTATATAAAGACGATACAAATACATCACAATCTCCATCTTTCTACACATAGGAGTGATATAAAGAGAGAGTAATGTGTACTCACTGCAGCGCCTGGTCTCCCTCTGCCCTACGGAAGACACAGGAAGGCAAATTAAGTCACAAACACCAAGGGGATGATTAGATTTACTCACAGCATCAATATCCACCACGTGATGAGTTGCCGCATTGAATCCGCTTTGAAGGTTACCTCAGGTTATTGCTGTGAGCTAGATATACACTTTTACAGTCCAGTTAGATCAGAGCAAACTGCAGATGATATATAATGTGTCCTTGTGATGACCGTGGTGTCATCTGGAGTTGAACTTGTTGATAACCTGTGTCTCTACTCACCCTGTAGACAACGTTTGTTTATAATATTTTGTTAAATCTGAATTTTCCCCACCAATATCTGAGCAAACTGTATTTAAAGAGATCTGCGAGATGTGCGTTGTAGCCCCTCCAATCCTGTCTGAACCCAGTCCATTTCCCTTATGGCCTGCACTGCAGCAAACATTTATTTGGAAATTGGTAATATAGAAAAAAATGGTAGGCCATTGTAGTGGTTGATCTATTAATGTGTAAATAATTTATCTGCCTGTAAATACAGGTGTTAAAATACAATGTTGTTGTTGTTATGCCCCTACCGATATTAGGCCCTTGCCTGCAGCTCACTGATTATCTAAACCTATTTGCAACACTGGCACACACACATTTTCCACTATGCATCAAACATGCTACTGATTCCAACACCACAGTACAAATATTATTGTCAGCTTACAATCTGTTCTAAAATGGTTTCATTTTATGAAATGTAGCTGTTTTTTTCTAATATTCATATGAAGTGTCTCCCTTTTGTTACGGCCAAGTGGTTGTAACAAAGCCTCGCCATGTGCTGCAGGTCGGTGCAGGTGTTGGTTGTTTGGCTGATAAGTTGAAGTGTTGCAGCTGTGTGCTGGTTCAGCTGCACTCTTTGTTTCCAGAGCTGCTACTCCTTGGTCTGGTTGACTTTTTTTGGGAAGATTCACCATGAGTTTTTTGAAGGAAGTGGTTTCTGACCTGGGCTCAGATTGTTGTGTGCTATTCAGATGGTAAGTGTCAATTGTATATCATTCGGGGGCTACATGAACCTCGTTTATATCAGGCCTGATTTTACAGGGGCAGAATTGGTCTTAGAAAGAAATGACCATGTTGTTTATCACTACTATCATCATAGTTAACACCACACACATTAAATGTTGTTCTTTGTTCACATCCAACAATTGTGTGCGTGGTTTAATGGTTTTTAATCTGTTGTATACCGGAGTGTGGATGACATAGAGAGTGAGCTTTGTTAAACATCCTAAAACATTAGCAGGCACTCTTATTTGAAATAAATATAACATGGTCAATATGGTTACACATCAGAGGAATTAAGGAGCAACTGCTGAGAATCTCTGTGATGTTTATTAGGTGATGCATAGTATGTGGGGTACTTACAGGAGCTCCAGTTGGCCCGGGAGGTCCAGCGTCACCCTGGAGAGAACAAGGCAAAATCTCACAATTAACCTCTCGGACACAATCAAACCAAAAAGGAACCTTGAAATGTATAACTCTTTGAACATAACGCTGATCCATGTGTGGATGTAACATTAAATTAAATATATATATTTTAGGCAAAGAGTAGCCTATGTGGAGACATGTTTTGCTTTGTACAATTAAAACTATAGTTGAGGGATTAAACGGTTGACGGTTTTGCACGATTTCAGCCTACCAATCGGGGCTTTCATTTAACGGCATTATTTGGTTTTTGTCAGGGTTTTTTCTATGAGGCTTAGCGTATGATAGGCGTGTGTTGTGCCTGACATAACTACCGTACTAGTTCCACCTAAAGACACAATAAGAGAAGAGAAGCATTATATTACGCTATCTTGTGTTCTATAAAGACCTTAACATAGGTGTAAAGTCAGTCAGTGCTGGAAAACGTGTAATATCAAATGGCGTTTTGCCAATAAATTAATAAAGGTAATAATCAATTAATGAAAAATTGGAAGCTTGGACTTCCGCTGTAGCTCATAAATAAGTGGAAGATCGCAAATATTGCAATCAATTAAAACATAATTTGTCTTTCTCTTAAAGAAACCTCTCCTTACACATTAAGTTATCAGGCAATCTCCAAGTATTTTGGCTCGGATACTTGTTCGGTGTACATCTTCTTCTTTCCTTTCCTAATTTCAGGTAATGTTCCATAAATTATTTCGGTCAGTAAAAACAAACGACTCCTACAAAATCGTTCCTAGAAAAAACTATTACATTGTAGTTTTGTGTGAGCGCCTTATTCTCCAGACTAACCCCCCCCATGACCATTTATCTTCCTTCTGTGTCTCTTTGCTTACCTCCTTCACAGCTGTATTTGTGCTGTCTCAGAAGTGAGAGGGCAAAAGAAAACAGTCCTAACGCAGTGGTGATATTCTTTCTCTGCATTCCTCAGTGTGCAAACTAGACAACAAAGTACACTGAGGCACACAAATTACAAACAAATGGATGTGAGGTAGCCTGAAGTGACCTGGAATACATGACCTAATCTGAATTGTGATGAGAAAATGAACATTCATTGTTGTTAGCTGATTACTGCTTAGCACCAGCTTATGCACCGTCTCAAACAACTCTTCCACTGTGATCCTGCACCGTGACCCAGCCGTGACACTGCAGTAATCTGAGTCATTACGGACACTGGTTGACGCCAGTTTCCTCATTAGCTTGGATAATTAGTTGAGAAGCCAGGGGCGTTATCTGTCTTGACCGTGAGTTTTCAGCTTTACAGCAGAAGTCCCTCAATATTTATACTTGTATAACTTAATGTTTTATGTGAGAAATAAAAGTCCTGTTGGTGCACTTTCACCTTCACTCAGCGTCAGAGCAGCAGATCTTCCCCTACAGTCTCACAGGTTGGTGGGAAACATTTGGCATTCCAGGCCGGATTAGGGAAGCAGCAAGGAATAAATCTGATTCTGATCCCTCATTAAAAATAATCCCACCAGGAGGGAGAACCGTCTCGACAAATCAGTGCTGAAACGCTGGTCTTGTCCCTGTTAGACCCCCCCCCCTATAAACAGCTTCATACAGCAGCATCAAATACACATGTTTCTGCACACATGTATCTTACTCGTGGCTGACTTCAACTGGTTGATTGGCAGGCTAAAGTGGATAAGCTCTTAAAAACTAAATTGGGTGCAACCTTAGGCGTATCCTCGGCAAGATCAAAAGACTGAACACACTTACTGCTTCCCCATGGGGTCCATCCTTCCCAGCAGGGCCATCAGGACCTGTCAAACCCTGAAGAGCAAGCAAATATCTCTGTAAACATCACTGCCTCGTGCTCTGCTCGTGTTATTTTAAACATCAATCGATAGTCATTTCACTTTAGTAACAGAGACTAGTAGGCATTTCATCCTTAAATGGACTGACATGGACAAAAGGTGGTGTGTTGGTAGTATAAGGGCTGTCTGTGTGTTTGTGTGAATTAAACACTTACATCCACTCCTGGTAGTCCTGGCAGGCCTGGTTTTCCTGCTTCCCCTGATATTGCTGCTTTCCCTTTGGGACCCTACACAGATATGGATTTAAAGATTAGTGCACAAGAAATCAGTTATCAAGCCAACTGAACAATTGGGCTTTTTTTTAATAATATGAATAACATGAAATGCTCCCTTAAAAGAAAAAGCACTTTATGGGAGTGTTTCCTTATCAGAATAAAGATTAAAGGATTGAAGGTTTGGAGAAATGTGTGGGTTTTTTGGCTACATAAAGGGACTGTACAGAAAATTGTCAGGGGGGAGAAGGACTCAGAAAAGGGGGAGGGCATTGTAATTATACCTGTCAGAGGGCAGGGTAGTAGTGGGAGAGCAGTGGGGAATAGTGTTTTTCTTATTTTTTCTTGTACTTTTTTTCTGGATTTCATTATTTCTATTGTATATTATATTTTCATAGAATACACACCTTCCCCTTGGGCCCTGATTCATTGCAATGCACTTTGCTATGTGTGAAAGACAACAGTCTGTATCAGGGTTTTATTAATGTGTACACTGCTGGTGAAGGTTTTTTTAAACTTGGCACACTGATACAGGTTGCACTTATTAAACACTGTTATATTTCTAAGTCAAGAGGATTGTTCAACTAAAATATAAATAGCGTTATGCGGTTGACATTACTTTAATTATTTAAATACAGTAACTAAATAAAACTGACTTGACTAGTTGGTTAAACTTACGGCTTTCCCCGGCAGTCCAGCAGGTCCATCTTTGCCCTGTTAATGAAAAAGGAAAGAATATTTAGTATAAAATGACAAAACGTGCATTATATTCATTCATTCATCCAAATACTTCCAGAGACGACAGTGTTCAACTGTAAAGACAGAGTTTTCTGGATAAAATCCCTCAATAGCTTCAGTGTTATACCAACAACAGAAGCTAAAGCAGTGAGCCTAAGTAAAAAGGATATGCTGTTTAGCTTCTGCAGCGACTGGGGGTTAGAACAAACACCACTAAACCGCTCACATGATGAAGGCTTCAGTTTGGTTTGTGCAGGGGGCTGAGAAGCGGGGAGGAGGTGTGAGGAGAAACTCTAGAGGGTCTCACCGGGTTGGGGAATGTATGAATGGGCCCTCTGTGTGCCCAAACTTTAGAGCAGTCACAAAAATAATCACAACGAAAGACTTCCTGAAAAGGCTATACAATATTTACAATGTCGCTCTTCATTTAACAGAAAAAGTTCGTAAAAAATCAAAGATATAAATGTCAAGGTCATAAAGGGTTTACCTTGTTAACAAAGTTTTCTTTTCACTTGGCTAACCCATAATTACATTTCCTTTCGTCACCTACATTTTTTAACCATATACCAACACCCTTTATAACAGCTAACTTTGTTTAACAGTAATATCCCTTGCATTTCATTTGATTGTTACTGTATTGTCGGCATTAATTGACAAGACAATTTTGACTACAGAAATCCAGCTCACTGATATGATACTGTCTGAGTTAATATGGCCAAATAAAGAAGAAGCAAAGCCATCCCCTGTATGATTACAATCTAAGCTTTTTTTAAATTCCTTTAAACCATACATGTTGATTTAGTTGACACACTTAAACCCTGCCTACCTGTTATGCATGGTTATGATTTTATGCGTGTAGGAGGGGCTTTGGGGGAGGAGTCAATGAGATAAAAAGTAACATCTAGAGACATTTCAGCCGCATTTATGCACAATGAAAACACTTGGTCTCCAGTAGTAACTGGGGGGATTGTTCTTAATACTACAAGACAAAGATGTGAAGCCACTGAGCACCCCTCAGTGCAAACTGTAACTTTAGAGACTGTGGCACAGATTTACAAATACTTTTAAAACGTTTTGATATGTAACTCGACATCCAATTTTTTCATAAAATAAGACCAAGTTAATTCATCACAAAATAAAACGCCCACTTAAAAGAGGTGATACACATTTGTTTGATCTACTCACAGGAGTTGGTTTCATCTAAATGAAGCAGACATTATAAGAAGCACATTCATTTAAAGTAAACATAAGCTTTTGCCATCAAGTCAACTCACATCGGTGCCATCCTTTCCGTCCGGCCCTGGGGTTCCTTGTGGCCCGGTGGCTCCTCTGGGGCCCGGTCTCTGCAAGAAAACAATTTATCAAAATCATGCATCCTCTCCATGTCAAAAATACTGTATAAATGACATGGGTTAGTGGTGGTGTGACATAACATAGAGAAGATGAGGAATTTTTGGTGTACTTTCGCATCAACCATGATAATAAAATGTGTTAATATTTCTAAAAAAGTAACTAGAGATCTTCAATTCAATGCAAACCATGCCAAGTGTACCTAAGCTTTACATCTCTACTTATCCACTAAAAGAAGGCTACAGTACATTTCTAATATTACTTTTTGATGATGATTCAAATAAATCAGTAATAATTGTCATCGAAACAAAATAAACTTGTTATTTTTTGCTGAGGTCCTTCCGATTGAGCCCCTGCTTCAGGGAGCCGGAGTGAACAGAGGTGGCATTGTGCGCAGGGGCACTGATCTCCAATTCGTGCATTCCACAGGTTCAGGGGAAAACATAACCCCAACTTCACCAAACAGTGCGAAAGTTACAGCCACCTGCACACAATTAGGCTGATATGGGAGAGAGAAAAATAGGCCTGCAAAACCTGAGAGACAAAATAGCACTAACATCCACTCAAAGATAATTGTACAAGAGTAGCTACTAAATATCAGAGCAAGCATCAGGTTTTATGTTGGAAAGTATCAAGCATGCAGGTCAAGGCTTGAACAGCTGTAAAAGAGAGCGACTGTCATCACCATCAACACATGAATTATCAATATATGGGCCCACAGGTGACAGTTCTGCAAGTTAATGAACATTAAACGGTACCAGCATAAGCAAACATCCCCATTAAGATAAGATGCAGCCAGCTAAATGAAGGGATGCAATCCTTACCTGGGCTGAGGATGATGATAAAAGCTGGCACAGTAAGAGCACCCAAAGCGCAGAGAACACCGCCATGGCTCCTCAATAAACCCGAGATTATGCGGAAAAGGTCAAATCCCCGGTAACCGTTCCTCTCTCTCCCCCCGTGTGACGGCACGGATTCTCTCTTTACCTCGCGGTGCAAAGCTCCTGAATGGCTTCCTCCTTGCGTCCAGATAAACCCGAGCCTCCAGCCGAAGGGGCTGAACTCAATGTGGAGCACTGACTGCACACAGGGGTGAGGGGGTGAGGAGGAGAGGAGGAGAGTGAGGGAGACACACAGCTCAGGAAAAACAAAATTTCGGGCACCTAGAAAGTGGGCTGAGCTAAACACTTTAGAAATATGCAGGGGTCCATGCTTTGACCAATTAGAAAGTGCCAAAACCTCAGAATTAGAATTCGTTAGGGGTACTGTGTGGATTCAAGGAGTTACAGGGCTACTCCCATAATGAAAAAGACTATTATACAGACCAGGCCAAACAAGCTAAAACTCTCAAGAATGTAGGATCCTACATTTCCCATAATGCGATTCAACATCATGTCTTCATCAGATCCCCCTACCAGGTGACCACTGTAGATGATCTGGAGTCTAGTTTATGACATCTCAGGAAACACTGAAAAAGTACAATGTCTCACAAGTTCAAGTCAGATAAACTGTCAATACCAATAGTTTACCATCACATAAAACAAGTGATCACAATAAATTAGCTCCTTTGACAATTGAATATCGTATTGTGCTAACAAAATATATATTTTCTGTCAATCGACAAACTGATTACCTCAGATGAGGCACATCATCCTACTTTTGAGGCACATGTGCAAATGTTTTGTCCAAAACTACATAAAAGAGGAATAGCTTATCCAACCATAACTCAAAATGCAAGAAACTTAATCTCAGTATTCTTAATCTAATTTGAAAATAAATCAGTATAAAGTGTTAAACATTGATTTATGGTCCTCCGTACAGGAAGTGCGTAAAGCTATAGATAGGTAGGAAGGAACTGTGCATCAAACAGCAACAGTATTTATATTTTACTGTCCTTACTCACACCCTGACTCGACAGAGAACTGAACAAACTGTTCTGCGTCTAAACTTCTTCCGTCTTCTGTGAGTCATACATGATGCTTGGTCTGTTTGCTGGTAAGAAAGTGATATTTATGTCTTTGCTGACTGCTGCTGCTGCATGGGAGATCAAGGAAGAGACTCAGGAATAGGACCATAAGATTATACAGTGTTAACCTGAAAATGGCTATTTAATACATTATTAGAATCAGACTTTGGGTAAACAAAGACACAATTCATAAAAGCTTCAAAAAATAGTATAGCTTTATTCTGCTTTGCAACAGCCAGGAATTTAATTGGGCAAAAAAAGTCATTATATAAACAATTTGTTTGTAAAGTTATTACCATATCTTTATGGAAATATAAGTTCAATAGCTAATAGTGAAAATTAAGAGCAGATATAAAAGATGCCTCCATATGCTCATCCTGGCTTGTTCATTTTCATGGACTTCACTCATGTCAGATTAACACACATTAGACGTTAAATTATAGCTTTATCAGTTCTGCCAAAAAAAACATTATACAATCAACCAGTCTTATCACATTTTTGGCAATGCTCTCAATTGTTCAAATAAAAAGTTAACTTCCCAAATCTGCATGAACACATACAGATGGTGCAACATGAATGAAATATAACCTTAGAAAATTCATTCTTAAATCTATTTGATCAACGGGATCCAGCAGAAACACAAACCAGAACAGAATATTTTTACTCACATAAAAACAGCCCAAAGAGAAAAATAAGCTTTCCCAATTAATCATTTTTTAGTGCAAAAGAAAGTTAAATTGTGAAGGTGTCAAAAATGCTGACACCATCATTTAATTGATATACATTAATAATAGTGCTTTGTTTTCTGTAGAGATATCAAATATCAGCCATGTACATTACCACCTTAAATTATAATCCTGGTAATATTCAATATTTTTGTTTTTGCCGACAAATCCCGTGAAAAAAACCAAAGGAAGGTTTTGAATGTGCATCTAGAGAGTCATATAGCTTACTCCTGTTACACATTATTCTATTGTCCAAAAACGGTTGCTATAGACACTGACACTACATTTAGTTTTCAGTCAACCTCACATGCACCGTCCTGCTACTGTCAATACTCACAAAACTGAAACAGTCCTCAACAAAACACAATTTAGTCCCGTTGAGTAATTTTTGACTAAAACGCGTCACGTGTTGGTCCAATTACTTAGCTCTTAAAAAAAAAAAAATGCTCTATGTTTTAAAGGATTTTTAAGGATTCATGTTTAAGACCCAATATGCTTGGAGCTGACAGGAGGTGGAGGAGTCAAAGTATGTAGAGACTGTTGGTTTGGCGGAGATTCAACAGCAGTTACGACCTGTAAGGCCACAGAACAGCTGGGCTAGCACCAGCAAGCTAACAATGCTAACACGTTTACTGCCTCCGCTGCTTTCAAGGTTTTGACCTTTCCATGGAATTTGTTGGCAATAACAAAATAATAGAATACCACCAGCCTTCCCCTTTAATATTGTCTGATGGCCACCTGGAAACCGACTAACATCCAGCCCACATTCAGCAACTAGTGGGTTCATATCATAGGTTCATATACTCCTTCAAAGTGAAAAGAATCAATATCTAAACATCAAATATAGTAGAAATAAGGCCTAGGAAGTTTTTTTTAACGTAATACTCTGTCCCTATATTACATTTAATTTCAAGGTCAAATTAAAGAACTCCTCCTTTACCCAGTTTATTTATGTACTCCCCATATTTTGATCTGAACACACCGGGTTTGATTCCATTTCTACATCCTCCGTCTCCTTCCCGTTTGTCTGCTCAGACACACCTTTGTCGGCGCTCGTCACTGATCCATTTGTTGCCGACACATTTGACGTTTCTTCCTCTTCCTTCTTATCTGGCACTTGATTAAAATCAGTCCTTGGGATCTTTTCCTCTATCCCAGAGGAGAGAGAGGGGGAATGTTTAGCAGTCTTAGGGGGGGCTTGGGCTGAGGTTTGACCGGTGGCTTTATTAGCACCAGCTTTCTCCTCCATCTGCTCGCTGGCAGAGTCCCCAGCAGAGCCGTTGCTTGGCAGCACCTTGACATCTTCTCTCGTCTTCTTCTTCTGTGTTTTTTTAGTGTCTGTATCCTCGTCCGTATGCATAATGACATCTGGTTCCTGGATGGGGTCCTTCGAGTCGTTGGTTAATGTTTCCTCGCTGTCCGCACAGGGCTCTGCCTTTGCCGTCGCAGAGTTAGGATTGGACGACTGATCCATTTCATCAACATCATCCGTGGAGTCAGTTCCATTCTCCACAATCTCATCATTAGACTCGGCCTCTGTGTTTCCATTTCCGACGTTCTCTGCTTCTGGTTTTGTTTTCTCAGGGGACGCCTCTGACAGTTTGTTTTTGTCTTTACTTTGCGTTTTATCACTTTCTTTCTGAGCCTTTGTGTTATTATCCAGTCCATCCTCTTTTTGCACAGCTGCTTCTCCATCTTTGCTTTTACTCCGTGAAATGGACTCCTCTTTTCCATCTCCATTCCCTACACCATCAGATCGTTTCTCTGCCTTCCTGAATTGTTTCTGGATCTTTCTGGGACACCACACAAACTTATCCTTTGGCTCAAAGTGAAGGTAGGCAAAGCGCAGAAGCTCCTGACGTTTCTGCTTTTCCAGGACAGCAAACAGGAAGTAGTCAAGCACGCTGCGCTTCATACTGCTGAGGGTCTTCTTGACTAATGTCTCTTCTAGAAAGAAGCGCACCAGTGGGGCCTGGAAGTGCTCGAAGCCCAGCTCTCCGAGGCTCTTCAGGATGCGAGTGATGCGCAGGTTGTTGTGCATATTCCTGCAAGAGAGCAGAAATTCATAAAAGAAAAGTACTCATTGGCAATTTTATTTATACAAGATTATTATTTCCTGTATTTACCTTTCCAGGTTTCCGTATCGCTCCTTCCAATTATCTGCTCGTTTCACTTCACCCGTCTCTTTGTTGACCAAACGCATCCCGTAGAAGCCCAACATGAGTTCATAGGACTCGACTAGTTTCTTTTTGGCCTCTTCATTCTTCTTGAAGGCCTGGTGGTGAGCATATACAATAAATGCCAAATATAACAAACAACTTGTAGGACACATTTTTTGATCACATGCAACATTGCAATATTGATCCAAAAGTTTAAACAAACTCGTGATATTCAACATGGTGTACATTTAAAAGGATATCCAAACGGTTTGCATTTCAACCTGGATAGCTTATAGTACTGTTTTGGGGCTGAAAAAACGATAAAGTTATCTTTATGCCTATCCGTTTGTTGACATGAAGAGCTTAATGTTAAAGTACACTTTGAGGCATTATGCTTTAATTTGAGTAATGTAGAGTAGGGAAGTGACGGGAAATGAGAGGATTGGGAGGAAGGTCGACACGACGGCAATGCTTTTCCTGTTTGTTTAACATGGAAAGAGGCATTTAAACTATAACTGACGTGATATAAAAACAAACTTTTGCAGTTTTTTGGGTGATTTAAAATGCAGCTTGAAACTATTCCAACAAAGTGCATCACTGTTGATAAAGAAATAATGCACAATTAACTGTTTGGTAGAGTGTTCATTTAAAGACTTGTTGTTTCCGAGGATACACTTACCTCAATTTCCTTCTTGGTAAGTTCTGAAGCCATGTAATTAACCCCCGGCTCTCGCAGTGGAAACAGCCTGAGAGAAACGACCAGAACCAATTAACACTTAATAAACTCTATTCTTATTCAGGCAAGACCATGAAAACACCAGATACAGCTCGAAAGCACTATGATTCCACAAAATAAATCTAAATGATCAGACTTGGATCAGAAAGCTATCATCAACATGAGTTTAATCTTGGTACCACTGGAACATAAGGTCTACTAAATAATAGTCTTTTTTGTCAAATCTTTGACAAAAGTAATGGCCTGAACCTTGATTATTTCATTGAGAATAAATAGCTTGATTTAGATACTTAACAATGTATGCTAATCTACTACTAAAATAGCTTTAAACGGGTACTAAGCTACTGACTCTTAACATTTTGCTATTCAGGAGGGCTTTTTATTTTACTTTCTGTTTCATCATTATGGTCTTGCTTAAAATAGTGCGACAGGTTTCCAAAGGTCATCCGAATCAGATGACATTGGCTCTGTAACTTCAGACTCTACGTAGCCCCCATCAAAAGACGTGGACAATACATACCACTGAATGTACGAGTGAACTCTCTCCAGTCTTTTGTAGTCATTTTTCCATTCTTTATGAAATGATTCAATGTAGACATCTGTACAAACAAATAAAAGCACCATGTCACTGCACACAGACTTTTCAAAATACTGAACATATATCGTAAGAGAATTCAAATATATATTACCATCAGGTGAGGAGGGAAATTTATTGAGATAAAACTGCAAATTGTTCATTTTGTCTTCTGAGCACTCGTCATCTGTAAGATTCTGTCAAAACAGAAAAAACACACATTTTGAGATCTCCTTAAATGTGGTTCACAAGATGTTGTTTTTGCATTGGTGTAAAGTAACTAATAGAATTTAATCAAATACTTTGGGACTTTCAGTATTTTAATTGATTGCTACTATTTACTCTTACCCCACTACAGTCCAGAAGTAAATCATGTACTTTTACTCCACTATATTTCCTTAGTACCTTTAGTTACTTTACAGATTTTATTTAATAATGTGAAATATAATTATCACTTAAATAAGAATTTAGTTACATCTGGAGTAAATTCAAAAACTATCCTGCATAATACAAAGTAATTAAAGGTCCCATGTCATGCTTTTCTGGTTATTACCCGTCCCCTTGTGTGTTATGTAGCTTTTTCTGCATGTAAACGGTCTGCAGAGTCACAACCCCTCAAAGTACACCCTGTAGCGAGTACAACTCTAACACAGAAGAGACCTGTCTATGCTGCCCCAGAACGCCTCTTTGGAGATTTCTCTTTTTCCATTGTTTACTTCTTGGGTATAGTGACGTATTTGGGTATAGTAACGTTACGTCTCTGCAGATTGGTCCAAATGGACCAACCCGCGGAGCCGTTACGTTTGGACCAATCCGCGGACTTCCTATCACACACACTCGGTGGGACGTTGCGAGGCTTGCTGCTGCGAGGAGCGGGACAATGTGAGCTGGCTCACTGGTGTGGGGTCGGCGAGACACAGCGGAACTCAGCCTGAGCACACACACAAACTCCCAGCCAGGCTGCGGGTGTGTTTCGGGCTGGGTTTCGCTGTGTCTCGCAGATGGCCACTAGGTTCACAGGGAGGGGGGGGGCAGGAGCTCCAACAAGCCGTTTAGGACAGAGAGTGAATACACATACTATACTGAGATGCTGTATGAGAAACCAATGTGAGTTTGGAAAATTGCACAATATTAAATGTATTTTAGTATACCTCAACAATAGAATTATGATCAGTAGAAATGGCCATGACATGGGACCTTTAGCAGCTTTTCACAACACTTTAATACATCAATAACATATCATTTATATTATTCTGAAATTGGCCAATCTAGATAATTAGTACTTTAAGTATATTTCGATGCGAATACTTTTGTACTTTTATTTGAGTAACATTGCAGGACTCTTGTATACAGTGTTCCTTCCCTTTGGTTTACTTAAGTGCAAGATCTGAGTATTTCTTCCCCCTGTGTTTTTGGTTCAGATATCTTTGCTCTCACTTACTGGATATCCTCTCCTGTAGTTCTGCATGTCCTTTGCTGCTCTCATGTTCCTGGGCGCGTGATGCCACTAAAAATAAAAGCGAAAGTGAAATTGACATGCATAGCGTTGCACTGTGATATGCATTTGTATAATTCACAGCTGATTCAACCTACGTTGCTTCATCATTACACATAACACCACAAGAAATGTAAGGTTTCTAATGACAGTATAACATTTATAACATTATTACGTACACTACAATTTGACATATAAGGCCAAGCTAATCCATTTCCTATTCCCGCAGAAGGGCTTAACACTTATCTAAAATATAGTAACTGTGCATACAAATTACACACGATTCACAGGAACAACTATTAGCAGGATAACATATTTAAAACTAACACCAGCGACTTTTAACCCCTCTAAGTAAGCTACCGTCAGAGGCTAGCTAGGCTAGTTAGCATCCTGCAGCAGAGGCTATCATTAGCTTTCCAGCCGTGGTAATACTGGCAAACGGCTGGCCAGGTGCAGGCAATGAGTTACAAGTAAACATACTACACTGTAACATAGGATGTAGATCCACTTTGGTTTTGCTGAATAATATTTAAATCACGTACTAAATTCCAGGCGGATTTGTTTTTGTCTTGGCAGGACCGTCGGGTCTGGCTCTCTCCGGCCGGGTCGTCTCCATCACTCTCCGAGTCCCAGGTCGAGTCGTACTCGCAAACACAGTCGTCCTCCATGACTACAAAATTATCCTTCTGTGACTAGCTAAGGCTATGTAGACGTGTAGCCTGATTAAGCACTATATAAATACGGGGCATGCATGAAGTCACATTCGCATTTTCAGGTTAGTCGAGGACGGTCAGCCCTAACCATCCGTCTCTCAGGTCTACCATCGTCAGACAGCGGCGCCGACGGCGGCTGCAGTACTGATGCTGCCTTCAGGGGCCTCCCTCTCTGAATAGGAATTATAGCTTGACACACACAAAAACATAATTTGGAATTTGATTTATTTAGCCAAATATTTTATCCACAAAGTTCACCTCCTCAAAATGTCCCCAGTATTTACTGGATTTCTTAATGTTTTGGCACACAAAGAAATCAAAGAAATGTTGCAAAAGTAAGAAAGCCCAACCATTTGACCAATTTCTACACACCTTCATTCCTGGTTGACCAATTGTGTTTAGTTTTGCATTTTTAATTCTGTTTTTTGTTCATAATGCCCTCAGTTCTAATTCATTCAATGTACACTGATGTCACATGTCATGAAAACAATGATATTAATAATAATTCCACTTCATTATGATGTCATTTGTCATTTAATGCAGTTGCGAAATGTGCTTTCTAATAAATGGTTCAATTTCCGACGGACATTGAAGGCAGCACATGGTAATAAAAACAGCAACCGGCTTATATGAGTCAGACAGACTCTCTCTTTGAGGCTATTTAGCAAAACTATTCCACTTGACTGTTATATCACAAACAGTAATTATATACTAGAAGCATTGCTAACTCTTCAACTGACAAACAATGATAGCACTATATAATTTCCCTGGGGATAAATAGTATCCAATCCATCTACCCATCAGTCAAGATTTGTATAGATTTAGTCATACTTTTTGCAAAATGTTGTAGGACGGATAGCCGTTGCAAATTTTTTTAGATTCAGATCAGCAGTTGAGTTACAAAAATCAATAAAAAACCCTCCTCACAATACTTGGTGACCTGTCATCAACCTGATATATGTATTGAATATGTATATATGACAGATTTTCGACAGTTTAATTAATCCGTTTGCGTGTGAATAGTAAGATGATTTATCCTTTTTTAATTATTGGACTTTGTTTCAAGAGTGGTACTGTCTTTGAAAGTTAGAAAGATTGCATACAGAATTGCCAAATTATGAGTATTGACAGAATAGAACAAATTAATAGAAATCTATACACACACATTTCAAATGTAGCCTACCTACATTTTAATATAGACAATAATATAAACGTATACATAAAAAAGGACTGATGTAGATTAAGCAGGTCAGTTATACATCTTCATTTTTTTGGTCAGAAACAAACAAACAGTCCAGCAAGAATTCAGCCTCCTTTTATTTATGCCAGAAAGACTTTTAGTTTTGTAGATGTCTATTTGTGAATTTTGGGAAGATTTGTCAGAGGTGTGAAGAAGTGTTGGTATCTGACACACTAATCCTTCCTGAGTGTCTGTGTAATTTCTTTAGTATTCATGTGTCATCATTTGTATGCACCAACAGCACAAAGGGGTGTGAGGATCATCATCATTCGACCATGATTTCCATCCTCTGACAGTAATTGGACAGTAGCATTTATACAAGGCAGTATCTCGCCATCAAAAGGTATAAATAGACTCGTGTATTATCACAGGGGGATTCAATTTTGAATGGCCGCTGGTGTGGGTTTCTATTTCTGGTGTTAGTTACTGTGGAAACCAGCGGGCTCTGCAGGCATCCAGTATTTGCTGTAGCTATTTAGTGTCTGCTTTATAAAATGAATTCCCTGTTCTCTTGTTCTCAGAGACTTTCATGCAGATGGAACGATCTGTAAATATGTAAAGAGATTTTAAAATGATGTAATCCCAGTCTGGCTGCATTTGTATGAGATTGAAAGGAATTTAGTGACTTTTCCTTGTAACTGCGAGCGTCATGCTTCCTGTTGCTGGGGCCTTATGGGTGGAGTCGAGGGTCATGTGGGGGAAATGGGTTACAGTAGCTATTTTTCAAATACAGTATACTGTTTGTGTTTAAAGTCCTTCCCAATTTCTTAGAAACTACTAGCTGGTTTCAAACTGAGTTATTAAACTGAGGCTCGGAATCTTTTCCTATAGGAAACATCTGTACCGCTATCAAATCGATAGCAACCAAGGGCACTGAAGCATAACAAGCTGTAACACAGTTTAATTACCCGTAATAACCATTTTAGTCAGACAACTCACGTGTTTCTTTAACATGTTTATTAGAAGCAGCATATAGTTGAGTTTGGCGTCTAGGCTCGGGCCTCATCACTCCACAGATATACATAGCACGATGAGTGATGATTAAATAACTAGCCCCCCCCCGAGACTGCGGTCAAGCCAGCCGTCTTTCACTTTTGCGTGGTCAAACCAGCCGCCCCTGTATTTTGAGTGCGCGATTAGTTACAGGTTTACGGTAATGCATTAAAACAGCCCTGGGAAGCTGTTGTAATTGACTGAAGTGACTTTCGAATACATTTTCGAATACATAAGTACATACATACATAAGTAGTTTATGAAACTGCCAGTTTTGTACTTAGTACTTCTTAGACTACTTGCAAACATAATATGAAGTACTTTTACTGTGTACTTTTCAGTAATTTGAGTTTCAAAGTCCCCCCCAGAGAACAAGAATGAGCATTTTTGTCTAACTTTGGTGTGGGATAAAAAGCATTTCTTCCATAAGTAGTTTATAAAACTGCCAGTTTTGTACTTAGTACTTCTTAGACTACTTGCAAACATAATATGAAGTACTTTTACTGTGTACTTTTTCAGTAATTTGAGTTTCAAAGTCCCCCCCAGAGAACAAGATTGAGCATTTTCGTCTAACTTTGGTGTGGGATAAAAATAATTTCTTCCATAAGTAGTTTATAAAACTGCCAGTTTTGTACTTAGTACTTCTTAGACTACTTGCAAACATAATATGAAGTACTTTTACTGTGTACTTTTCAGTAATTTGAGTTTCAAAGTCCCCCCCAGAGAACAAGAATGAGCATTTTTGTCTAACTTTGGTGTGGGATAAAAAGCATTTCTTCCATAAGTAGTTTATGAAACTGCCAGTTTTGTACTTAGTACTTCTTAGACTACTTGCACAAATAATTTGAAGTACTTTTACTGTGTACTTTTCAGTAACTTTGGGTTTTCTATTTTGTAATTTAATATACAAATTGAAACACCATGATTTATTTTTAATAAAATAAGGCATCATATTCCTAGGAAAACTTAAAAAAAAGTATTTTTATTGCTGTTATAGATCAACTTTAATGATTATCAAGCCGTGATCGCCTTTGTAAATATTGAAAGAACACACTGGAAGTTGCTGGTTAGTGATTGTTTTCATTCAGAAATCCCTTTCATTTAAATATGTATATATGTTTGATGCTGTTTTGAAATAACATCACTTTTTTTTTTAGTACTTATTTCCCGCCATAACATCAGTATTTTTGGTGGATCCAGCGGCAAATTCCAAAGAGAAAGCAGACTCGGAAAATGCTGCGAAAAGAGTACGGTAAGTCAGCAAATTAGATATAAAGTGATCTTAGAATTATATTTAGTGCTTTGTGTTTAAGTAAACATGTACAAGTATGTTAACAGAAGTTCCCAAACCCACACCACTGAAGCATTTATTTTGTGCTTGGTGGTCTCAGCTGTTTTTTAAATGATATTTCCTTATCCCGCCCTTAGTATCTGTGTACACAATTGTAAATGAAGTAGCTCAGTAAGCAAGGTAACCTACAATATTTTCCAGTGTCCATACTGTTCGGATGGAGTGTTTTTATTTTACACAATATTTAAAGATTTTTATTCTACATGTTTCTGTTGGGAGTTACATTAGAGACTATTCCACAATGTGTTTTACAAAGGGAATACTTCAAGATGAGGAGGACCTGCTATGGCAAGGAGGACTGGGGGACTGTCAAATGGAGAGGAGCAACCATGCACCATCCAGTTCAACGTGATGGCAGTAGCTGTGGGGTCATTGTTACCATGGTAACGTAGTTTTTTACTTTAACTACTATATGTAATATTTATGCTTCTGCTACATATTCTTATATTTATTTCAGTGTCTTGATTATTATACAAGTTTAAAGTATAAAATAGTCAATGATGTTAAAAAATAAGTCATTAGTTTCTGAATTATCAATTTTCAGTTTATTTTTTAGGGGAATTGTGTAAAACTGATGAGAGGGCTGGTTGTTGACACAGCCCATGTAGTTTGTCATGTACATTCTTCAAGTTGTGTTAATTACCTCATTACAACTATTAGTTATTAATAGTTTGATCATTTTTATTGAAATATCAATTCAATTTTGGAATTTTACTGGCAAAAACAATGTAGCGCAGATGACAAGTGTGATTCTGTGTGTTGGTGTGTAGATGGCAAGAGCAGTGATGGAGGCCTTTCCTGCATTACCAGTTATGTCCTTTGGGACATCCAAAAAGGAGATGGCTTGTGAGAGGAGAAAGTTTGCACTTTCAATACTCAATGGTTCAGGTTTGTAAGTCATTTGTCCTGCTTTACGTTATGGTTCTTAGTTAGTTGTTATGGAAATGATGAACTTCTATTAATCCAATGCAATCAAACAAATCTACAATAACTACAGCCTGTAAAATTGCCTTTGAGTCCACACACTACTGCATTTATAGCCGACAGCATCATTGATTTTAAGCACAGGGCCCAAACCAAATATTCCATACATATCTCAGTTGAACCCATAACTTATATTTCTCTCACACACACTCCATTGAGACATTAACAGTTGAAGAATAACTTTTTTTCCTGCTGCAATAAGGAATGTAAATACTGACACTTAAACTGTCACGGTTTGTGTCAGGAGAGCAGGGAAGAGGAAACGAATACCGATTGTACCAGGCATCCAGGAACAGTTTATAGGTGGTTTATTGAAAAAAAACAGAAGCTTACAGGCAGAGCGGCAGGAGGCATGGGTGAAATATGGAACACAAAACAGGGCTTAGAGTGAAACAGTGACAAATATAAATTGCTGCATTTTTAAATTTGTTGCATACAGGTCATTGCCTAGTAATGTTTAGAATATTACGGATTGTTTATGTATGTCTGCTTATATGTTGTTCTGTTCACACTGTGTACATAGTCTTCTTTTTAAAACATCCATCCTTAAAAACATATTAAACCTGTGTTGATGATCCCATTCATGATCCATTTAGAGTTCATAAGCTATAATTTACAGCTGAACAGCTGCATAGAATTTGACTGCACTTCTGCTGCCAATAAACTGTTAACTGTATACATATACAGTATGTCTAAATAACATATTTTCTTTCCTGCAGTGTTTAACATGGAGAACAACTGTGCAATGTGCTCTGCCTCAAAGCCCCCAGGATCTGGGCCTCCCACTACAGATTGGGTGAGTGTTTGTCGTAGTGTAGTTATAATAGTGCTTCATCATATTCTAATCAAATTCAATTTATGATATTAGATGTATTTACAAAACTGTTGAGTCACTGGGTCTATCCAGATCAGGCGGTCCAGCGAAAACGCCGCAGGGCCATACTTCGATTTCTACTTTTCAGCGCATGCTGAATAATTTTTTTACGGCAACCTCGTGCATCGCCCCAGCTGCAGCCCACACACATTAACTCTATTCAAAATGACTGGAACCAATATAAATTGATTTACTAAAAAAACAGTCAAGACAACTTCTCTCAGATAAATGGTAATGCATATACATTGTTTACACATATAATGAACAGAGAGAATATAAAATGTGATGAGCAGTGGAATAGGGATACTGACAATTCTAATCATGTCTAATAGCAACATATTCAATTAAAGTGTAACTTCACCCCAGGTTTGAGCCTAAGTCCACCCACATGATGACAATAGCCTCAATGCAGCGTTGACAAATATGACAAAGCTACAATAGTTTGGAAAATAGCAATATGGGGCACTGAATTAACGCACCCCGCGGTTCCTCCACCTCACTCTACGCCGCTGGGAGACTGACGGTACATGTCCACCAGATCAGGCCTGGAAACCAAGTTATACCTTGAGGCAACACTCCTAATGGAAAACGGACCACTTGGAAAGACGTTTGTTGTGTTATCTGCTGTTGTCCTCTTTCACACACCAACATCCTGTAAGTCACTATCAAAATATGGGAAGCAGGGAGAAGCAGGTCATATGCAATACATAACTGACCAATTAAGAATACCAAAAGGTAACTACATTATAGTGATGCAACATGGGGTTTTCCCAGAACTATAAATCTTCTAGCTATAACTACCTCAAAAACATTTGTATTTGAAAAACTGAAAATGGAGACATAATATAGTTATTTTCAGATATGAAACTGGTGTTTGAGGCGAGTATGCTACAGAATATAGCTACATGTAATAAAGTTGACATGAATCTAATTTTGCCCAAATTATTCTCTATTGCACTTCATTACTTCATCATTTCCGATGACAAGATGTATCAGATTTGATGGTCACTCATTTCATTTTACAGATACAGTGTGACACCTGTGAAAGATGGTTCCATGAGCAGTGCCTGGGGATGAATCAGGACCAACTCCAAGAAGCCAGGGCAAGCAATTGGAATTGCTTTCTCTGCAACTAGGGCAGAAGAATAAAGAAAAAGGGGGAAAAATCTGTTTGCCTGTTTTTTTCATACATACACAATCACTGAATGACAGTGTTTCAGTTGATAAGCTTTCATTTTCATTTTCATTTTCATATTATGTTTGCAAGTAGTCTAAGAAGTACTAAGTACAAAACTGGCAGTTTCATAAACTACTTATGGAAGAAATGCTTTTTATCCCACACCAAAGTTAGACAAAAATGCTCATTCTTGTTCTCTGGGGGGGACTTTGAAACTCAAATTACTGAAAAGTACACAGTAAAAGTACTTCAAATTATTTGTGCAAGTAGTCTAAGAAGTACTAAGTACAAAACTGGCAGTTTCATAAACTACTTATGGAAGAAATTATTTTTATCCCACACCAAAGTTAGACGAAAATGCTCAATCTTGTTCTCTGGGTGGGACTTTGAAACTCAAATTACTGAAAAAGTACACAGTAAAAGTACTTCATATTATGTTTGCAAGTAGTCTAAGAAGTACTAAGTACAAAACTGGCAGTTTTATAAACTACTTATGGAAGAAATTATTTTTATCCCACACCAAAGTTAGACGAAAATGCTCAATCTTGTTCTCTGGGGGGGACTTTGAAACTCAAATTACTGAAAAAGTACACAGTAAAAGTACTTCATATTATGTTTGCAAGTAGTCTAAGAAGTACTAAGTACAAAACTGGCAGTTTCATAAACTACTTATGGAAGAAATGCTTTTTATCCCACACCAAAGTTAGACAAAAATGCTCATTCTTGTTCTCTGGGGGGGACTTTGAAACTCAAATTACTGAAAAGTACACAGTAAAAGTACTTCATATTATGTTTGCAAGTAGTCTAAGAAGTACTAAGTACAAAACTGGCAGTTTTATAAACTACTTATGGAAGAAATTATTTTTATCCCACACCAAAGTTAGACGAAAATGCTCAATCTTGTTCTCTGGGGGGGACTTTGAAACTCAAATTACTGAAAAAGTACACAGTAAAAGTACTTCATATTATGTTTGCAAGTAGTCTAAGAAGTACTAAGTACAAAACTGGCAGTTTTATAAACTACTTATGGAAGAAATTATTTTTATCCCACACCAAAGTTAGACGAAAATGCTCAATCTTGTTCTCTGGGGGGGACTTTGAAACTCAAATTACTGAAAAAGTACACAGTAAAAGTACTTCATATTATGTTTGCAAGTAGTCTAAGAAGTACTAAGTACAAAACTGGCAGTTTCATAAACTACTTATGGAAGAAATGCTTTTTATCCCACACCAAAGTTAGACAAAAATGCTCATTCTTGTTCTCTGGGGGGGACTTTGAAACTCAAATTACTGAAAAGTACACAGTAAAAGTACTTCATATTATGTTTGCAAGTAGTCTAAGAAGTACTAAGTACAAAACTGGCAGTTTTATAAACTACTTATGGAAGAAATTATTTTTATCCCACACCAAAGTTAGACGAAAATGCTCAATCTTGTTCTCTGGGGGGGACTTTGAAACTCAAATTACTGAAAAAGTACACAGTAAAAGTACTTCATATTATGTTTGCAAGTAGTCTAAGAAGTACTAAGTACAAAACTGGCAGTTTTATAAACTACTTATGGAAGAAATGCTTTTTATCCCACACCAAAGTTAGACAAAAATGCTCATTCTTGTTCTCTGGGGGGGGCTTTGAAACTCAAATTACTGAAAAGTACACAGTAAAAGTACTTCATATTATGTTTGCAAGTACTCTAAGAAGTACTAAGTACAAAACTGGCAGTTTCATAAACTACTTATGGAAGAAATGCTTTTTATCCCACACCAAAGTTAGACAAAAATGCTCATTCTTGTTCTCTGGAGGGGACTTTGAAACTCAAATTACTGAAAAGTACACAGTAAAAGTACTTCATATTATGTTTGCAAGTAGTCTAAGAAGTACTAAGTACAAAACTGGCAGTTTCATAAACTACTTATGGAAGAAATGCTTTTTATCCCACACCAAAGTTAGACAAAAATGCTCATTCTTGTTCTCTGGGGGGGACTTTGAAACTCAAATTACTGAAAAGTACACAGTAAAAGTACTTCAAATTATTTGTGCAAGTAGTCTAAGAAGTACTAAGTACAAAACTGGCAGTTTCATAAACTACTTATGGAAGAAATGCTTTTTATCCCACACCAAAGTTAGACAAAAATGCTCATTCTTGTTCTCTGGGGGGGGCTTTGAAACTCAAATTACTGAAAAAGTACACAGTAAAAGTACTTCATATTATGTTTGCAAGTAGTCTAAGAAGTACTAAGTACAAAACTGGCAGTTTCATAAACTACTTATGGAAGAAATGCTTTTTATCCCACACCAAAGTTAGACAAAAATGCTCATTCTTGTTCTCTGGGGGGGACTTTGAAACTCAAATTACTGAAAAGTACACAGTAAAAGTACTTCATATTATGTTTGCAAGTACTCTAAGAAGTACTAAGTACAAAACTGGCAGTTTCATAAACTACTTATGTATGTATGTACTTATGTATTCGAAAATGTATTCGAAAGTCACTTCAGTCAATTACAACAGCTTCCCAGGGTTGTTTTAATGCATTACCGTAAACCTGTAACTAATCGCGCACTCAAAATACAGGGGCGGCTGGTTTGACCACGCAAAAGTGAAAGACGGCTGGCTTGACCGCAGTCCCCCGAGCCTACAGGTGGAAGCTGGGGTGGTGGTGGGGCAAGAAAGCAGCAGCGACGTGGAAGTAGCTGCAGCAATAGCAGCAGCAAGCAATGCATAGAGAGATATCTGGCAGGTTAAATAGAGCGGCATATTAAGGAGACTCTGTTTGGTTGGTTGTAGATTGGCAAGGGGCATTATGTGTGAATGCAGCATAAGTGCTCGAGTTGACTGCCTGAACTAGCTCGCAGGCTTCGCCCCATTTTAGGTAGCCAAACCGTATAATAAAATGAATTGCCATTTCTATGTGAATGTAAGATTTACTTTGTTTAATTTGTATTTGCACACAATAGAGAAATGTTTTAGTAGTTGTACATACATTAGTGGAAAGTAGATGCTAACCTAGAAAGAAACAAAGACAGTTCAGTCAAACACTGCTCAGTTCAAGTGAAGATATCAACATTTGTTTTTTCTCTTTTGTAGATGCTTGATGAGACACTCAACCTTTACAGTATATAAAGTTTGCATTTGTACTATTTGAAGACAGCTTTCCAGAAGCTTTAAGTACTATTTTAAAGGTACATTTAGTTGCCTTTAATTACATTTGAATTTAAGTTTCTTTGCAGATTCTAATTATTAACACAACCAATAATAATAATAATTCACCAACAAAATTATAGGATTACGATACGTTTTTACTTTTGGTAAATAAATGATGTTTTTGATGCTTTAATGTATGTACTTTTCTTATAAGTGTACTTTTGAAGGTGTGACTTTTTGAAGGCATGACTTTTTAAAATGCGCAAGTAAGATCTTCGGTTTAAAGCAACAATGTAATCATTTATATCAAGTTTTACTATGTGTCCTAAATCCTAAACTGCTTTAGTCACAGGAAACCAGTGGATCAATATACTAATTAAAGTCTTTGTAATTAAGTTCACAACTGTCCACATATCTTTGTGTCTTCAGGTCCTCAACCTGTTTCACTCACTGCTCTGACAACAGGTGTGTGCACACATTGTCTGTACTTTTCTCCTGTCCCTGTCAAAGCATAGCTGCTAAACACCACCTTTCAATCCTTAAAGTTGAGCTTCTACAGAGGAGCTTAATTTCTATAAGCCTTTCTCCTGCATTTTGTGAAATTTGCATTTCCCCCCCTGCAGAATTGGCAGATGGGTTTTATTTAGTAGAGAAATATGCCTTCAGGCGGAGAGGTCTTCTTGTTCTCTGCATGATACCATGGGCATCTTTAAAAATGTTTTTATACCATCTGCCTTTTTTCCGCATCACAACAGAGACTAAGGATAAAAAACAACTTTAAAATTACAAAATGAGAGCAATAGATAAAATGACTAAAAAATAACCACAAAGAGAAACAAAACAACAGAGAGATGCTTAATGACAACACATAGGCAAAACACACTTTCAAATCTGGTTGTCTCTTATGCGGTAGGGCTTTTTGAATGTCATTGTCTCATAATCTGCCAGAAGTCAATATTATAAATAAGAAAAAAACCCATGAGGCTTTGTGAGCGATTATGTGGACAGTTGATGGCATAAACCTCTTCATTTGTTTCATTGTTCCTTGTAAATGCCCTGCTAATGTGTTTGTGTGAAGATGAAATGTAAGGGAAAGAGCCGAGAAAACAGAGCGAGAAAAAACAAAATCAATGAAGCATCTCTTTGAGTCTAAATACTTATCCTTGAGCCTGGGCCTGATGGGGATTGATGGGCCTCCTCACTTTGTTCCAGGTCCTGGGGCTTTGAAAGGATGTGAATGCACGCTGTTTGGATTGATGGGCGGCTGTTAGGGCTTCAGGTGCCTCTCTTATCAGCCGAGATGTAATTGATTTATGGAGAGCTGGTTTGAATCACAACAGGGATGCAAGTGTGCTGATTTAGCCACTTAACACAGAAACAGGGCCGCTAAGAGCAGGTTTCTCTGTTTTAGAACAGACGAAAACAAAGTAATCCACCTATACCATGTGCTATACCAAATGTGACATAAGGGTGATGCTTTTATTCACTTTAATTGTGGTGTATCTATTTGTTTTTCTATGTTTGTCTTGGAACAGAAATCTTGCCGGAATAATGACTTGTAACTTGATGCTGTGATGTAATGAGAACATAATTCACACAACGAGGGCCCAGTTCATTACGCTTAACATATTAGCTCCAGTTTAAGTCTTTGCTTCTAGTATGAGTAACCATGGCAACCGGCATAATCTACAGTACAGTAGGTTTCCAGAAGCATCTAGTGTAGCAATGTGGCCCACACACACACACACACACACACACACACACACACACACACACACACACACACACACACACACACACACACACACACACACACACACACACACACACACACACACACACACACACACACACACACACACACACACACACACACACACACACACACACACACACACACACACACACACACACACACACACACACACACACACACACACACACAAGAAATGTTACCATAGTACTTGTACCATAGTACCATGGTATATTTACCATGGTACATGTACCATGGTATTTTTGACAGATTGTACCATGGTACAAACCATGGTATGTACCATGGTACATTACTATATGTGCTATGGAACAAATACCATGGTACTATAAAATATACCATGGTACTATCTGTCAAAAAATACTGTGGTACATGTACCGTGGTAAATATACCATGGTACTATGTTACGAGTACTATGGTAACATTTCATATGGCTGTTGGAGGGCTTGATAACCCACTACCCCTGGCACCATAACAATTACCATGGTAAATACATATGTTCTTGTATTTGTGTCACACCTGTACCAAACTGTAGATACTGTAGAATGTACAATGGTAGGCTATATCAAATAAAAATAATGGACTGAGGCAAATATAAATAATACATGGACTCAACATGTATTTACATGTATTAACATTTTTAGTTTATACTACCGAACATACAATATTGCATGAAAAAAAATAATGGCCTAACGTGGCCGAACAAATTGATTTTTTTAAAAATGTTTTCCTTTTGAGGATCTTCGCCGAGTTGGAGAGTTTCTGGCGTATGTAGCCCTTGATCTCCGCCTCTGTCTTCTCTTTGAAAACAGATTTAACTTCACCTAAAGAGAGAAAGAAATAAAGAAAAGGGGAATTAACCGATGAAGAGACAAATTACAAAAACAAACAGACAGTCAGGTAGAGAGCAGGGATGCAAACTCATCAGGTATGAAACAGGTGACAAGGATCCAAGCCCCCCGACCACCCCACCCCACGGAAAATCGGCTTTAAATTTAGGAATAACAGATGATTTTAGCAGTCAGAACAACTAAAGCAGCAGTGTTAATAATAACAGAAATGCCAAAGAGTCACATCTAATAGAAATATATAAAAGCATTTATTTTAATTGTATAGCAGTCAGTTTATAATTTTGGCAGCACTGTTGAGCATTTTGAAAATGCATTTTCATGCCTCTGTGCAAGGCTTAGTCTTTCTATCTTTATAGCCACTGGTGTAAAGTAACTAAGTTCATAAACTCAACAAGTACTATACTTGGGTACAATTTTGAGATACTTGTACTTTACTTAAGTATTTCAATGTTTTGCTACTTTGTACTTCTACTCCACTACAGTTCAGAGGTAAATGGTGTACTTTTACTACATGCATTTAATACCTTTAGTTACTTCACAGATGTGGATGAATGATGTGAAATATAATCAAGTGTTAAATCAGACTTTAGTTCCACTTGGAGTAAATCCACAAGCTACCCTGCAGTATACAAAGTCATTCAAACTAGCTGCACCTTTACCAGCTTTGACAACACTTTCATGATCAATCATTATAAAACATATCATATATATTATTCTGAAATGGACCAATCTGCAGAATGACTACTTTTACTGTCGCTACTTTAACTATATTTTGATGATAATACTTTTCTACTTTTACTTGAGGAACATTTTGAATGCAGGACTTTTACTGTAACAGAGTATTCTGACACTCTGGTACGTACTATGGTACACTATGGTAACATTTCTTATGGACACACACGCACGCGCACGCGCGCACACGCACACACACACACACACACACACACAAATTAATATCTTTACTGTTCACTTGTTTTTTTTTTACTAACAATGACCTTTTAATACTTTATTATTTGTATTTACTTAATTTTTTAAGATGTGAAATGATTATAATTCACACAAGATGACATCATTACTTGAAATGGCCTTTTCCTTTATGCCTTGAGCTCAGAATTGGTATTAACCCAGAATTAACCATTTTAAATGTACTCATAAATCAAGTAACATCAGTTTTACTATGTCATTATTTCTGGTGCTTTGTTATTTTGGGCAAGAAAACACAATATAAGACACAGACATTTTGGTTTCCAACCTGGCCATTAGTATTTGAGGTGCTGAACCCCCCTCCTCATGTTGGATTGGTATCTGCCGGGTCGAGTCGGGACCTCACTTGTTGCACACAGCTGTGATAAGACTGAACATTGGTGCAAAAGCTTACCATGTGTCTTATTCATACATTACATTACACACAGCTTTTTTAATTTGGACCTGCTTTGCGCATGCGAAGAAGAAAGCTGATGCCACTTGCTTAAACAGATGACTGTGTTGAGGGTTTCGATCGCTCTCAATGCGCACAGCAGGTTATATGCGCGTTTTCCCATAAACATCTGAACCTAGTAAGATACATTTCGTAGTTTTTTTATTTCCCCGCACGCCTCTCTTGCTACTACGTTTTATGCAACAGGCTTTCAGCACCGATGTGAAGTGCACGCTGAGGAGCAGTACCACCTGTAACTGTGCCCGTCTAACCCCCACTTTACTGCCGACACCGAGGATGAAGAAGCAAAACATCCGGACCCTGTCGCTCATCCTCTGCATGTTCTCCTATCTGCTGGTGGGCGCCGCGGTGTTTGACGCTCTGGAGTCCGAGTCGGAGAGCTCCCGCAGACGCATCTTGGAGCAGAAGCGCAACGAGATGAAAAAGAAGTACCGCTTCTCCGAGGACGACTACTACGAAATCGAGCGGGTGGTGCTGCAAGCTGAGCCCCATCGAGCCGGGAGACAGTGGAAATTTGCTGGCTCTTTTTACTTTGCCATTACAGTCATCACCACCATTGGTAAGTGGATGCAATTCGTATGTCTTTAGAGATGAGAGTTACTGATTTAATCTCTTGCTATTACAGTTGAGAATTTAAAATAGTTTCTCCATAAATGCAACATTAAAGGTTTGTTTAAATTGCAGGCTAATACAACAACAATTCCTCTCATTTCCACCTCTCTGCATTAAGGTTATGGACATGCAGCTCCAGGCACAGATGCAGGGAAGGTCTTCTGCATGTTCTACGCTGTGCTGGGCATTCCTCTCACTTTGGTCATGTTCCAGAGCCTGGGAGAAAGGATGAACACATTTGTCCGCTATCTGCTCCATAAGGTGAAGCAGTGCCTGGGCTGTCGCCGCACCGAGGTGTCCATGGAGAACATGGTGCTGGTAGGCTTCCTGTCCTGCATTGGAACACTGTGTGTTGGGGCTGCAGCCTTCTCACACTTTGAGAGATGGAGCTTCTTCCACGCTTACTACTACTGCTTCATCACACTCACCACCATTGGCTTTGGGGACTTTGTGGCCCTGCAGAAGAAGGAGGACCTCCAGGAGAAAACCCCCTACGTGGCATTCAGCTTCATGTACATCCTGGTGGGGCTGACTGTCATCGGGGCCTTCCTGAACTTGGTGGTGCTTCGCTTCCTCACCATGAACACTGAGGATGAGCGGAGAGATGCTCAGGAGAGGGCCTCGCTGAAGAGGGACAGAGGCCTTATAGATGGCTCTCTGAGTCTTCATGTTGTAGAACAGAGCAGAGGCAACTACAGAGAGAGGAACAGGAGCAACGCAGTGCAAAGTCGAAGCCACAGTACGCTCTTCCTCCCAATGGAGGAAGGAACCAGCCGCACTAACCTCATTGCTACCCCAGCGGAGGACCAGGAGAGAAGAAGCCCCTGCAGACACAAGCTGCGTTTTCAGATCAAGGCAGGCAGAGACAGGCCGGAGTCGAGCCTCAGCTCCCTGTGCTCCTGTGTGTGCTACCGTTTGGGGATTTGTGATAGTCCTCTTTTGTCCCACGGTGAACACCACGGCTGCCATCTCAATTCTGTTTATTATAACTCAGTGTCCTACAGAATCCAGGGCTGCTCACCGGGCTCCAGGGACAACACTGGACTCTCTTCCCCAGGAAGCACGCTCTCTCCTGGGCACAGCTTCCGTGAGTTCTCTCGTTTGAGGAGAAAGTCGATGTAAAGAGCACCACAGTGAGGCAGAGTGTTTGCACAGACTGAATACAGTATTTTCAATGACCCTTCATTTTTTGTCACACCTTGTTGCATGTCAGAAGACACGGGTTCTGTTAAACGAATAAGTTGTCTTTTGTGGCTGTTGAAGATATTTATTTTATGAGGCAAAGCTTACATTTCTTATCTTCCTTATTTATGTTAGTGATTCTGCTGTGTTCCTGGCATGCTAGGGGAAGTAAAGTGCATGCTAAAGAGAATGCCAAGCACACAATGTGAATGCATGAGTGCTATACATGCAAACAGATGGGCTTTTAAACTACAGTTTTAACAACAGTTTTTGGATTTAATGCTTATTAATGACTGTATTACCCGTTCAGTTCTGGTATGTAAAATATCCTCAGTGGACTCCATCATCAAAAAACATCACTTTTCATTCCATAGCTAGAAGATGTCATTTTACTTTTATATAAAAAAAGCCTTAAATATCTTTCACCAAGCACATGAGATATGTGGCTTCTTAGCTCAGTGAATTTATAAATCTTTTATTACCTATTATTGAAGGGGGGCAGAATAACTTTAACGTGCATTATTCAGCATTAATGCACTCTAATATGAAGAGATTATGATTGTTAAATGACTGATTTTTATGTGATGGATGTAGCACAAAACCCATATGTAGCAGATTGCAAGTAAACTTCCAACAATTCTGGAAAAATTGTCACTTTCTGGCGAGGGAGGTGTTCCCATGCATTTAGTTTGTAGTCAGATTTGATGTGACTCTCTTATAGCATTGTTTTATTAAACAGAAGGAAAGTACCATTGTGTGGTTTTATCTGAATCAAATTGGGCCAAAGGATTTAACAGCAAACCTGCATGAGGTTGTTTGTCTTGTTTGCTCTGTTGTCTTCTGTTATGTCTGATCAACTGGATATATTTAGTAAAGAAAACATAGGACTGATACAGAGAGAGAGGAGGAATAGTCACTGATTTACAGCAGATGATTAACTCAGTAAGCATTGATTTGGGGATTTACACGTTCAAAGTCGAGATGTGAAGGGCCAAATGTGGTTGAAAAGAGAATGTTTTTAGACATTATTTAGCATAAAACTGTTGTTTTAACCACATATTTATATATAGTTAAGACATGCTTCGCACTTAAATAGTTGTTGATATGCTGTTGAAACAATGTTTATATATAACCACATTCAACCACGTTTGACCATGAAGTTTGACATTTTTTTATATGCAACTCAGCAAATCAGTGCTTACTGCAAAAGCACCAGTGGTGGGGGTAACAAAGTACATTTACTCAAGTATTGTGTTTGAGTAAAAACTTGGGATACCTGTACTTTACTTAAATATTTCCATTACATACCTTTTTCTTTTCGACTGATATTACTATAATTCAGAGGTAAATATTGTCCTTTATGACAATGACTGCATTTATCTAAACAATGTTGTCACTTCTTGCTTTACAGATTCAGATGAACAAAAAAACGAAGTTTCTCATAACATATGTTGTTTGTTATAATAAACTACTCAGTAGCAGCATATAAAGTAGGTAAACTTATCTGCATCTTGACCAAAAGTAAAATGCTCTTTAAACATAAATGCATCAGAATTATTTATTTAAAACATTGTAACGCTGAGTACTTTCACATGTGATGTTTACGGTGCATTTAGCTAATAATACTTTTCCTTTGGTGAGATAATCAATGTAGGGATTTTCGAAATTAGAGTGTATCATCACTGAAGTATTGCTACTTATTGCAGTATAAGGACCTGCATATGATCTGCACTATTGGAGACTGATTTCACTCTGGGATGTGGGCTATACAGGAACCTCTGTTTGATCTAAAACTAAATAATACAATGGCCATAGAGGAAAAAAAAAAGAAATACCTCCATTCTCAAGTGTAGCAAACACTATCTCAAGCCATTACACATGACACCTTCTCTACAGTCACAAGAGGAAATCACATCATTTGTCTTTTAGCGTCCGCACATTGCCTCCAATTTCCTATTTCAAAATCTGTTTTTTGGTTGAAATGAGAAAAGGAAATCATGAAGTCTTTAAGTGTCCCATAGCATACCTTTCCAGCCATCTGTTGATAAGCTGGAATAGTAAGCTACTTTACATATAAATGTAAAACTGATTGGGCAATAGAATCTGAAATGGTGATTGGTTAGGAAATGCCATCTGCTGTGGCTGCTTGGGGACTGAAATGTTTCCTCTCTTCCTTACATTGTCACATCACATGCTGCTAATTGTGTGCAACAAGTCAGGTTATTCAAAGTGTTTCTTATATACTGGGTTTGCATCAACCTGTGTGATCGCGTCACAGAGAAAAAGTAGAATTAAGTTACAATAACTTTGGAAAGGGGGCCCTCTACAGGTGAGAGGACTCTTTGGGGGAATGTGAGAAACTGAAAGTCAAAAAGACTGATGTAAAACATTTAGCCACTAGAGGGCAGTATGTGTCCATTCAGAAACAGTTAGCGTACTATTATTCATCCCTGTGTTCATCTGTAAAAATCTGATTTGATTCAGAAACAATGAACAGTACTTTTATATATTAATGGATATCGTGCTTTTGCCTTCCACCCTCTGTGAGCAGGAATAATTGGTCCATCAGAGTCTAAATCTGCAGCCTCATGGTGGCAGTGACCTGTTGATCTCAAGTCATTACCAAACTAGTTCACACATAATGATCACGAGAAAGCAGAATTAAAGTCAAGTCAAGTTAATTATATTTATAAAGCCTCATCATGACACCTTCTTTCTCTAGACCTACAATTCAGACAAAAACCCAATTACCAGGAGACAAGAACTGAAAGATACCTCCGGAAGACCAGTGCAGGAATTTATTTAACATCAATTGCATAACGGATGTAAATCATTTTGATGGTCATAAGAAAAACAACAATGTGCAGGGATGAGAGAGGGACAACGAGTTTACATTTAACACAGCGATAAGGCCTTAATTCATGGTGGTGCGCACTCTTCTAGGTGAGTATCTGGAGTGCTCCTACAATACAATTTTTGTGTCTGTTAATTACTTCATTGTGCATGTATGCATGTTAAACATATATGTTTTAATGGTTTTTTAGCTGTTAACTGTGTCAACTCTTGCAACTAAGGAGGTTTTTGCTACATGCATGCCCACGCTTAGCAGCAGCATGAGATGGTTTAACATCTTTGGTAGCAGAAAGAAAGCTAAGATACAGTGAATTCTGAAAGGACATTTGATTGGCCCTCACTGGCCGAGGTCCCTCATCCTTCTAACTTTCAGGCACCACTGTGTCAAAGACAGAGTTAAGGATAAATACAGATGTTACTCTGGTTTTAGAGGATTCCTCTATACTGCTGCAATTTATGCTGACATTATGCACAGACCATTTTCTCATTGGTTGGCCTTTGTTTCCATAATTTCATCAAATAATCAATATCTGTCAAATCAACATTTGTAGCTATCATTTTAATACTAATTCTGCTATATGTTCATACTGAATTAATCGATTGCAATATACATTTTCTGGGAACCGGGTATCATACCAACTGCCTGAGTGGTACAAAATGTTTTGGCACAAAACCAGGACACAATTAGTTTACATTGATGGATTACAGCGGGGATGCTCAAACTTTTAAACCAAAGAGGCTTAAAAGCGGCAAATTACAGCCATTGCTGTGAATGGCCACTTCCATGTTAGTCTCATTTGAGAGCATTATGCTGCTGCTCATTCAATTTTTTCAACTGTTCATTATTATCACAGGATTTAGCATTGTATCCCAAATGGTAGAAATCATGCTGGATGAAGTACATTGTAACAGAAAGAGGTGATCTTTCTTTCCTAAAATATTAGGTTGAACCCACTACAATCCTCCGTGGTGACAGAATAATCCCTTCATTTTATGTAGCCATTTTATCTTCACTCAAACAATTTTAAGATTTGCGAGAGTTTTCCATGTGGGACACGGATCAAAGTCAAGTGCTAAATAAAATGAATGATCTTGAAAAGGATAACTAAAGAGACTCATCAGAATGGGAGCTGGTGCTAGTACTCCGTGGAGAGATAATTATACTCTTCTGAGGACTACTTCAAATTAATTTGAAATATAAAAATGTAGTCTGTTGGGAGGTAACATTAAGCCTTCTGTTATTCATCGAATGTCCCTTGGTATTCCATTTCCCCCCCTATAAAAGCGAATTAACAGTTAGCATTTTCCATGCAGTCGATGTATCTGTCACTTTTCTATGTGTGATAATGATAATTTTACCGTCAGTATATCGACATATATAGCATATGTCTACAGATGACTACATACTATATCTCATGACACAGAAAATGGGACAATTTTAAAGTATCTATTTCATCTAGCAATTGTTGGCTGCTAGAAAAAAAGGCTTCAATGGCTATGAAACCAAATCTTTGTTGGCATTGTTTAACACAATCGGATGTTTTTATTGAAAGATATGACACTGGTGATCGGAAATGTGTGCTGCATCCCACAGCCTTTATTTATTCATCAAAAAGCAATTAAATCTGACCGAGGTTATTTGTACTGACTTTGATTGTACACGTTTTTTGTTGCCTTTTTGCTTTAGTACTATTTAATAGAAATGATGGAATTATTTTTCTGAAAACCCCTTTACCCCCATAACGTTTTATAAAAGACAAAAAACAAAATAAAATGTTAAAGTGTAGAAAAATAACGATTAAAAGTTGTATTTAAACCTATTGCCTGATATGCTTTTCACATTGGATAAATGACGTACTTGAAAGTTGGCCTTAAAGTTTCCTTTCAAACTTTTTTGTATGTAGGAGCGAGTCACTTGATAAATAATCGTATTCTTTATCTTTTTCCTATTCTTCTGTCCTCACCACGGCATATGAATCAGCTAAAAACTTTTCTTTTTGCGTGTCAATTGTAAAAGTCTGGTAAATATAGGCAACCAGGTCTCAGCCGAATGCTTTGTTTTTCCCACTGCTGATGTATACTTCTATTGAATCGTCTTAAAAGCCACAGAAGTACACATGAGTCAGAGTTACTAAAACTGAGATCAGGGTTGAAGGAAGAAGCATACGTCATGCAGCATTCGTCACCACTGAGAGGCAGTGGCACACTGCACGGCTGCACAATGTGCCTCATGTTTGTCCTGCCGTAGTTTGTTTGTCATCATCCTCCACCTCCCCATCCACTTCACTGCCTCCACTGATATGAGGTAAATGATGATGAATAACAATTAGGATCTCTGTGAACAGATAGCAAAGAAGAGGCCAATATCAATATGAAATTGTATATGCAAAATCTTTCATCATTCATTTCAGTACAAATGTTGACAGAGCACACCGTAGTCCCGCTCAAACAGCACAATAATTAAACACTTACTCCAAACTGATGTGTGAGCAAATAAATTGGACACTGACACACATACACCACACACACAAGGACAAAAATAATCAGATCCATTTTGCAGGAGAGTCATTAATGGTTTTAAATGAGGACGAGCTGTCACTGATACAACTGATCTGTGTGTGAAATGGAATTAGGTGGCTGAGGATGACAAGAGGAATCTTTTACAGCCAATACTCATTTCTCATTGTGGCAGTGTAAATGATGCTTATTGTCTACTGTGGGTGGTTAACAAATGACACTGACAGCTCACATTTTCTACTTCCCATTGACATGTAATCAATTTAACTGATATAATCATCTATATAATCACTGGTACATAGCCTAGTCTTCTCATCAATAATCTGTAAAGAGTAGCTATCCACAGGTTGAGAAAGTAAGTAGAATTACTGAGGTAGGCTCTGCAATAGTACTTGAGAAATGTCATTATACTTGATATGCTTCCATTAGCCTACCTATAGGATACTTTTTAGAGGAAAAATATTGCCTTGTGTATTTTACAACATGTATTTGAAAGCTACGGAGCCCGGGAAGGGACATTCTTTCGCAAAGCTGTGTTTTTTTCGACGAAATGTTGACTCCCCCTCCGCCTTTCCATTCTCAGTAGTAAGCCACAAATAATGTTAATAGGTAAATATACAAAACTGTAAAATAAAAAAATTACTAAAAGTAGAAGCTCTATCGCAGTTAATCAACTGTAATATAATCAATAACATGTTTAATAAACGGCGAGTAAACCATGATGCCTTCAGGCGACATTGGTCATTTCCCCAGTTTAAAATGTCCAACTTCCAACAGCCAGGCACAAAACGTAAAAAAACAAACAAACACAGCCTTACCGTGACAAACTGATGTTTCACTTTTAAATTCTCAACATTACAGCCTCCACTTATTTTAATGTTTGTATCGTTTCCTAAGATAACTTTAAGAGATTGTTTACCCTAACCAGCCCACAATCAAACACACCTGATCTTCTTCTTCTTTTTTCGGTTTCAGCAACCGTCGTCAAGGTGCATCATCGCCACCTACTGTATTATCTCATTATTAAAGAAAAACACAGAGTATCTTGGCTAACATGCTAAATGCTAAACTACTCATTGTGTATCATCCATGCTACTGCGTTCACCATGAGGCCTTCCTGCTGGTTTGGACAATATCAATAACCCCTGATGTGACTGTTGAGCCTCGTTCAGCTCAACATGTTTGAACACTTTGAGGGGTGAACTGTGCTTTGAGCATGCACAAGCAGATACATTGAATCTGGAGTAGATTGAGAAGGACTAAGGTACTCTAATAAGTACTCTAATAAGGTGAGTACAAAAACACAATGTGATGGTTGAACATGACTGTACAGAGGACACGGTCGTTGTTGTGTGCACTTCACTTTGTGCAAAAACTGTGCAGCTCGTTTCTTTTTTTGCTGTGAGTTTGTGGCAGCAGCCTCTGTGGGGTTCATCTTGTTTATGCATGTCTAAATGTGTGCTTTGCTGATATGTTAATCTGTTTATTCTAGAAGAGTAGGGTTATATATGTGTCTTTTTTCCCTTGTTGCACCCGACATGGTTGGCCCTATTGCTGTTTTTGTTTGTTGTCAAACATTTTGTTGAATTTACTCGGCTTTGTCTTGGTTATTCTTGTGTGCACAGGCTGCATTAGGCTGTATATAAACATAGTGATGTATAGGAGATATGTTGGGATTGTAATAAAACTAGTTTGTGTTAGGCTACTTAATAGGTCAGCCATAAACCATCACAACAAATCCTTCATATGTTTTGCTTTACCCTACCATCTCCTCTATCTCTTTTTAGATGTGAAGCTGTGACGTGGTCTCATTGTAACTAACCTACTTTCATTCGTAAAGAATAATTTCACATGCACTTAATAACATATCTTTAAAAATAAGAGTCGCCTACCTGAGTACATATTTCCATTCCCTATTATTGCTAAGGATCTTTATATTGCCTCCACTATAAATATCTGCTGGTCAGTTGAACCTCCATATAGGACACACACACACACACACGCACACACACACACACACACACACACACACACACACACACACACACACACACACACACACACACACACACACACACACACACACACACACACACACACACACACACACACACACACACACACACACCCAACTAGTATATCAACAGAACTTCTAACAATCGATCAGAGCATCTCGGTGCCTCATGTTGGTCTCTGAGCAATTAGCCTGCTTGCATCCCAGTGAGGACAGCAGTTTGTGGCTGATCTCCCTCCATTCCCACTTTCTCCCTTACATTTATTTATTGATTTTTTTTTCTTTTCTTCTATTGGACATGTTTTTTTCCCTTAGAGTTTGACTGTCTGACACGTTTAACTGCAGGTGTGACAGCTTTTACACTAATACCCTTTATTTGCCTGTAAAAAGCTATTGTTGAGAAGTCTGTAATGGATGTGTGGAATTGAGGCTTTTAAGACGGTGTACTGTACATGTGTGCTGGTATGTATGTGGTGTGTGTATGCAGTTTGTGTAGGTATCTCTGTCACTAAGATGTTTTTTTTTACAGCGCTGTCGTAAAATATAGACTTTTATCACCCTCGAGAGAGGAGCCATTTATGTTTCACAAGAAAAGGTTTCTGGAGTCCTTAGAGATTACAGCTCTATGTGGGTATATATTGTGTATGTCTCTGTGAGCTTCTTTAAAAGGTAGGCTTCTGAATGAATTACAATTATCTTCATGTAGAATATACACTGAGTGACGATGAAAATACAAACCCACATACACCGTAATATAACTCAACCTGATGGTCATAAATACCTCATGTAAACGTTTTTGTTCTCTTGATGTTTAAAAGGCATCAAGAGAACCTTACAGTTGATTGAAATGTACTAGATTGCATCATTTCGACAGGTGTTATTGCTCTAGCCCTTCCATGTATGATAATTGGCTGAACAAAATGCCCACAAACAACATTTGTTTACAGGGGGGATACTGGCTGTTTTCTAATGGAAGCAAAGTAGAAAGTTAGGTGACATGTTTCATATAGCCAAAGCTTTGCAGTGGAGGAAATCTGGGAATCAATGAAAAATGATTCAGCAGATATCTCTATAACTCCTTAAGTTAGTCGTTTAATGTTCTTTTTTGTTGTTGCTAATTTGATCCTTTTTATGTCATTGTTTAGGTAAAAAATACATTCAGTTCTGTGGAACATTTGTGCATGTTTTATAGACCAAACAATAATTGTATCAACTGCCAGAAGATGAAAAGGATTGGTTTGGAAGGTGCAAGTGACACTGTGCGTTTCTGTTCTTGTGGAGTAGATCTACAGGGAGATCTGGGAGACCCTCGAGCCCGGATAAACGTCTATTCTTTAAATTAAATATAAGGCTCAGACTCAATCCAGCGGGAATCTTTAGTAACAATTTAACTTAATGAATTGGAAAGAACTGGAGATGGACTGCATTAAGTTAAAAAAGAACCTTATCAAAAAGTAATCAATGTTTCTATTTTATAGAGGCCTAATGACACAGTTGCCATGCAGCAGTTGGGTAAACACGACGGAGGCTCCCTGCCGGCTGCTGCATGCGGTGACCTGGGAACGAAGGCGTTCAGTCGTGCTGACTCGGTGAATCTGAGCACCACAGAGGCTTTCTTGTCACACTGCCAACTATTCGATTTGTTTAGAGACACAATATGGCCGTCTTGGCTGTGTGCTGGAATAGACGCCAGGGGAGCCGGTACTTGCCAGCACACTTTCTCTTGTCGCTCTTTCTCTCTTATTTTTCACTGTGAGGCCGCGCTCTGCAGGGAGTATTTGAAGAAGGAAATGTGCTTTCACAGGAGATTCAAAGCTGTGATCAAACATGCAATGTTCCCTGAAATAATTCAACACTTTGACACTTTCATTGTCTCCTGCTTGATTTATGGCTTTCAGCCTCACAATATATTCATGTTGCTGTTTTATTCCACAGTTCTTTAAAATATGATTGTTTTTAATAAACATGAGTTTGCTCTTTAAATGTCTAAACGGACAGATTGTAACATAGAAACCTGTTAGTTATTTATCTAAATCCCATTCTAATTTTTACATAATGACTGCATTAATCGCTCTGCTAACAAGGTTATCTTGAACCTGATCTGTCATTGTTCTCTTCACCACAAAAATAGCAGCTAATAGCAACTGTCAGAAGAATACAAGGCTCGTATCTATGTAGAAGTAATCAATTAGCTCCATCAAAACGTCTTCTTTCTGAGAGTCGCTGCAGTAACGAAGATAAAAGATGGTAACATTTAGCCACTCATCATTAGTCAGCGGTGATTCGTGGGCAGATTGCAGATTCGGTATGCGTCTGTCTTGAAAGATAATGCTTGTGTCTCTCTATAGTTTGTACAGAAGATATACATCTTTAGAAATGGACCACATGTATAAAGATTTTATTTTTTAAATGGGAGGTTTTGGAAAACGCTACAACAGGAGTTTTCAGCCGTTGATGAAACATATTTGTTTCATTAGTTATTATTTAAGGCAGTCTGGTAGAGTATGTGTTTTCTAGAATAACCAAACAAGTGGTTAATGTTCTACAACTTGTGCATCTAGTTGCACAATGAACTATTTGGTCATAATTGTTTAGTTCAAAAGTGTTTTTGTCATTTCAGTCTTTTCTTGTATTTAAAAATCTGAAGAAGTTGAGGAGTTTACCAGAAGTGTGTTCTGCTGGAATAATTTCCTGGAAGAAAGACATGAAAAGGTGTGACCTAATTATAGCAGAGACTTTAACTGCTGCAGAACTGAACTACTTAAAAAAAACATGCAGCTTCTACATTTGTTATTTAGATTTAAAATAAATGGCATTAGCAGAGATCATAATGATATTATGGATCTACGTGAGATGAATGGCAAGTCAGGGTAATGGGATACAGTTGATCAATACAATTAAAAGCCAGCTTCATCGTTAGTTACTCTAATGTCAAAACTTTCTCTCTGTCACTTCATACAGCTCATCATATTCAGCTTTAATTTATTTGCTTGCACTCATCTCTCGCTCATCTTTTAATAGTATCATTAAAGTGTCATACTCGTTCTCCTGTTGTCTTGGCACTAAGGGTGAAACTTTTCCCCTGTAATGGGCTCTGTATTGAACATTCACTGTTAATTGAACAGTAATGAACTGTTCTGTGACCTGCAGAGTGTGAGTAATTGATTCTGAAAGTGGTGTTTGTATGCACAATGTGTGTCTACAGTGTGAGCAGGCACTATGTAAAAGGCAGCTGTTGATACGGCTCCGGAGTGTCGCCTCACTTCTGGCCTGTAGATGGTGATGCTGCACTTCCTGCTATTTGAACACACACACACACACACACACACACACACACACACACACACACACACACACACACACACACACACACACACACACACACACACACACACACACACACACACACACACACACACACACACACACACACACACACACACACACACACCGTGTTCTCACTTTGTTTGGGCTTTGGGTGATCAAACCTCCTAAAACAAAGAAACAACTGTAGTAAGAAGCTGCAGGCGATGCCATACTATATGGATTAAGGTTTGTTTCGTTGTGTTTGGGGATTATTATGTTTCCCTGGTAGCTTTATTTCGTTCGTTTTCAGCTCCAGACTGCCTCTAAATCTATCCTCTCCTATGTTTTTAACTATTTATTTGTGTAAGAGTTGCATAATCTCCTAATTTTGACAAATGAATTGGTCAACCTGAACAGCGACTGACCAATCATGGCTTTGAAACTGTTACGAGGCCTTTAACTTCAGACATTTCAACTTTAAAGCAGTCTGCATAGGTCTTATGTTTGACAGATATTCAGCCTTTTAACAGTTTGGGGGCGTTGTCCATAACCAAAACATTTACAATACAGCAATAGTGTTATCAATGGATTAAATCAGGTTTCTATCTCTAATATAAACTGCTCAAGCAATAGGTTAATGTTATAATTTATCGTCTTTAATTATAATCTTATCAATGTATTCATCTAGACATTGGGATGTGCAATAACAATGTCTAAATTGATAATAATAATAAGCGCATACTAACTATTTGTTTCTCACAAAATCTGATCACACCCCAATAAATATAACTATTGTCTTGTTTCTCTATTCGTTTGTGTATCCTATTAAACATAATCGGTGTGTTGCTGGAAATATATATTTATTTTTCTGTATAATTTCCCTTGAAACTGTTATGTTCATTTTGCATTAGAGTCCTTAATTAAATGAGGAAATTAGCCTGCAAGGCCTAATAGCTTATTGTCGAGTACTAAGAGTTATTTCAAGAGTTACTGTGCATGTTAGGAGCTAACTGCATCGTAGGTACAGGTCATTTAAAGAGGCCCTATTATTATGCTCCTTTTTATGTTTCATATTTGGGTGTTGTTCCTTTACTGTGACATGTTTACATGCTTTAATGTTCAAAAAGGTCTCTATTTTGTCTCACACTGCCTGTGCTGCAGCGCTTCTTTTCATCCTCTGTCTGAAACCAGAGCCCAGTCTGCTCAGATTGGTTAGCTGGTCGACTCTGTTGTGATTGGTCAACCGCTTAGAGATGTCCCACCCCTTAGCTTATCATGTACAATGTGTTGGAGCGCTAACCAATAGAAGCCAAGTGTTATAAAGTGGTGTCACGTAGGGATTTTAGCCTTTGCAGACCATGTACATGCACAAAAACATACAGGAAAGGGCAAACCACAAAAAGCATAATAGGGCCTCTTTAAAAACACTAAAATTCCCCTGCATGGTAACCAAGGTGCTGGCATGTCAGAGTTTGGAGTAAAAACAGAGTAAGTCTGTCCTGCTGTTTGTTTGGTTTGATGAAGTTTCCACTCCAGCAACTTCTGTCAAACTGTGATAGCATAACGTCTGCCAAACAACACGATTATTACAAATGTAATCTTTCGACTGTTGCTTGTCCAAGTATAATGTTCTACATTAAGTTTTCAAACCACCCAAGACTCCTTATAAAACAAACAATATTTCAATTAAAGTTTATTTACAATATTGTACTCCGACACAAGGGCTCTACCCCGATGCTCCTTCATTTCCATGTCTTCTATGAACATGAGCTGGTGAGGATGCTGCTGTCTGCATCTTCCAGCCCGCGGCTCCGTATTTATTTTTTTCCCTCTAACTTTCCCTTCAAAGTAGGATTGCCTTTTTCTCTTTTGTCTACATTGTTGAGGATGCGGCCATGGCCCATGTTTTCAAGTAGAAAAAGTGCCACTGATATGATCGAAAATGGCATTATGTGCTGCGCCAGAACAGAAAGCTTGACAGCATAGCAACAGTAACTAAGGGGGGTGGGGCTAACGGAATGGTCAGCTGCGACCTCCACACACTCCACTACCAATGTCCTTTATACAAACTGTATTTCTGTGTCCACCGTCCTCTCTAACTGTGCTCTGCGGAGTAGCCGCTGCATTAACCTCCCAGTCACCTCCCAGGCTCATCTCTTTCATTGGCCCTTCACTTTAATGGCCCTAGTGAGGTTTTGCCTTGAGCACAGATGGTGAACAACATGAAACTATGGGGACCATCCAGGCTTAGGGCCAACTGCTGCTCTTTGTGTGGGCAGGTAAACTGTTTGGAGAGGGATGTGGATGACAACAGGCCAGGCGTGATGAACACAATAATCTCTGATGGCCGGATCATTGAATAAAGATGTTAGTTTTAGTCTCGCCTCTTGTGGAAAACAATTGGTTTTGAAAGAAGGAAAAAAAAAAAAACCTAATCGGCAAGAGAGCTTGTGATTTCAGCTGAAGCGGTTGGCAGTGTTTTATTCTGCAATTTGTATTGTGGTCAGGTATGGGAAAAGGGGCTGAAATGGATTTGATTACTTGTGCTTTTAAGAAGTGATGAAATTCACCACCCCTTCTATGAATGGAAGTTACTGTGACATTCGGTTTTCCTTCGTTTTCTGCTCTCTTTTGGAAACACCGGGACATACTGTAGTTTATCTGAACCCTGTTTGGGTTGTGCTATGATTGCAGCTCCACCAACGGTAAATGAAACCATGAGATCAAGATAGGGGTGGAACAATCCATTGATCTGAACTGATAAGATGAGCATTTATTTTAAATTGGGCATGGGTGTACCTTATTTCTAAACAGTGCAAGCATCCGAGCGCCAGGCAGAAAGACAGATAGCACAGAGGTAATCGATTAATAACTATTTATTTACATTAATGTCTGGAAGAGAGACAAATAACAAACCTGTCAAATCACATTTGAGATACATTTATATAAATGTAACCCCTTTTTTAAATGTCTCATATTGATTGCAGACCCCTGAAGTAATTAAATAAAAGTTGTATCGGTGCAGACTTTGTGATATCTGCAAATAATGTATCATTGAACAAGCAATCAACATCATTTTGTGATGACACTTGTGATTCAAAACCTAATCGTAGGTTAAAATATATGTCAGGTTCCCTTCAAAGAGGTTGTAAATATTTTTGTTTTGTGGCTCACAGAAAGAAGAAATCACACGGGGAGAATCTGAAGTGAAGTGCAAGTTGTTTGAGGAGAAAATCTATTGAGCTTTATGTATAAACAGTGCAGAGTAGCCAACCTCCCCAGCTCCTAATGAATGCTTGACTGAGTGGAGCAATTACAGAGGACAGCTCCATTAAGCCATTTACATTTGCTCAAAGTTAGATTGACTTTAATTTGCTCTATTTGGAAAGCCTGAGGAAAATAAGGCATTTTTGTTTTTGAAATAGGCAGCTGCATTCAGATTTACAGAACATTTTAAATTGTCTGTGGTGTCAACATGTTGTCTAGTGTTCGTGACGCTGAATTCTAAACAGGCTGCTAATAGTTGACAAACTCATGGTGTATTTCACATGACAAACCCATGACGACGCTTTAATCCCCTGAACATAATGCTATTTACAATATTAGAAACCATTAAAGCACAAGTATACGTTACATATAACAGTTTTCATTTGGAATACTTTCTTGCTGTTGATGCCAAGGTTTTTGGATGAACCTCAGTAATCAGTATTTTTCTTTTGAAAGTTGTAGATTCTTCCCTTCAAATTTAAGTTTGTTTTTCATGTTTTCAGCTGCAAAAACAAAATTCTGCTCACCTCCATCATATTGAGGTCATGGCAGAAGTTTCAGCAGCAAACATACGAACACATCGGAGAATAAAACGATCTGCATGGCTAGACTGAGAGTAAGGAGATGTGTTTGGATCAACTAGGAATCCAAACAATTATGTATATATCATGCAGGTATGCTTAAATAAAACATCTGCACCAAAAATGTATCTGCATTTTTGCATTAATGTGACGCAGTTAGATTGATATTAACTTCCCCTTCATTTGTTTCCGGATGCGAATTGACCCGCCTCCTTCACATTGTGCTGAACATGCAAAACCGCCAAGGTCACAGATACAAAGCCAGTCTTACAGCGGAAACACTGTTTGATTATATTCTTGTTCTAGTACTACACAGCCAAATAATAAAAGCCTTTAAAAGGTATTCTGAAGGGTTAGTTATAGAAAGATGTTTGAAAAAGCAACTTTGTTGATGTTTGGATATCTGTCTGAGCTTTACAGAGGAGCTACGAGGCCTACGCAGAAAAAGGTGAATGCAAATATCCAGAAGAGCTTAACTGATTTTTATAGTTTTCTTATTCAATAAATGTATACAAATGCAACCTTTTTAGGCTACTTAATATCCCAACAAACCTTCTGTTCTATTTTCAGTATAGATTTCCGCTTGAACCATAAACAGTTAACATTTTTCCCTGGGGTTCAAATACAATCATTGGAATACATTTGAATTTCTAACAACATACGCTCATGTTCACCTAAATACAGATGTTTTTTCGGCATGACCAGACTTGACCAGAGCTTTAGGTGACATCCTTACGATAAACTGAAACCAAGGCTTTGGAAAACGGCAGTAGAGGATTAAAATGAATGTTTCTTTCTTTATTTCAATTTAATTGAGAATGATTCATGTGATGGAAAATAGTGTCCCCATGCTACACTACCTGCAGACTTTGACTGCTAGCCATCGTCTTCATGTTAACCTCACAATTCAGTGTATCTTTTTCTCTCTGCTTACTCAAACTTTGTGTCAAGGCTGCTGAAGTTGGAGATAAATGCCTGTCAGAACACATATAATGAGGTGGCAGGGGTTGCAGGAGTTGATCTGATTTAATTACTGTGTGTAGGAAGTGTCAAGTCAAGTGCTACCTGAATGCTTCTGAGGCATGCGACAGATTGGTGAAGGCATTATGATGAAAGTATAGAAATGCTGACATTATAATGAAGCGCTTTATAGTACACAGCTGTTTACAGCACACTCAGTCCCTCAGGATGTGCCTGCTCCACTCTTATAAACCTCCAGCTCTGCTGTTTATGCTATTGTGCATAACCTCGCTCAGATGATCCCATCAAGAATGAATACAAAGTGCTTTCGCATTAAAAATGGACTTGTACATTCTTTTAGAGGAGATAAAAAACATTTCCAAAGGCGGCATATTTATGACTCAGATAAGTGATATATAATATTCCTTGAAGTTCCATTATCTATTGTTATACTTCAGTCATATCTCCTTAAAAAACAGCTCCAAAATACAGCCCCATTGTACAAAACACATTCAGAGCTGTTTGATATATGCAGCAAAAAAAAGGTTGTCTCCATTTCACACATGGGCAGAGATGGGCGAATTTATTCAGTGCTTTTAGGAACATGATGTTCTGCACTGATAGGGGCTTGCGGACTATATTTTGCTCAGCCGAGGTGATTAAAAGCACTTTAGAGACATGAGAATTACTGCTTATTCCTCTTAGCCTAATGCTCAGCCAAGAAAATGATCTACCTACGTCTTTTTTCTCTCTCCCTCTTTCCTTGACTTATGCACTAAGGTGTGTTTATCTCCTACTTTTCTGTAATCTCCGAGGAACTCCCTTGTTAAGTTCTCCCCAAATGTATCTATTATTCCTATTTGTGAGCTCCTTCTCCATCGGGGAGGGACGCATCAGACTGCAAAGACTTTAAAGCGTTGCCAGTGGAAGGAGGGCATTGAAGCAGACGGAGGACGGTGCATTAAAGACTTTAGAAGTGCTTGGGATAAATAATCATATTTCTATGCACCCACGATGCTGGAAAAGCACCATCTGGGACAGGCCATGGATTTGCATTACAATATAAATGGGAAGTTGCTGGAGCTGAAAGGGTGATGTGAAGTCATTCAGCCAGCCCCCTCACTCTCTGACAGGTCGCATCCCCCCACCCCCCACCCCCCACAGCAGGCAGGCGCAAGGCACTTTGTTGGCGCACGGTATGCTGACGTACTTTTGTCGCTCGACTGCCCCCCCACCCCTCCCTAAACCTCGTCTTTTTTTAACACGTGAGCTCGTTTTCTTTCAAATGCCACATCTCCACACACGGAGCAGCAGCCGATAGCGTATGCACCCAGTGGCTTCTCTTTCAGATGTGATCTTCAGTGAACCCTCAGAGCTCTGTTCACATACGAGTAGGAGCACAGGAGACAAGGAGACGAGCAAAGAGGAGGTGGTGTGAGAGGAGGAGCTGGTGGCATATTGCTACTAAATAAAACTTTATATAATACGCAATATACATAACCTGCTATACTCTCCAAATTAGTCTACTCGGCTCAAGCACATTATCAACCTTTTTTTCGACTTTTCATTTAATTGCAACATGCAAATGTGTTTTCCCCATATTCCATTTGAAAAGCTAAGGGCACAGGTAATTTATTCTTGTTTTATTACAGGTTGTGTTTTTTTTTTTTCAATCTTTTTAAGCCAGAGGGTTCATTTCCATTTTTTCATGGATGAACCTCACAGGTTGAGGCTCCTGATTCTGACAGCACATAAACAGATTTTGAATACTTCATGGAAGTTGGCACCACTTTGCATGACAGAGCAACGTTGGCAGCAGAGAGCTGCAGATAAGCATCGTGTTCGAATGACTGACTCCGCTGTAGTCTGACTGTGAGGATGCACTGAGCCTGCTGAAATGGTCTCTAAGTGGTATACTGTGTTTACCGTTGCCCCATAAGAGCTCTAACCAAGTGATTATGTTTATGGGATGAGCTTGTTGATTTTGACACATTACGATTGTTCAGTTTTTCCCATAGTGGTTGTTTCTTTTGCTTGTCTGATATACTATTCAAGCAATTTGATTTAGGCCCTAGCCTTTGTCATGAAACTTTAAACACTACACTTGCTGTAGCACACTTTTTGACAACGTACAAGACCCTTCTGTTTCTCTCTTATGTATTCATATAAACACATCTCTCACCAGCTTCCACAATATAAATATGCATGGCAAAACTACATGACATGAAAGGAAGAACATAATGCCGATGACTTTCTCACTTCTCAACCTCAACACCAGGCACACGACATACACCAAGTGTTTTCACTTTATAAAGCTCAGGTCGCCCAATAACAGATTACCACTAAACTGGAGAGAATAAATGTTTTTAATTTCATTTCTGTAACGTTTGAGCCATAAGCAAGAACTGCAAGCCTTCTTGAAAATTACACCACAAAAAGTGACGCATAGAGGTGATAAAAAAGGAATATAAACTCAATAATGAGGCAAAACTATAACTGAGCAGATGCTTGTGGGACACTAATGTGAGACAGTCAGTGTTTCCCACCAGGCACTGATTTATTTCCCTCACAATGGAGGAAAAACATTGCACTTTTTGGATTTGTTCAGTTGCATGACTCCAGCCTTTTACAGTATATGAAAAATATAACTTTTATTCTTTTGTTAATGAGTACAGTTTAATTAGAGAGTTTGCTTTTTTACGTCTGTTTGGCTTCTTTGGCTTATTTCTATCACCATTTAGTGCTTCTACCTTTATATTGCTTTCCCCTCTGTCTTTAAACTGCGAACACATGAGACATTTTCTGTCTCTTCAATATAGTTTTTTTGTTTTTGTTTGTGTTTTTGTTCTTGTTTTGTTTGTCGACCTGACTCATAATGTAAAGCGTCTTTGGGTCTAGAAAAGCGCTATATAAATCCCATTTATTATTATTATTATTATTATATATTTGAATATCTTACCTTCCCTCATGAGGCGACACAATTGTTTAAAATGGATGCTAGGACTTTGCAATGGCTGCTACAACCTTTTTAAATATGCATTTGTTTATACAGTGTCTATTTGCACCCGGGTGAAAATAGACACATGGCAGCTATTCGGCTATTTACACCCACCGCCAAAGATACGTAAACATCGTCACTTCATGCCGTAAAGCGACACGCCTACGCTCAAAAGGGGGATTCACGACGATCCAGAGTCGCGCAATATCTTTAATAATGATAAAACTATAAAAGGTAAGATACATTAAACACAAAATATACCCTTTCCAACAAAGTTAAGTTTTCTCACTGTTTGTATAATTCAAATGAAATGGTCCAATAAGCAGACTTTTTCTAAGATTAGCTAACGCTTAAGATAAGATGTGCCTTTATACATCCACCATAGGGGAATTAAAATGTGACGCAACAGCACAAGGGAATGAAGTTATACCATAAATAACTCGACATCCAAAACAGTATCTAATGTGTAGCCCGGGTGCAAATAGCACTGTTAGCTGCGGACACCCGGGTGCAAATAGCATCTGCGTTATTTAAACAGTATACCCATCTGATTCAGTTTAACGCAAGCATGCTTTGACTGATAAAACACTCTCTTAAAGCACTTTTTTATTCCTTAAACTCATTAAAAAAATTGTGATTTAGTCTTGAAAATAAATAAGTATTAACAATTCATGTTGAATCAGATTTGACTTGAGGAAATATAACTTCCAGTGATCCTCCTTTTGATCCTCGGCATGTTTCTCTAAGGAAACGGAAAAGGACAGCATTTCGGATCATAAATGAAACTGAATAGAGCAGCATTGAGCTTGGGTACAGAGGTGATGTCGGAGATTTCAAATCTATCCGCTTTGTCCGTCTGCAGCTGAGGAGACCTTTCAGTCGACTATCACATTGTTTTCTGCTGTGAATCCCACAAAGTTCTCCCATCCAAAAGAAAAAGGCTGGATGATAGCAGCCTTTGTTAAATGTGGCTTTGAAATATCACACACTAATCGATGCCATTTCAGAACTGTGCAGTTCCTGTTAAGTTTGAATATAATGTTTTAAACCTTGCATGCAGAGATAATACTCATTAAAACACACCCGCTCGTGAAGGGTAATATATGCATTCACTATTCTCTACAAAGATGAACAAATAAAATTACAAGGATGGACAAAGAAGGCAGCTGAAAAATCCCATAAATGAAAGCACAGTTATTGTATTGGCTTTCAGAACATTAAAAGAACAGACCAGCCTTGCTTTCTCCTTTCTTTCTGCTCTGGCTAATTTTCCATAATGTCTGCACTGATAGTAGAATTGCTGACAACTCCTGCTGCTTTGTTTTTTTTAGCCTCCATCTATCCCAGGTACATTATTTTTCTCTGGTTGCAGTTACTTTGAACATTAAGAAGACATTTCAAACACTTCACATTCATTTTGAAATTTTTTCCTGATCAAAAGGATGAAACAAGCAAAATCCCAGTCAGCGCATGCAAGCTGCTGTTTGAGATTTGTGTGTGTATGTGTGTATGATAAGACATTTCCCGAGCATCAACAAAACTCTAGCTGAAATGAAAACACATTCAAGCCACTATCAATGTGGCGTGTTGTTGTTAAGATAAGATTTAAAGCTGCTTCCTTAAAAATACACACACTCTATATAGACCTACTGGATATTATCATACATGGATACATTATATGAATTAATTAGCTAAGAACCTTTCTCAGCATGCTTAAGTTTTCTAGTCTTCACTTTTTCCTCCCTTGAGTTATCGGGTTAATCTGGACCGCTGCTCGCTACTGAGCTTTAGATTTTGTGTCAGCTCAGCTGATGCTATTCTCAGAGCGGTATTAATTGTTCGCTCGCTCTTTGATTTGCCTCATTTAAAAGGTCTTTGGTTAATTTAATGGATCGCAGAGTGAGCTTTTTAAAGTACTGCTGTTAAAAAAATGCAGACAGTAATCATACATCATTAATCTAAAAATACTTCTTAACAGGAGTTGCTTTTCCTGAAGTCAGTACTGCTCCAGGGTGACTTCATGCAAACAGTACAAGCAGACTGAAGGTCAAGCAAAGTAAAAAAAAAAGAAGAAGAATTGTAATTTTATTCATGACTGAGTCCTCTACATTACATTGTAAGATCAACTTGTGCAACAAAAACATCTGATAGTCTGCGATATTGCACTCAGGAATTTATTTTAATTGGTTGAAAGAGTTATCAGTAGAAAACTGCTTATTCAAATGTCACTTCATTTTTAAATTGGGGTCTATTTTCTTTTGAAATAATTACCCTTTTTTATATTTTTTATCAACAAGCAATTGAATGCATTTTCACTGTAAACATAAAAGCAGGAGTAAGGGAGAACTGAGTTCATTTTTATATCCATTTATTTATCCCAAGTTATATAAAAGTTTTGCAATAACAATAATATTACATTATTGCAATATTCAACAACATTATCGCAAGCTTCTCTCATATTGTGCATGCCTTAATTAAAGGTTACATTCTGAACGGTATTCTATTAACTCTGCGTTAGTTTGCTCATACTTCTTGTTAAGGCATCAAGACTTTGCTTTAATGCAATGTCTTTCCTCTGTCCTTGCAGGTTTAACGTTTTTCAGGTGATCAAGTTAGGGGTGAATCTTTGGATATGTCTAGATTCCTGGGTCTGTTCCAGAAAACTGTTGATTACAGATTTAGGTTAAACTGTCTTCCTGATATAAGGCTGCGGCCCACGCTTCTGACCTTTTTAGGGAGCTGATATTTGCAGCAACAAGCAACATCTTCCTGCAACACCTCACTTTAACGAAGAAAGTTATTCATCTCTGCTGGGACTTATTTGTGTCAGACGCAAAATAAATATTACTCTAGTTAGTAGAAAACATTATTGGTTTTCATAAAAAAACGCATATGTGAAACAAAGGCAGTATACCCTGCCGCACAGCAAGATAACAGTAGTAGTAATAATAATACAACGGCTCATAACGGTGAACATAAACAGGCACTACGGGGAGAATTTATTACTTCCTCTCTGTTTATCTGCTGCTTTCCCGGCGAGGAAGTTACTCACCACTTCTATGTTAAAACGTCACTGTGTGGTGGGACAGAAACTTCCCAATACATTACATTACATGTCACTTGTTAGACGCTTTTATCCAAAGCGACTTACATACTCAATACTGCCCCACAGGACCAATTTGGGGTGAAGTGTCTTGCCCAGGGACACAATGACATGCTGACTGCAGTGGGGTTTGAACCTTTGACCTCGTGATCCGAACACCAACGCATAAACCCATTGCACCACACGCCTTCCACAATATCAATCATTTTACTCAAACAGGCAGTTACTTTCATGTTCAAACCCAGTCTATGGTTCAAACTGAAATACAGAGTGATTGGTTTTCATTCAAAAAGTCCTTTCTCCACTTTGAAGTTTGTTTCCTTCTTAAGATGCTGTCCGTATTAAGTATGTTTGAGTTTAGAGTAACAGTGGACTGAATAATACCTTAAAAAGTAGTTTGAAGGAGGAAAGCCCAAAGCTGTGCTCTCTCTGTAGAAGTGAAGTGGAATTGCTGAGATGTACAGTGCAAGGGTGTACTCATGGTTTAACTGCACTGTGTGTGTGTGTGTGTGTGTGTGTGTGTGTGTGTGTGTGTGTGTGTGTGTGTGTGTGTGTGTGTGTGTGTGTGTGTGTGTGTGTGTGTGTGTGTGTGTGTGTGTGTGTGTGTGTGTGTGTGTGTGTGTGTGTGTGTGTGTGTGTGTGTGTGTGTGTGTGTGTGTGTGTGTGTGTGTGTGTGTGTGTGTGTGTGTGTGGAGAGACCTGCTGCACTCATAAATCAATGTTGTGATTTATTTAGAGACATGGCCAGCTCCATCTCAGTGAAACCCCTCTATCTCTCCGAGTCCGCGGGTGAAGACGGCACACATGAACAGCACCAGCCGAGACTTTTGTTATCAGCCGAATCATCACAGGAGCCCCTACAATTTCCTCCCCCCCCCTCCACCCCACCCCCCCATCTTCATTCTCTTACTCTTCTGCCTTTCATTTCGAAACGCAGCATCCTGTTCTATTACCTTCAGCTGTGACATTTACTCACTCTTTTATGATGAATTCATAAAATCACGACAATGATAGCACACTGAGAGTGCTTTATGGAAACTCATTATAGAGTATCAGTCTCTGCCTGTCTGTCTCACACACACACACACACACACACACACACACACACACACACACACACACACACACACACACACACACACACACACACACACACACACACACACACACACACACACACACACACACACACACACACACACACACATACATGCAGAGAGACACATACACCCTGTCTGCCTTTCCACTGAACATAAAAACAACAGAAGCAGCACACTGATGTGAAAAGTTTGGCTGTGAGTTCTCTGTGGTGTGTTCTGATAAGGCTATCGACGCTTGGCTGGATGATACACTTGGTGAAGCTGCAGTCTTTCTCCCTCTGAAATCTGTGAAAGGATTTCAGACTGTTTCTTTGCCACATTAGGCTGAATGTTATTTGCAAAAGGAGAACAAAATAGCCTGTGATGACACAGACTTTCAAAGTAATATTCTGGATGTTTTATTCTTTAAAGATCCCATGTCATAGCCATTTCTACTGATCATAATTCCATTGTTGAGGTCTATTACGATATATTTACATTGTGTAATTTTCCAAACTCACATTGGTTTCTCATACAGCATCTCTGTATAGTATGTGTATTCACTCTCTGTCCTAAACGGCTTGTTGGAGCTCTTGACCCCCCCTCCCTATGAGCCCGCTCTGATTGGTCAGCTCGCCCACTCTGTTCTGATGAGTCCACCACCATTATAGCGGAACATCAGTGATTATGTGTTACAATCATACTTGCCAACCTTGAGACCTCAGAAATCGGGAGCATTTCAAAACCACCACGGGGGGAGGGGCGTCGGTTGGTGCTCGTGGATCGCAGGAGCAGGAGATTAACATGAACATGTTTATTGTAGTTGTAAGTGCAATGACTTGTGGCCTGTAGCACCGTCCTTGATGGAGCACATGTGTGGGTTGGACCTGCATTTTACAGGAAAGGAGTGAGCAGAGGGTCGAGTTGTCGATTCTTGTTCAGTTTTCTGTGACAATCTGCCTCACCCTTTCAGACTTTCAGTTGCGCGCGCTACTAAAGAGACGCGCTACCATGGAAACCAAACAATGGTGTAGCTGTATTAAAGTCCGAATGGAAACATTCGCGAGTAAATCTGATTTAGTCAGAAATCGTGAGAAATATGACCCCGGGAGGAAACCGGGAAAGGGCAATGAAATCGGGAGGGTTGGCAAGTATGGTTACATTAGCATTTAGCTGACGCTTTAATCCAAAGCGACTTACAATAAGTAATGAAAAACAGATGAGAATGCTGCGTGGGGTCTGGGTGCCGTTTTGGCAGGACGTTGTGCAGCTTGCTGCTGCGAGGAGCGGACAGTGTGAGCTGGTTTCATTTCCTGCTTGCTATGGGGTCTGCGAGACAGCAAGACATCGCGAATGGACGCGGGAAGGAAGGGTGCTGAGGGGGCTGCAGCACCACCATCTGCGAGGCTCCACTAGCAGCCGCACCCGCACCCCCAAATGCGGCGCATCTACAGTGTAAGCGCGCCACAGTTTTGCCGCTGCGAGGCTCCATTAGCACCCCAGCGCGTCACAGTTTCGCCCTGAGACAGTGTGTGTGCGTGATGAGCTCCAGGGATTGGTCCATTTGGACCAATGGGTCCATTTGGGTATGGTCACGTCACTGTACCCAGGAAGAAAAAGAGAAATCTCCAACGAGGCGTTCTGGGGCAGCATAGACAGGTCTTTTCTGTGTTAGAGTTTTACTCACTACAGGGTGTACTTTGAGGGTTTGTGACTCTGCAGACCGTTTACATGCAGAACAACCTTCATAACACAGAAGGGGACGGGTAATAACCGGAAAAGCATGACATGGGACCTTTAAGTGGATAAGGACAACCTTTGAAAAACTTTAGTCGTGTCTGTGACACATATGGAGGAATATCACGTTTTTGTTAAGTAAGTAAGTGTATGCACCTCATTCTATCTCCGCTGGCTTTATTCATGCTTTATAGGGAGGTCTGCTACTCCATTGTGTAGCATGTCTTTTTCTGGAAGAATTTAATTTACCAAGAATGTCATGCATTTACAGAATATGTCACGCTGAACATTTCCAAAGACATGATTCTTTCAGCAGGAAATTAGAAAATCCTCGTAAGTCTGTGCAACATCTAATGCACACACACAGCACTGAGAGAAATCTCCTCTCAGCGTCTGCTGTGCACAGAGGACTCAGCAATACCCGCCTTCATTCAGCATCATAATGTTTTCTCTCGCTTCTGACATCATCACCCCAAACCTTAAGCAACCTCAGCCACCATCCCCTTGATTCCCCACAATCACCACAACGCCTCCAGGTTCGGCTGTGCCAGCCATATTACCATGCTCTCTGGTTTGATGAGAAAACTCATGCGTCCAACATAACCCGAAGGCTGCGTTTCCATTACGGACCTAGCCGTAACCCAAAACTGCCCGCTTTGCTGAGGAACTTCTGGGCTGCACTCTCATTGTTGTTGTAGCAGAGGCAGATAAGACCCCGTAGCTCCAGGTGAGCTCACCAAAAGCAAGATGTACATCATCAGAGGATAGCAATACATCAGTTAAACTTATCTGTTCCAAATTGTATTGCACAAACATGAGATGCCTCATACTCGCGTCGATCCACATTGGCTTTACGCTCTCTTTGCACAACGCTGTCCCCTTGAAATGACATGTAACTTATTTGTTCAGAAATGTATGCTTTGAGGAGAAACATAATTGCTGTTTTGATTATTTTCACTGTCAACATTTATTTATAGGAATCTTTTACGGAACATTAATCTCATAGGGAGGAGGTTGGGGAGAGTGCAACATACCGAGGTCTTCGGCACGATTAAGAGTCTTTTGCTTCAAGTCACTTTTGACTTTCTCTATAGATAGCATGATCTCACTTAGAGGGGTGCTATTATGCTCATTTTCAGGTAGATATTTGTATTTTGTGGCTATACTTTGACATGTTTACATGCTCTAATGTTCAACAAGTGCTTATATTTTACTGTTCCAAATCAAGAAATAGATCCCCTTGTTTTCAATTTTTCCCAAAGATTGTTAGGATTAATAGAGTAATTTGTTCTGCAGTTGGAGCGCAGCTAGGAAGTATTGCCACCAGTAATGTGGATCTGTAGTCCTGCAGAAGGATGTAGTTCAACCTGATGGTATGCTTGAAGAGTTTGAGAGGTTCGAAGTTTCTTCAGGGGATGTTTTTCCTGTGTAGCATACGAAAGTCACATCACGTTTGAATGCTGTCCCGTAGGAGACAGAAAGCCTGTGCAGAGGTGCTCGACTCAAATGTGTTGTTTACATGTTCTTGTCAGCACTGATCTAGATGTACTGGAGCTTCTGGAGACTTCTGCAAGACACATAACAACCTAAATACCTAAAGGGGATAAAAGCCCTCGTCCTGCTTCCCTGACTCTGTCAGAAATGTCCTTCAGGTGTTTGGAGGATGCTTTCATGAGTTGGATTATGTGGCCATCAAAAGTCTTGTGGTTGGTCAATGGAGAAAGCCAAGAACTGTTTTGTTTTAGAAAGTTGTTCATGAAAGAGTGCAAAGATTTTTGGGATATGTCAGTTGAATCACTCAAAGTATTCTTACTGTTTTACAACTTGGTAGAAACTACATCTGTTCCTATTGAAACCTGGTGCAAAGGTTCGGGGGGCATATATATATATATATATATATTCGGACGGACGGAGACAGACAGACAGACAGACAGACAGACAGACAGACAGACAGACAGACAGACAGACAGACAGACAGACAGACAGACAGACAGACAGACAGACAGACAGACAGACAGACAGACAGACAGACAGACAGACAGACAGACAGACAGACAGACAGACAGACAGACAGAGCCCATAAATAGTAGCAATTGCATGAAAGAGATAGCAAGAAAAAGTATTTCTGAAAGTGGTTTCTGGGTGTATCTGTGTGGGTGTGATGGGCTGGCAGGAGCTGTATCTGAATAAAGTAGACCTATGTAAACAACAGACTCAACGCAGAAGCCAGTACAGAATTAAGTGGGATTAAAGACATTTTAAGAACAGTCAGGGAACGATTTATAATCTTTCCCTGCCACTGATCAAAAGAAAAAACATTACATATATTAGAGTTAATTATTCCCATGTCTATTAATCATTCTGAATAATGGCTTCTCTGTAAAAGAAGTGTCAAGGTCTGGCATTGATCTCAGTGAATGAACACGCGCACACTACAGCCCTGCTATGGCTGGATGAAATGGAGCCAGAAGAGTGAAAAGAGGGCAATTTTCTCCCTGTGGTGTATGGAACAGAAAGTTCTGCTATGCTTCCAGTTTTGTCATTTTCCAGTTACACCAGAGGTAAGAGCAAAGTATCTGATGGAAATGACACCAGAGCTGCACACACCGGGGAATATATCTGCTCAGTAATGGAGGAAGATTGAGCAGATGCGAAGGGTGGAGGATTGGAAATGAATGGCTTGTGAGCTGCTACATTTCTCTGACCAGGCTTCATCAGGCTTCATTCACTATTTTATTTCTTCGTCCGTCTCTTTTTTTCTGTGTCAGCATGCCTCTCGCTTCTGTGTTAATTTACCTCCATTCATGGACTTTTTTTCTTGGCTGTCCTTTTACAAGACGGGAAAATACTTAAGGTTATAGAGGATTTATATGAAGGATGTGAAGTTGGCATGAATATCCAACAGCAAGAGACCAAAGTAAAGACTCTTAGGTCGGCAAGGCAGAGAAGCCCCTGGATGTGCAGAGACTGAAAATATATGTCTTCAAGGACACAGTTATTTTCATCACAAGCATAGTACAGTTATTCAATGTAGGGATGAGTAACTAGTATGGTGATGACCTCCAGGAAAAAAGATATCTAGTTCATTCCTCAGCAACTAAAAACTATAATTTACAAGAGATAACCATGTTCACCACTAGTGCAGGAAGTAGTATCCCCTAGAGCAGGATTTCCCAAAGTGGGGGTCGCGAGATGATTACAAAATAAAAATGGAAAATTAAAAAAAAAATTATTAAAAAAAATTGATTACTTTTTTTCATAATTTTTTTTTTTTTTTAATTATTAATAATAACGTTAGCATAGACATTTTTTTCTTTGACAAACCACTAGCGCAATGTTTCTCAAACCTTTTCTTTTTTTTCCTGAAATTATTTCACTAGCACCCCCCCCCTCGACAGGGGGTCGCCAGTCTCTGGCACTGTTATTTTGGGGGTCGCGGGCTGAAAAGTTTGGGAACCCCTGCCCTAGAGTAGGGGTCTTCAACTACAATTCAACGAGGTCCAGTTAGAGAAAATCTCCCCATGCAAAGGTCCGGAACATCAAAATGTCTAAGTTGCTTTATGAATTAGTGTGATATATATTGAAGTAGCCTATAGCTGTATCAAAAACAACAATATGTATTGTCAATTAACATTGCGCTATGCAGATATACAGTAAATACTGTGGATATGTGTAATGTTCCTCTCGGGCTGCATTTAAAAATAAAATAGAGAAAATAAATAAAATAACTTTTGAAAATATATCTTAAAAGTGCTTAATTTTAGATAAATAAAATAAAGTGTAGCAGCAGCTTGAGTTTCCCTTTTCCTTTGTTAATCGTTTCACATCATGACTTAACTGTTTCAGACGATTATAGAACAATATCAGTCTTTACACATCATAACAATTGAACAGTTTTAAAGTTTATCTTTCTTTCCCTCTTATATCGCAGTCCCTCACTCACTTTTTTTGGTTCAGTGCGAGAATTGAGCTCCAGCTTGTCCTGCCAGGAGTTTAAATCTGGGCTGAAATGGTGTTAGGGCCATTCTCATACACACATGCAGGTGCTCATTGGTTAGCCTCGGTTAGCCTGCCCTGGAACGATACTTAGTTTTTGTGACCTCAGTTCTGACTTGAGAGGGAATGTTTGGTCAAACACTTTGTGTTTTGTCTCATAGTGGCATTTTGGCACTTTTAATGAGCGCCACGGTCTCTGAACAAATGAGACACACTGGTTCTGTGCTCCCAGTGGGCAGGATGAACATGAATGAGTCCACTCAGGGTTAAAAGCTCTGTTCTCACTGTCCACTTTCCTCTTCTTGGAGAGCGCCATGTGTAATTATTTGTCTCTCCCTGTCTGCCGCTAACACGCCTGTTCACTCTCCTCTACGTCTTCTCTCCCTGTATCGCTAATTATTCTCATTACATTACATTTAGCTGACGCTTTTATCCAAAGCGACTTACAGGGACATTCTCATGTTGGACGGTAAACTGTTAACCAAAAGACATGACGGAGAGCTAAAATATGAAATGCACAGAAATCAGGCCTTCGGTGAGACTGAGACTTTCTATATTTGCAATTCATAGTTTTTCAGTAGTTTTTTTTTTTGCTCTGTTGTTTTTCGTTGCTAACATATGAAACCTTTCTGCTGACTACTGATACATTTGCATGTACAAGTATTCAGATGTATAGGGGGAATCATTTTAAGACAATATGTACCTGTGTTTGTGTGAAATTGAATGTCAAGAAGGAGAAGAAATTAGGGCTGCACGATTTTGGGAAAAAATAGAATTGCGATTTTTCTGACAAATATTGCGATTCGATTTGCGATATTGGTTTTTAAGCGACCCAACGGAAGTTTATTGTAAAATGCGGCCATATCTCAGGCTAGGAAGGTTGCATCAACATGCTCCCGTCTCTAGCACCCCCGCAGCCCGAGCTACGAGTGAAATAACGAAACTTACATGAAACTTCCGTTGGGTTGCTTTAAAGTCAAGCGTCTGTGTGTGAGCACACACAGACTCACAGCCAGGCTGCAGGTGTGTGTGTGTGCTCGGGCTGGTTTCGGGCTGGGTTTCGCTGTGTCTTGCTGTCTCGCCGAGCCCAAGCAGCAACCAGGAAACCACACCAGTAAGCCAGCTCACACTGTCCGCTCCTCGCAACAGCGAGCCGCGCAACGTCCCGCCAACACAGCACCCAGACCCCACGCAGCATTCTCATCTGTTTGTCATTTCTGGTGTCAATATAATTTGTCTTTTCTTTACATACATTGACCAATAAGGTACTGTATACATAATGAACTAGAAGGAGAATTTCCTGACTTTTTTTGCAGTTATTAGTTCAGTGTACTTAAATTAGATCTTCCAATTTTTCCAAGGTTCTGTAAACAACAGAGATGATCATGTCATCATCCCGTCACAATTATTTTTAACTGTTGAAGACCCTCTTGTGTTGAGTCCAAGCTCCACAGATGTGTCACACAACAGGTCTCAAGGGCCTAACAACGACCTAAATCTATTATACTAATACTATTTTACTATATATATATGTTTTGTATGTCTTGTAAACTGCACTGTTGAGAAACATACGTTTTTCGTACATTCCATAATTACACCGTAGTTTTGTATATGTTTTGTCAATAAACCTTTGAATCTTGAATATTACTACATTTTTAAGGATTTTGTAAAGGCTAAATATACCCGTAAAAAATATCTGACCCCGTTCTTTGATTTTATGGTGGTTGACAGCATATTTTCTCCTTTGATTGGCTTTAATTTCCATATTAATATATTTCTTGAATTATTTTAGTCTGCATAGTGAACTGACATTTTAGCCACGCTAAAGACACAGATTAATTGGCATGGAAACATGGTAGCAGAGTTTTTTCTTTGATACACAATATGCTCTTAATGAAAAGCCATGGCCTTAAAAACAGCAACAGATGAAAAGCTTAACTCATCACGAGGAAACAACAGCTCTCTCGTCTGGAAAGCGTTTGTGCTGTGGTTGCGTTTCAGGTCAACGTGCTTTCATCTCAATCAAGAAATATAACGGGAACACCTGTCCCACACTGGACTATGCTAATGGGAACACCTGGAGCTGAATTGTCACCTCAGTCATGTTGTTGCTTTGCAAGCAGCTTATTGCTCAGTTGACCATCCAGTGTGAAGCAGACGATGCTGCTCAGTGTTGACTGTGTTTGTGAGTATAGTGTGTGTTTGTTTATGCGTGTGGAAATGGGCTTGATGTGACCATTTTTGTGAGGCAAATGTTATCTCTTGATAAAGATACATTTTCTGTTCTCATTCCTCCACTTTTCTACTTGATGTCCTTTCATTAAAACATGACTCTTTCATCCTATGTTTGCTCTTGACCTTATTGTCTGGTAATTGCTTTTACAACAAAAAATGGAGACCAGTTGCTATGGAGACGATAAATAAGCCATGTAGTGAATAATATATATGTGCACAGCAATTTTGTGCTCCACTGACCCCAAAAGTCTGCAAATAAATAGATAAATAAATAAGAACACAAGTACTTTACTGCCAATTAGACCATGGCTTCCACGTTAAAGTGCCGCTGTGTTCATGTCTTAACAACAATAACTGATCTTGAAATGAAGCCAGTAGATTAACTCTTGTTATCGGTTTCTCTGGAGTTACTACTGAGTGCTCGATAGTCTGCATGAAAACCTTTATGAGGTTAAAACGATAAATCTGCTTTTCTTTCTTTGGCTCTTGTATCTAGAAAATCCAACATAACATTTTATTTTTAAGAGGCGCTCTTCTGCATTTTCCCACCCTATATGTATGAGCTATCCTTTCATCAAGATGATCCTGTTTGTAAACTGCAGTCAACAAAGCAGAAGGAAAAAAACAAATCAATCAAAGTTATTTAATGCAACATTTGATTTAATAAATGTTTTATAATAAGCCTAACTTGTGATAATTAGTGTTTTAGGAAATAAGAAGCTACTTAATACAGTCTTTTTTGCTATGGGTGTACTATACTGGCAACTGATTGGATTTTATGTTAAGGTAGAGCTGTAATGCTCATTTTCAGGTTCATATTTGTATTTTGTGCCTCTAATGGGACATGTTTACATGCTTTAATGTTAAAAAGCTCTTTATTTTTCTCATACTAACTGTGCTGCAGCACCTCTTTTCACCCACTGTCTGAAACCAGAGCCCAGTCTCGTCTGATTGGTCCGCTGGCTGGCTCTGTTGGGGATTGGTCAACCACTTAGAGATGTCCCACCCCTTAGCCTATCATGTACAACGTGTTGGAGCGCTAGCCAATAGAAGCACAAGTGTTTCATAGTGATGTCACTGTTACATAAGTGAACAAAGGAGTCCAATTGGCGTTTCAGGGAGGGAGGGGACTGTGTAGGAGAGAAACTCCCTCTGGAGGGGGCTGGGGGGGGATTTTAGCCGTTGCAGTACATGCACAAAAAAAAAAGGGCCTCTTTTAATAAAATGAATGTTTTTAACAACCTTCAGTCCTGTGTCCTTGTAGGGTATATTTCAAATGTTTTTTACATAACCTTTTCAGTATTTTAATTTAAAAGTGTCCTTTCTTTTTATCCTCCTAACACTGAACTCTTTTCAGACAGGTGAGATGTTCAACAGAACTTGATTATCAGCTAGAGCAGGCTGGGGAACCTTTTTCCTCTCAAGGGCCATTTCTATTTCCACAACATCCTCTAAGGGCCGTATAAATGATTGAACTCTGCTTAAAAAACTAAAATCACAGCCCATTCATTTCACCTTTCTTTCATGTTGTGCAAAGAAAAAGCAACCTCTTAATCCAGATATCTTTCTGTTTTATTTTCAATGTTTTTATGTTGTGCTTTGGAGAGAGTCTGTAAAAGGCGTAAGGACCAATATGCAGACACTCATAGCAGGTACCTTGAATTTCATGAAAACTTAAATGCAACAAACTGAGGAACACTGGATGCTAAACTGTACAATGAAACAGAAACTAACAGCAAAACCAGGTGAACATAATCAATAGTCCATTTCTCCTGGAAAGTCCGACATTCTGCATCCACCTTTCTCTTTTTAATACTCGCCATATTAAGTTTGATGCTATCAATGACTGACGGTCTCGTTTAATATTGAAGACGTGACGTGAGATACATCACGTGATGACACGTTACGCTCGTGTTGTGTTCAAGGAACCTGACCTTGGCCAGTCACTTGTTTAATTCTATTGCGGTCTAGATTTCTTAAATTGTTTTTATTGCAGTTGATTTTTTTTTCTTTAGTTTGTTTATAAATTACCTCGAGGGCCGTGTCAAATGGTCTCGCGGATCGTATACGGTCCGGAGGCCGGAGGTTCCCTACCCCTGAGCTAGAGGGTCGTGGTTACTATAGAGGAGTGATGTAAAATGGGATGGAGCTGTGTGTTTGTATCTCAGTTGAATAGCTTGGCTTATACTTTCAAAGAGTGCGGTTCTGCTTATAATGTATTCATTTCCTCCTCCTTCTCCTGATCTAACGGCGCAGGTGACGAAGTTGTGGGTGGAGGTCCTCCGCAGCTTTGCATCTCACTACGGCTCTGTGTTGCTGCTTTTGAAATATCCCAAATAATCCGAAGGCCTGAATATTTTTTATATGCTACAGAAATATTTTAGTTCTCTTCAGTGCCAGATTGTGGTGATCAAAGAGATCTGTTTGTAGATGATAGCGAGCGGTTATTAATTAAGACACTTTTGAAAATGAAGTCTGGACAATATCTGGAAAATCAGGTCCGCACATTGTCCGGAGTTTCCCTCTGGATTACATACATTATTGATTTGCTTAAACATAAATGTCTCAATAATCTTGTTTATGAAAATATTATTATAAATGCCTGTAGTTGTCGGTATTGAGACATCTCAATAGTTTCTGTTTTTCAGAAGGGGCCTGACAACGGCTGTTTTTAAAGGTGCAGTCCTTTTTAGGGTTTACGGTTTTTTTATGGATGTAAATAGTCTGCAAAGGTTCAAATCCCACAATTCCCGCTGGCCAGCTAACCAATCAGAGCAGACTGGTTTCTGATTTCAGACAGAGAAAAGAGGTACAGCAGCACAGGCAGTTTGAGAAAAAGAAATACCTTTTTGACAGTAAAGCATGTAAACATGTACGAATCACAAAATCTAAATATGAAACCAAAAATTTGCAGCATATGTGCTCTTTAACGTGATGCTGGAAAGATGCTTTAGAGAAGTGTGCATTTACAATATTCATCAAATCCACTGCCAAATCCTGAAAATGCTTTTTGAAAAGCTCGAGGCAGAATACAAATTGAACATTTGGATAATTCACTATAAGAGTTTTGTTTTCTATTGCAGTGAATTCAGACATGGAGACTATTTATTTTGCATACGTGTGATACGGTTGTAATGTCTGTGCTGGGCTGTGTGGAGCTAAAACCTTGTCTGATCTTTTCAATTTGTGTGTTGCAAAAATTAAACTGAGAGTTTCAGATGTTGGATAACTGGAGAGGTTTAGGCACCAGCAAAATTGCAGAAGTGTCAAAGTTTAGCGAAGAGCGGACACCTGAATACTAAGACCCTTACTTGTATGCATGTCCTCTAGTCTAGTCAGTTATATGCCTGTTAAAGCTCACCAGTAAGATTTATTTACATTGTATTGTAGCAATGACAATAATATACTTCTTTCTCCTTTGCCGAATGTGTTTAAAGCGAAGCATAGTTGCTCATTAGATGTTCCTAGTCAAGGTTTTTCCCAGTGTAATAAAAATACGAGGTTTCTGTACCTGCAGTGCAGGTAGCAGGTGGTCGGGCTGAATGGTGGGCGTACAAAGAACAGTACCATGGCAACTTTGGCAAAAAAAGCACCTTGGTGGTTGGCAGACACTGGTAGTCTTGGTTAAATGTTAATAAAATAAATGTACTATGTTTCTCTCCTTGCTGGAAGTTTGTAGAATATTTAATATTTTCTAGGAGCCAGGGTGATGCACATGAATACACTACCCCTGTAACACTGTAAAGACGCATGTTCAATTGAAGTACAACCCTGAAAGGCAAGAGCAGATTTATTTTCCATAGTCAAGTCTAATGGATGTTTACCTAGTCTTGGTAACCCTCTAAAAGGGTCCACATAATGCACAGCTCTGAAATGTATCTCGACATGAATAAACACCTCTAAAATAGTTTCTGAGAAGAACAGCAACATCCTGCATCAGAGCATAATGTGATCACTCTGACATAAGAAGCACTTTTCTCTAAGACTCCTAAATAATGTCCTTTCTTTACATTTAGGGAAATATAATGTAGTCTTTGTTAGAAAAATATCACTCATCACCGGCTTGATCTTCAATATCAGGATACATGTATTTATTATCCTTGCAAGAATGGAAGTAGTCATCACACACAGGGCTGCATGGGACAAATAGTTTCCCAGAACAGTGTCCTTGATATGCTTATATACAAGAGAGGGCGTTACAGTCACAAGATGCAGAATACCGGTTCAAAGCAGTATTCAATGTTTAGTTCAGATTAGCTAAGGCCGGCGTAAGCAATAAACATGACAGTCATATGTCTATCTCCATAGAGGCTGAATAATCATGTTAATCGTTGTCACATAGCTATCATATGCCTAAAACAGTGTATCCTGACGCTCTTCTAATCAATCATCTGGTTACGTACAAAGCTATGTAGAGCCTTAGTTATCATGTGCTACTCTGATATTGGAAGGGCACATTCAGTATTTTCCCAACAGTCTACTTTACAAAATAAACATGTTCTATATTTTCTTTTCAATCACAGAGATGGTCACTTAGGTCTCCTTGTTGTTCGGGCACTCTCACTGTCCAATGAGAAATCTAACCATAATAAGAACCCATTAACCTCTTCTTAAATTGGCCAATCTAAGCTTCGTCAAGCCTAAAATTGTCGTGATTAAAAGCAAAACCTCAATCATGGCGATGCATAATTAATTCTCATTGCATGTTAATTCTATTATGGACAGACAAGAATGATTTGAATCAATTATTTTCAGAAAATGGATTTAAGAACAGTGACTCATGACCATCTCAAGGCACTAGGCTTTCAAGCTATTCATTCTTTAGTTCATTGTACACAATATATCTGAGCCTAGGTAATGTCTGTCATCATGGATATTTTGGCTAAGAGCCCATCATCGCTCTGACCATCAAAAGGTTCACTGATACCTTTTGTTAAGGTACTGTACTTCACCATTTCCACATTTTATTCTGTCTTTTCCTGCCTGTCTCCTGGCTTTCTCATAACATCTTTTTATCTTGTGTTTTTAACTTCATTTTCAAACTCTTTCTCTTCAGATCTCGCTTCACATTTACAGAAAACATTAAAGCAGACTTATAATGCTAATTTGTTGGTTGTTCATACATGTATGTTGTGCCTCTACTGGGACATGTCTCCATGCTTTAATGTTCAAAAAGGTATTTATTGTTCTCATACTGCCTGTGCTGCAGCACCTCTTTTCACCCTCCGTCTGAAACCAGAGCCTTAGTTAGATGGCCGGCTCTGCTGTGATTCGTCAGCCACTTTGAGATGTACCGCCCTCTAGCCAATCACGTACGATGTGTTGGAGCACTAGCCAATAGAAGCGTCAGTGTTACATTCAGATTGCAGGAGTAAACAAAGGACCACAATTGAGGCATTTAAGGCAGTGGGAAACTGCCTCTGGAGGGAACTTTGGGATGTCAGTCTTCGAAGTATGCACACAAACCTAAAGAACACACTAAAGGAAAGGGAAAAAGCACAATAGAGCCCCTTTAAAAGCTCTTTGGCTGTAGCATTTTCATTACATTAAGAGGTGAGCAGTCACTTTTGAGACCAACATAACAATTTTCAACGATGAAGAATGTGTACATGCATTCGTATACACCGGGGGTTTTGTCAGTTTGACACTGTTGGTTTCCTATAATGCAAAACTGAGACAACTGCATCTGTCCCGATCACATTATGCAGTGTCTTTGCCTCATGTCTCTCTGTTTCCGCTCTTCGGTCTGAAAGCCTCTGGTATACATAAACATTTCTGACATTTGAAACACAGTTGGAAAATAATAAGTTGTTCAGGACCTTTGCTTTTGCTGATCTTAGATAAATACATCAAACATTACATACATAAACAAGTGAAAGAAGTCCAGATAAAGGTCTATTCACAGCATGTTACAAAAGTTGAATATGTATTTATTTGCTGTTAAAGACCATCCGTTCTTCTCTTGCCCACTTATTTGGAAAAAAAATTCACTTATTATATTCATGAGCATATTTAAAATGTATTGTCTACAGATCACATTGTTTGCCTCGCTCCTTTCAGCAGTGCCTCACATCAATGAACCACTCTGTTAGAGTCAGAGAAAGACACTGGTTGGGTCCAAATCAGTGGTGTTATGCCTCCTGTTGGGATTTAAAATAAAGAATGACATCCTACAACAACATTACCGTAGTATGTTGGGGGATCAAAGGATCGATGGAAAATGTGAGGACTATTTCATCCACAGGACACTTACTGATCTACAGCATGTTGATCTCAAGACTTTAATTGTCTATCATATACTGTAGGCTTCGTAACAAATTGCTTTTTCCCACACACACATGAAAAAATATGTCCACAAACAGAGAGAGATCTGGACCATGGAAATAACATTGGGATTGTCTCTATCCAATAAAGGAATGATATTGTTACACTGTTGGTGGAGCCTGTGACCTAGCATTTTCGTCGTCATAACCAGTGCTTGAATTGGGCCGGTACTCACCGGTACGCAGTACCGGCACTTCTGATTTTTACCCATGTGGTACCGGCACTTCTTACTGAGTACCGGCACCTTGCCGGTACTCAGTAAAATGCCGGTACTCAGCCGCCGGCAATATACGTATATATTGTAAACGCAACGCAGCGCAAATGTGGGTCTGACTCTGCCTCACAGAGGGTGACTGGCTGTCTACATGACGTGGCCTGCCGACATTGCCACTTTCATACAGATCATACTAATGCCCTCCATTGGTCTCTGTGTGTCATTCAAGCTCGGGAGGGTGTGTGTTGGTGTATGTGTGGCGCGAGCGAGCGAGAAAGCGCGCGCACCGGTTACGTGTATTGTTGTTAGCATCTGGTGCTAGCTAGCTGCGCTAACGGATATACGGAGCTGTTTCAACAACAAGGTGGAGGGAGAGTCCTTTGCTGTCAGACTGAGAGGCTGATAACTACAGCTCTGGTGAGGTAAATTACTCTCTGAGTCTTTAGATAGTTAACTTAGTTTAAGTTATCTCAGTGGGTCTCAAACGGTTCGGTCACCATTTATGTAAACACATATTTCCATTTGAGGGGGTAGTGATTAGTAAAATATGCATGAATAATACAAACAAAATGTTAACTAGGTGAAAAAAGGTAAGATAAACTTGTTGAGAGCTAAAACTAGTCTTTGCTGTTGCCTCAAAGAGGAGCAGGGGGGAGAGGAGGGAGACAGGAGAGGCCGATTCAGGAGCCCAGACACACTCATAACTATAAATGAACCAAAAACAAATAAATAAACAAGTTTCAATGTTTTTTCATATTGGATATTGTATGTTATAGAGAGGCGAAGTCACGCCCATCTACTTCCGGTCCATGGGACCCCGGAAGCGAAAAATTATACATTGAATTCAATGGAGAGAGAAAACGTATCTTTTGATCCCGTTTGAATTGTGCCACGAACTACACATATGATGTTTGTCAATCTTAAACAATCATTTCCATGTCAAAAAAGTCACATTTTGTCGTAATACTGTTGAAATATAAGACTATGAAAAATACGCGACTACAAAGACTACAAATCCCAAATCCCATTCTGGGTCGCGCATGTGATGTCACAGGCGATAATGCTCCAAGTGGTTGCGACTCGTAATTAAAGCGAAGAAGAAGATTTCATAACTGATTTATTCCCTCCAATAAATATAAGAGATTGCTCCAATAAATTCACTTTTACAAGATGCCTGTGTGCTTTGTACCATGTTGTAATCACAAAAGTGATCATACCACTTGCTCGTTCTATCGCTTCCCGTCTTATAAAAGGACCAGGAGTCGCTGGATCAGACATATCAGGTAATATCATAGGTAATATACATGTTGTGCATGGAACATAGTCAAGTTAGCTACCTAGCTAGTAGCGACGAGTAGCGAGCACGTTAGTTAGCATTACATTACTTAGCCTTGTCATTTTTAGTAGCCTTACCATTAAGTTATTATTTTATTACATGAAGTAAACCAAAATGTTAAACAGTAAGAGTAGTCATCATGGTAAGTATTTCGTGAAACATTTGAAGAGTGGCCTGCTGCGCCCTCCACCGGGTGCTAAGGAAGCAGTTCAGGGAGAGTCGAAGGAAGGCAGGCAGGCAGGGAGCTTTGCGTGACATTCTTCTGGACATGTGTCATTGTGATGACAGTGAGAGTGAGTCAATCTGTTTGTTGGAAAGACAGTAGTTGAGTGATTACTGAGAGAACATTATTAAAAGAGATCATTATTCAGTGTTGTTACTTTAAAGTGTTGTTACTGACCTGTTTCTCTTTTATTGTCTTTACCTCACCTGTAACTGCTGAGACCCTGAGGAACATGCACACTGACCTGCTCTGGCAACCTGATTTCCACTGTACGTGATAGTATTTGGTTATGGTATATTATTTATATACATCAAAGGCACAATGCACCCCCCAGAGACACACATGTATTGAGTGTGATATTTTGCATAGGTCATGTGAAATCATCTTTACACACTAGAAAACTGTAGGAGTGGCAACTTGTTTTGAAATTGAATTTTTAATATCCGATAATAAAGTTGATCTGTTTTCTTTATTCTTCTCTCTCCCCAGCTCCATCCATCACCGTTCTCTGTTCCTGCAGGTCCTGCTTGCTAATCAATGCTCATATGTTTTTACACAATTACAAATAAAGTCAATGTACTGTATGACATGAAGTTGTGCTTCATTCTGAGTCAATAATAAATTCATTCTGCTTTCAACTGCAAAATGATTGTGGACTGCACCGACATCCATGTAGCTGCCCCCCCCCACCCAGTAAGATGAACCAAGCAAAGCTGACACTCAACATACAGCTGTGCTCTTAAGTTTACATGAAGAATTTGTGAAATATTGGTAATTATTTGGAAAAAATGACTGACGATGCAGAAAACTTTTTTTATTTAGGAACAGTGGTCAGGTGAAGCATTTATCACTACATATGTGTCACACTTAAAAGGCCAAACACACTGGCCAAACACACCTCGTTTACAACTTCCCAGTTGACAGCCATGACTCCGTCTAAATTGTACCCCCCTAGCACCCTCTTCATGAGGGACGCGCATGGAGTGGATGAAAGTCCCGACCTCAGCACAGCACCAAAATGATTGGCTGTCAACCTGCCCTGCCTGTGTAACTGCCACTGAGGATTTGTCCGCTGTCCTACGGTGGCTGTCTGGATGGCAGCTTAATGGTCTCTGCTCAGTCGCATTGAGGCAAGAATTGCCTCAAGCCCCCGACCCCAATGCTCCTTCACCAGCTCCGGCACGTTGAAAATGGCCTGATGTTGAGGCTGCAGCTCTGGCTCAGGTGACAAAAGCCATGCCATGCCACGCTGCGCCCCTCAGTGGAGACCTGAACAAGTCTACTTCCTCAGTGGCGATGTCTCTGGCCAGTGGGTTGTATGTCTCCTCTTGTTGTTGGTAGAGTTGAGACACCGGCTGGACTACTTTTGAAGTGCCAGGCTTCCTCCACTGGCACTCAACTTCTGTGGAGCTGATCTGCCACATGGCAAATATTGCCAATGCTGCAGCGTGGCTGCATTTGTACATCCCCCGGGCACAACCACAGACAGCGCTCTGCATCGCGCCATCCTCTCCCATGTAGATCTGTACAAATAAAGTAAGTACCATGTTTGTTAACATGCTATAATAGATTGAATGAGCAATACAAGGATGGTCCAGATCTGGGGGTGGGAGGGTTTATTTTTCCAAAATGTTGTCCTCTTGTCTGATTGTTGTTGTTTGTTTTTTCTGAATTTTTTGTAATTTGTGTTGTATTGGTTGTGATTGTACATTGTATTTTTTTAAATGTGTATTACATTTTTGAAAAACATTTGATCAACAAAAAAGGATTTGGTCAGGGTCTAGACTCAGTGTGTAGTTTATGAATTAATCAATGCTCTCTACATTAGGAAAACATACCAGTGTACCAGAGGGAGTCACACACAGCTGTGCCTAGATAACCAAACAAATTGACAAGATAACCAAAATCCTTGAATCTACACACAGCAAATAAACTGAAATGACACAACGAGATGTAAAAAGGAGATCACACATATAGTCGATATAAAACTGGCCGCTTCAATCTGAAGAGCAACTAAAACAAAACACGGGAGTGTACCTTGTTCTTGTGAACACTAATGTTATCCACAGCATACAAACCCGTATACAGTACACCCGTTCTAGGTTCTGATTGGCTCTCTAGGTTGGCATTCTAGCTTCTGACTGGCTGTCCAGGTTGTCAATCACAGCCGTGGTTCATATTATGCTTGTCGACTCGTAACATCGCTAAACTTTTTTTCTTGACGGTTTTCTCAGTCAACTAATGCTATTGATAACAGTAACATAAATTAACACAGCCCTGCACACTGCAGTCATTATATGCCGGGTCTGTGGTTCATCATCTTCTTTTTCATTCTCCTCCTTATTGACTGACATTAACGTTAAACATTGCACTCATGTTACTCACCGAAACCTTGTAAAGCCGGTCCCGCATGCTGGCTCTTACAGAACCGACTAACTCCCCTTTCGTGTATGTACAGCTCTCAACGTGCCCGGACTTGTAGTGATTTTCACCTCGTTTTATACTTTTATTCTCATTCTGAAAGAATGAGGTTAAATGTGCCAACGTGACGGCCATCTTTGTGTTGGTGACGCGTATTGTGCGGGACCAGAGACATGTAGTTCACTGAGCGGCTTAACACAAAAAAATGTGTTACTTCACAGTTTTACGACACATTTAAAAAATGTTGACTTGCAAAATGTTCTTTTAAATTGACAAACATCATATGTGTCATTCGTGGCACAATTCAAACGGGATCAAAAGATACGTTTTCTCTCTCCATTGAATTCAATGTATAATTTTCCGCTTCCGGGGTCCCATGGAGGCTCCCGGAAGGGGAGGGACTTCGCCTCTCTATTGGTTATGGCCATGTACTTATGATTTTATGATTATTTAAATGTATACATTTTTGTTTCATATGGGTGTAGTCTCTTTATTTCCCCCTCAAAATGCACCAGATTGATGCATTTAAGTCCAACATTTAAAAAAAAATCTTACCGGGGGAGCATGCCCCCGGACCCCCCTATAGGATTTGAGGCCCGGCCCCACTGTTCCCAAATAGATTTGCAATTTTTTTTAAATAGTAACCCATCTCCATATGTTTCTTTTTGGGTAGTAGATTTAAACTAGAGGGCCATCACTTTCACGCTATTGACAAATAAATCCAGCAAAATGGCACAAAAAACTGGTAGTGGCCTCAGGGACGAGGAGTCATTTAACCAGCCAGTAGGAGTCAAGCTTTACTTTCTTTTATATCCATAAAGAAAAAGTAAATCTGTTTACAGTTGTTTCATTATGGATGTTGAGAGGTATCCATATATCTCTTCATTTTGCTCTCAAAGTGCACCAGATTGATGCATCTAACTTCAATATTTAAAATGTTCCCGGTGGGAGCATGCCCCCGGACCCCCCTAGACTAGAGTGTGTCAGGTCCACTCCCCACTTATAAAAATAGCACTTTACCACTGCACCCCCTCTAATCTCAGATGCACCCTGAGTCATTTTGTTTAAGTACAGTGAGCCTTTCTAAAATATACAGTAAAGAGACAAACCCACCAGCATTATAGGATATACTATGACTTTGTGCCAAATACTTGTTGCTGATTTAGAGTACTGGCACCTTTTTAATTCCAATTCAAGCACTGGTCATAACTACACTGTAGCTCTGTACGTATGACTAATGAAAGCCTTGAACCTTGAGCCTTGATCAGATGTAATGGGATTAGAGTAATCTTTCGACAAAATAATAATAAGAGTAACCACATATGATGAAAGTAACCTGGTTATAGTTTCAGTGCTATTTATAATACGCTAGAAGCTCTAGAAATGTTATTTGGTTTGTCTGCTGGTCCAACACTTTGGTCCACAGTTAAATTAATTTTAATTTTGGTCGGTAATGACATGGCTCTAACTTTGGCTCAAGCAAAAACAACACATTTGTCCCAGTAGTGATAAGGATCTAACAATACAACCTTTTTCTTTTTTTGTAGAGTGTAATGAGGACTGCAGCCGTTTGCTTGCATGGCTAAAGGCTTTGAAAGCAAATGGGTATTATCAATAGGAAAGGAAGGGGGATAAATACAGGCACATATGTTTGTATACGTTGAATAAATCCAGCAGTGTACATGTGGATGATGATAATTATATAGTTTTGGAGAGGATTTAATCCAAATAATCTCTTTCTCTCTCCTCTCCTCTCTCTTTCTCACACACACTTGTGAAACTTTAAAGGCTTTCTGTGTTGACACACACACACCTCCGTGTCCATTCCCAGAGGCCTCATTAACAGTGCTGGGCGATAGGAGGGCTTACACTAGTCTAAGATACTGAAAGACTGTTCACAGTACAAACAAAAGCTTCAAAGTGGGACTTCCACAGACACACACGCACACACAGAAATACACACACATTTACAGACCATAATCAAGGAATGTAGTGCAAAATACAGCAGTGTGCATTGTACATAAATCTTGTGGATTTTAAGTCAAAGCTCAATACGGTGTTTGTCATTCTGTTTGGTTACAACGACGCTGCATATTCCTCAGTATAAGCCAGCATCTGTCCATTAAGTCTCTATTTCATCCTTCTGTGCCTTTGGTATCCGCGCTCAGCCTTAAAGGGTAACTACAATAGTTCTCTTGCAAAACCGTAATTCTTTATTAATACGTTGCGGAAATATCACATAATTACAGTTCAAGATATAATGTATTTTATGCTGGCTATGTACAATGGCACAGCCTAAAGAGGTTTAGACCAATTTCCTCTGGTGATTGCTTCACCCACTGCACCAATTATAATGCATTAACGCGGAGCAACAACCGACTGAGACAATCTGCAAGTCCATTTTCGCCACAGCATGAAAATTGTCTAATGAAAAGGCCCTAAGATAATTATTACTTAGCCTTTTAATATACAATGGAGATTTTTGAGACTAAGAGGGGTGATAGAGAAAGAGGGCATTATATTTTTGCGAGAAAGAAGAATACAAAAATTCAATAATCTTACCATGAGCATCTCCGCTGAACATCATCATTTGCAGGGTGAACATTAGATATGTATCTGAATGCCGCTTGCTGCTTTTTCTCAAGGCCAGCCAGCTTAAATAACGATGATTCTGCCTGAGGGACTGCCTGCTAAAGGAATGTGTTTTCTAATTAGATAAAGCCACTTTCCCAATTTTCTGGCTTCTTAGCATGGCAGTGAGAGAAGCCTCAGAGCCATGTTGAGATGCTGCCAATTGCTACTCTGTCCACCGCCCAGCGCTCAAAATCACATCACCAGGGAGACAATAGATTCTCCGAGAGCGCTGATATAAATTCTGTGTGCGTATTCCAGAAACAATTTAATCTGTAGCCAAAGCATTACAGATTGGCATCACTTAGCCATTACCTTACATTACATGTGTTTTTGTTAATCATGGATAAACACACTCATTGATGACACCAAATGCTTTTTGGTATTTTCCTCCAATTTATAAATATTCAGTAAACCAACAATACTCATCATGCTAGTCGAGATTTACTTAAGTCAAGTCTATTTAATTTTGAATGCCCATTTTTACTTATTTGTCTCAAGGGGCTTTACCATCTGCACAGCATACAACACCACTTTGACCCTCATTTTGGATAAGGAATAGGCAAATATAAAAACCTTTCAGCAGGGAAACAATGCAAGAAACCTCAGAAACCCCTCTACCATGGACAGACTTGCAATACAGAGAGAAACTCCCAGGTGCTGTCAAATGAATAATAGCTTGGTTTTCACCTGGTATCTAATCCAGATTTGGAAGTATGCTGTTACCAATTTGTTTTTACATTTTGCAAAATAAATTGACTTTTTTGCATATAAAGAGCTTTTCTTTTCAGAGTGCGTTTAAAGTTGCCATTCAATGAGTCCAGCAATTTAGTTTCTTCTCTACAGTTTTGCACACACAAATGATTGTGACCAAAAAATGAAATGCCATATTGAATATTTCACATCTGGTTAGGTTTAGGGTTATTGAGTCCTGCAGGTGAGCTCCACTGTGCAACTGCACATTTAAAATAACAGTCATGAGTAATCGATACAAGGACTTTGTTTTTACAAATAAGTTAATACATCAGGCCCTCCAAGCTTGAGGTCCTTGACGAGCTATTTCAAGCCTCATCTCTTAAGAAAAAAACCCTCTCCTTCAATGAGACTAGCAACCTCTCCACTCCTGAGTGACACATTACCAATTTTGATCATGTCTCTTTAAGGTAAGAGAAATTGAAGGCCGCTATCCACATAAGTAACATTTAATCTTAGCAGACAGAAGAGGAAGACTGAGTCTAGATTAAATGCAGGTGGAGGCTTCAGGCCTGAAGTATTTTACCATCTTGATTATCCATCTACACTCCTTGTGCTTCCCAATTAAATCCTCCGCAGGTGAACTCCATCTCACTTCTAATTAAAAGTGTAAGGCATTATTTCTCATTTCATAACCCCAATTGACTCTGAACAACAAAAAAACTACGATTAAGTGGAAAAATGTTAGCTTTGTCTGCGAATGTCTATACATTTTCACCTTCGCTGTTATATATTTAAATAATAACATGTAGACAGAAGTGTACGTACCATAACACTTCTCAGAGCATTTATTTTGCTGTTTTCAAACTAACAGCTGTAATTGTTCACTTTCCCTGTGTGTGCTCTAAACTCTTCTGTGTATCTATTGTAACTCACAGAGATGCTTAGAGGTCAAAGATCCATGACCTGGGATCTTACTGCAAACTGCCTTTTATATTCTGAAACAGCAGGGTGAGGTTCTGACTGTGCCGTTTGAATCTGCTCTCTGTTTTTATGCTCAGTTAAAACTGGGTTTGAAATCTCATTCAACAATACTACTTTCTCAATAAAAGCCGCATACTGGTGAAATAACGGTCCAGAATGACATTACAAGCAGCCTGTTTACACTTGAGCAGGAAGTATCACATGAATAAGAGCCATTCTCACCCTGCAAGTGGCTCTACTAAACAGGCGCTTTATGCTTTTTGGGGGTTTCCCTTTACTGTAGTGTGTTATATAGGTTTTTGTTCATGTAAATGGTCTGCAAAGGCTTAAATCCCAATGTCTCATCACCTGCCTGAAACAACTCCATTGGATTCCTTGGTTTGCTTCTGTTAAGGTCACCTATTATGCAAAATCCACTTTATCATGTATTTTATACATAAACATGTGTCCCCTCTGTGTTAAGAGATTCGGAACGTTTCAGTAAAAAAAAATGTGCTCACTTTTTGTCCTGATCCATTTATATAAAAACCTGTCTGAAAATGAGCTGATCAGATTTTGGCCACTTTATGATGTCATAACGATTGTTTGGCTTGTGTAACCATTAGCCAACTACCAACCAAGGTAACCCTCCCCCCCGCCCCTTATCACCTGCATCTCCTCCTAGAGCACCATTGTGTTATTTTTAACCAAATATCTCTCAGAGGGGCGTTGGGAGTGGCTCCTTATTTTCATCTAAAGTAACAGACACAGAATTAGCACTTTTGAAACAGGGCTGAAACAGAGGGGATTATGGGATGCTACAATGCATGATCTGTTTGGTATTTCGAGACATGTTTTGTATCTGAGACCTATAATATATTGATGAAAAATAGTATAATAAGGGACCTTTAAATAAGGACATCACTATATAACACTCACGCTTCTATTGGCTAGCGCTCCAACTCATTGTACGGTATAGGAGCGGGATATTTCCGACACATCTTTAACACTAGAACCGCCAACGGGTACATTTTACCCGCAGCTGTTTCTTGATTGTATGTAACTTTTTTTCAATAAAATATTCAAGTCTCCCAGTCTGTTACTTTTCCTGAAAGTGTTTTATATAGCACCCTCTGCTGTTAAAAAGTGTCAATATGAAGTCAGATTGAAAAAATTGCCCAAAAAATTGCCATTTATACCCATCAGCGGCAGCGGGTAATATTGACCATATAGAAAATGCAGTGATTCTCGTGCGTAAGTATAAACATGACGTGTTGCTATAGCAACGCCTGTTGTTTACTGCGGTTCCTCATATATAGAGAGATAGATAGCTAGAGAGATAGAGAGACACTTTTAGCGATATTTTATACTTCATGCTATCTGCACATCACTGTGCGATCAAAACTCACTGTTAACCCTGTGTTCTAGTATGATAAATAAAAGAACATTGTACCTTGAAAATCAATGCATTCAAATACATTTTACCCGTTGGCGGTTTTAGGTATACAGCGACCCCTGGCGGTTCTAGTGTTAAGCAGTTGACCAATCACAACAGAGCCGGCAAACTAACCAATCAGAGCAGACTGGGCTCTTGTTTCAGACAGAGGGTGAACATATTTGCATAAATACATTTACATAAAAAAAGCACTTTAAACATTAAAGCATGTGAACATGTCACACAAAATGAGCATAATAGGGGCCCTTTAAACTTCCAAGGATGTGACAGCAACATTTCCAGGTATAATTTAGATAAGCTTGACTAAATATCTAAGTCTCAAAGCCTCCCTGCATTATGAGGCAGTTGAGTATGTGCTGTAGGCGGCATACTTTTAATTTCTTTCTAGTGTGGTATACATCTGCATTTGTAACAAGCACAAAATCGACACAATGCATGCATACATAACGCACTTCATCATACATAATTTGAACTCAGACAATCTGTAAGTAGAACACAGCAGTTTAACATCCTGCTGGTTGTAGCTTCGTATCTTTTGTCTTTCAAAGTGAATATATTCTGCATATTAATTGTATATAAAAATACTTTCTAGCACAAAGTTTTTCTCACAAACTGCTGCTTTTTCTTTTCTTTTCTGTGGAAACATAAACTAGCTTAGATTCCTTGAACTTGTTTCATTCTATTTACAGAAGCGTGTGCGGAGCTTTTTAAATCAGAAATATATGAAACTCATGAGTCTTAGAAATATTTTGTGACCCCATCTGTAACCCTACCAGGGGCCCTGACTCCAAAACTGAAACTCTGCTCTGCTGCGTCTCCAGCCTCAAACTGTGAGCCGTGTGTATTGTTACATTGGTAGTCAGCACTCTGATGTTTGGGCCAAAATAACAGATGCCCATGTTGACGAGGCTGGAGCTGTCACAATTCCCGCTCACCTCTGTGACTGTTGGCACGGCGAACCACACTTCTCAATCTGCCTCTCCTTCACCGACTCAAATTAACAGTTGGATTCCCGCATAATTAAAAGTTATTACAGTAATATTTCCATTCTGCTGTATGGTAAAGAGTGGCTGCTAATATAAAAAATAAGCTGATCCCATAAAGCGTCATCAGGGACTCTAATGAGTTGGACTGCAGCCAAGGATATTTCCCCCCATTTGACGCTGTTTCAGCATAGGAGCTTTTAATGAGTCATAATTATGCACCCCAAACATAATCTTGAAATGAAATACAGAAATGTCGAGGTGGGGAGGGGGTTTTCTTTTCTCCGGCAGCTTCTGCAAGGCTGAATGTGAAGTCCCGAGATCATGATATTAGGGAAATGTATTTTCTTTGGGAAAACATTCATTTCACTCTGTCTAGCAATGATTTAGATCTAGGACTAACAGCTTTCATTCATTAATATCATATTATGACACAGTGAGAAACGATAACAAATTCAAACTTGGATCTCTCATTAATATATATGAATAGGTTGTCTTGTTATGCATAAACCATGAATTAGCTAATTAAGAAAATTACTTTAGAGGTTGAGAAGTGAAGGCGACACCTGTGAATGTGCAGAAACAGCAGATTAATCTGGATGATAGATGGGGACTGATACACCGACAGCACGGAGACTAAGGCCCAATTCCAAACCGCCCCCTACACACTACCCCCCACTTCACCGGCTGCTCTACCTGACCGGACTCAGCGCTGTGTGTGTCCTACATCAGGGGTGGCCAACCCGCGGCTCTCGAGCCGCATGCGGCTCTTTGCCTAGTTTCATGCGGCTCTTCAGTTCATATCGAATTTTATATGTGTGAGTTTGGGGGAGAGACACTGACTCCTGACTAGTGTTGCACGGTGTACCGATACTTGAAAGGTATACCGCGATACCCTGCCCTTAAAAACGTTACTATTCCTCCGTTTCATTAGTATGGTACTTTTAGAATGACGGGGGAAAATACTCCGGTGAGAAAGCGCTGTTTTAATAAGAGCCGTGTGTGTTCAGCACTCTGCTTCCACTCCCTGCACTGCAGCCGTGCCTACAGTCCCGCCCCTTTCAAGCACGCTCTAAGTCTCTCCCCTCTCTCGTGCACGCGCTAGCTACCAGAGCATGTGAGAAAACGAGAAGCATGGCTGCAAGTGGGAGTGCAACTGCTGCTGCGCCTCGGCTTGTTGACAAAAAAGACGCCAGAAGCGACATTTTGATGTATTTTAGCTATATCTCTGACAGTGAGGGCAAGCCTACGGACACCACGAGGCCTGTCTGTAAGAAATGTTTTAATTTTATTTAGTAGGTCTGTTAAGTATCGAATGCTGATAATTCTGACGTAATTTGGCCGGTCAAAGTTGTTTGGGCTCGGATAAAATCGCTCTGTTACTTTCGTCCCGGCTCTCCCTACGTGTGTATGTGTGGTGTCAAGTGTCAGTATGAGAGGATGACAGGTGGCCCAAGAGCCAATCACAATAATACCTGCGATGCAGTGAACCAATCACCTTTTGGGGGGGGGGAACCTATCGTTGATTAAACATTATCCAGTGCTATCCCTAGATTGCAGGGGCGCTGCGCTCCGCTAACTGAGCCCCGCGCCCCCCCTGAAATTCAAGGTGTTTAAATAATATATATAATTTTTTTTTTTTAAATATATATATATATATATAGCACCAAATTGCAGATAATCTATAACTACAGTACTGTCACTTTTCACATTGAACATGTGCTCTTTTATTAAATAAACTAAACTCCTTCATTTTAAGTTGTGAGTTTAGTGTTTTTGACCCTAAGAAACACTGATGCATTAATCAATAACAATAATCCACAGCTCCTCTCTCTGCTTCAGAGGATTTAAAAAATATATATCCCAATGCCACAAAAATGCATCAGTGACGTGGTTGAAATCTTGTCTCCAGAAAACAAAAAACTGAAACAAGCGGTATCAGTGACTGTGTGTTTGATGTGGCTCTTTGCAGTAACATAGACAAAATGTGGCTCTTAACCTCTGAATGGTTAGCCACCCCTGTCCTACATGAAAAACGGTCTTTACCAATAGTTCCGTGGAAACATTTACTGTAAACTGCACAATAAGAGACATTTAATATCGACATACAGATGTTAACAACTTCATGTTACCTTGTTTTGTTATTAACTCAGGATCATATACCCATCTAGAAAACGGTAAATGTGTGCATTTTATTATAACGTTGTGTGTATATATATATATACAGGGACTGTTGCAAAAACCAAGCAGCTTATAAATATCAGATTTTAAAGTGGAACAAAGTTTACAAAAAATAAATGCCATTAAAGGTTTTTGTAGTTTTATTTTTGTATTTTTAATCCAAGAGATGCTGTTGTGAAACCGTTGTTAAGAATAGTCACGACATTTGCTATTTCTGCCAGAGAGCGTAGTTTGTTCCAAAAATTGCTGCTGTATTTACATCCTCCATCTGAAAAGAGGGAGCCTCGTTCAGCCGCGAGTGTCACTACAGACGAGTTCGCTCCATCACGGAGGGGGAGTGGGTAGGGTGCGGTTTGGAATTGGGCCTAAAGCTTGCTTCTCTCACTCGTCCCTGACTTTTTTCCTCTATTATTTAGGCTGCTTACAGAGCGGAGCAACCGTACCAGAAACCCAAGTGTGTAAGGAATGAATGTCATGTTGTTTTATCAATTTGTAGATTAGAGAGCTCTGATTTAACCAAATCTATCAACAAACAACCTTTACGCAGTTTGAATTTAACTGTTCTCTCCTGCTCTGCAGTCGGCAGTAAGCTTTGTGGGAGTTGGAGCTTTATGTCAGTCAGTAAACTTTAATTAGTTTTTGCAAATGACTAAAGTGAATATAAGCACAGCCTTGATAACACAGACAAACATCAACCGTCTGATAATTTAATTGCTACCATCATTTGTGACATTTAAGTCCCAGAAAACCTGTCTTTCTCACAAAATAAATCGTAGAAAGGCCAAATAAGCACTTCAATTAGGAGAGACGTGATGTATGGAATACATGTTTATTATCGGGTCACATTATATAAATGAAACATAATGATGACAGTTTATAACAAGTGAATGAAATGGTGTTTGGCGATTAGGCCCAGGTTTTGTAGGATGTCATTCGGGAAGGGAAGAACCGTTTCCGATGAACCCCCCCGGGTCTAGACACTGGTGGTGGTGATAAGTGGTTAGGTCCGGTTGGAACGGAGAAGGTTGGGCTTGGCCCTGAGTTGGAAGCAGGAGGCGAAGGGGTGGAGGAGGGTTGCGCGTTGACACCTGGAAGACAGCTGATGGAAAGGGGAGAGCATATATAGAGGGATTAACAGGTGCGATGATTAGGCTTGTGAACGGAGGGAAGTGATAGGTTAGCTGAGGAGTGGCACTCCCTATCATTTAGTGAAGGGAGCGAGTATTGCCATGACGCGCAATACAAAGTGATAGGTCTTCCTGCCTGAACTTGCGCTGAGCTTCATTACATTTATTGTACAAGAGCACAATTATTTTTTGTTTTTTGTGCCTTTTCCAAATCTACGAAATTCAGGATTAAACAACATTTGAACATCAGAATCTGATGGTTTTTGTCTTTACGTTTTTTTTTACACTTAATAAATAAGAGTGGACACTTGGAAAGCCCTTACACTTTTTAATTGCTAGATACTGCACATATGGTAACTCTTATTTTACATCTTAATTTGTGGCCCTGTGTGCACCATTATACTCCAAAGCAAATTATTTGTATGGTAATAAACCTGTTTCGGAATATGTAATTTAACGTTGGTTCTTATTTTTGGTAATTATTACAGAGTACTACTTTAACTGGCTATAATCAGTATTTATATAATAACAAATGCATGTAGGGCTCTGAATGACTTTTTAATATCTTTAACTTCTTTCCTGCCATTTTCATTTGGAAAAGGTTGAGTAATGCGATTCAGAGAGAAACACGTGGATAAAAGCTCATTGGTAATTCCTGTATGACTGGTAAACAAATCCATCCAGTACAGGTCTTTTGTTTTGTTTTAATTTATCTCTGCAAAAGGGATTTCAACAAAGTGATTTTGCAATATAAAGACTTGCAGTTGTTCCTCCAAGAGATTCAAAGTAGTTCCCTTGCATGCGTACAGTCGATGCAATTAGATATGAGTTTGATTCTTGCTGTAATTGTTTATTGTTAAATGAAAAACAAACCCACGGAGGAGAATTTACTTGATATACTGTAAAGTGAAACATTGATCTGTTCGCTAATGTATACTTCTTCAGAGGGGGTACGGAGCCAGGCGATATCTCAGTCTCTTTCAAGCTGTTGAAGTTAAAAATTGCATTTCTCACCTCTTCCTGTGAAGAGGCGTTGTTCACGGTGGAGAGGAGTACGGGGTGTCTGTTATGCCAGCAGTGAGGAGGTGTGTGCAGCATTTATGGAAATAAGCGTTAATAATAAAAACTCTCAGTGATAATGAAGGATATTGGTGTGTGTTGTAGGTAAATAGAGCCTATATTGAATATTGCCTTTTCATAAGAGATATTGTGAATAGGGGAAATAGAGTGATCTATTGGGAACAGAAAAGTCTAAAGTCATGCTAGTCACCTCTGTGATTCGGTACTTGCTAATGTTTAGCTGGTGTCATGTTTATGTTGGCTACAGTCAAATATTTGTTAGCTTATGTAGGTTTCTGACTGAGCAAAATTACCCAGATATATTACGTGGCAGCCATCTTATCAGTGTGTTCTGTGCTGTGTATACTGCACTGTATGAGTGATGAGTAAAAGTTGGTTTGATTCGTATTTTCCGTATTTATGATACAATTATACTATTTCTCTCAATGCTCTACATCTTAAAGGCATCCTGGTCCATTCTTTGCAAAGGAAAGGAGAAAATGCTGGCCCACAATTCCTTGCAGCAGCATCATAAAAAACTAAGCGGCATTTGGCGGTCGATAACATCTGCCCCCGCTGATGGAAATATTAGTAGTTTGGGAGGTATGAGGTCATAAACTAAACAATCAGAATAGAAATGAAACGATATAGGATTTTATCGTCAATCGTGATAAAAACACTCAAAGTAATTCTGATTGAGGTACATTTCCATTATAGTGATGATTGTGAAAATTTCCACATGAGTAACTTCAAAAAGTTTTCAAATGACTATCATTTATCACTATCATCCATAGCTTCTCTTAATAACTGGATTCAAACTCCCACTGTACATTTTACACTTATTCTCAATCTAATATTGAATAATCCATTTCTTGCACAATAATATCCTGCATTATATTTTTGTATTTCCACATGTATATGGAAAAGAAAGTTTGGGGCTCTCTGCTGGAACTGTTACCTCCGCGACCCGACCACGGATAAGCGGGAGAAGATGGATGGATGGATGGACATGTATATTTTCCACATCCACGTATATATATTCTTTTAACTTTTTAATGCTATTTTATTTCAGAAATATTTTGGACTGTTTATTTCTTGCGTCTTAATTTCTCTTATTTACATAGCCTTTTTCTTTATGCTGCCAAATTGGGATCAATAAAGTATCTATCTTTTTTATTTTATTTTATTTTAACCGGGATAGGTCTCATTGAGATTGCAAAAAATCTCTTTTTCAAGAGAGTTCTGGCCCAAGAATGGTATCAGCACAGTTTCAGACAGTTTTACAGTTACAAACAATTAAAAAAACACACAATCACAACCCAGTCATACACCAAGTTTAGCCAAAGCATTTACAGACACAGCGGCCTGCTTCAAGGTCAGTTAAAGTTGCTTTAAGTGTTTCTAATGAGACCAGCTCTCTGAGTTTCAGCTCAGTTTGAAGCAGGTTCCAAGCTTGAGGGGCAGTGTAACTGAACGCTCTTTTCCCAAGTTCAGTACGGACCTTTGGTACAGTTAAAAGAAAAAAGTTCTCGGAGCGAAGCCGATAGGATCCTGTTCATTTTCTATTTATATCTTTTATATATCATGGTGGAACGTTTTAAAATAAAGGTATTATCATGTAATAAAAAACCCACTCTTACAATGTTGTTGTTCTGTTCTTATGCAGGGGGACGTTATGATTTATGATTGCCATATTTAAGATGGTTACATTGATCGTTTCTCACTCAAAAGATAATAATAAATGGATGGGAGGGCGTTTGCTTCAAATCATTGTACAGCTCTAAGTTTTGTTTTTCAAATCAGGTGAAGAATGTGAAGCCACTTTAATAAGTGGATTTAAGGGTTGGAAGGTCAGTTCTCAATTTTTTATTATTTTCAAAACTTTAATTAAACGTCGCCACTTGTGAGATCAAACCAGTATAATACCACACAATCTGTTAGTGAAGGGCAAGCTCCGGGATTAAAAAGGGAAGCTCAACTGATTAGTGTAATAGAAAAGGTGCCTGCTGGTGTGGAGAGCAGACTTTATGTACTGAGTCTTAGTCTGACCATCTACCTGGAAAGCAAAACAACCAAAGATGTATTCTGCTGCTTCCATGATTCAGGTAGTTATGTGGCAAGATGTGCATTATTGGTATGTGTGGGTATTTTAACTGGTAGACTAAATGGGCATGCAAAAGGAAGTAAGCCCAGATTTGCATTTGTTTATATTTCATTTGTACCTTTAGCATAACCGGTTCAATCGAGTTGATATAAATCTTGGCCAAGTTTGACTTATTTCAATTTTTTTAGCTGTAGCAAAAAAAAAAGTTTATATTTCAGAATTACACCCATTAGAAAAACGTTTGTAAAACTCACATTTCCATATTCACGGTTAAGTTGCAAACACAGCTTATTTATAGCAGCGTATTTATTCCCCAAAAACCTGCAGATGTAAATACCATGATATTCTCTTTGTAATTCTAAGTATTTATGACAGCAGTCACACGGTGTGTATGTGTTTGTGTATGTGTTTGTGTTTGTGTACAGCCTGGGTGAAAGGTACACAGTGTCAACTGCAATTGTAATCATCAGCTCTGTTGAGCAAAAACTGGCAGTTTCAACGTCTTAATGTTTAATTCATTAACTAAACTGTTGACGGATTATGTGATAGACGTGTGTGTTCTTGACAACGTTATCAGAACTTCGAAACCTGTCTTTTTCGCGTTGCTTTTAATAAGCTCTGCAAGAGGGAGAAACCGTATCATTATTCCACAAGTTGATGTGGAGATCGAGAAGTGAAGCTCTGTAGGCTGGGACTTTATGATAAAAGGATAATGGGAAGTTTTGTAAAGATTCTCAAACTTTTTAGGACTTGGACCATTTATATCTGCGTGAATTTGTTAAATCTTCAGGAACAAAAAGGTATCAGAGTTTCGAAATCGTTATCACTCAATATGCATGTCAGATACAGGAACAAGTGTGTGTGTGTGTATATCTGTGTGTGCGGGGTAGAAAATAAAGCTTCATCCAACTATTTTCCTGGTGTGGGTGTACAAATCTGTTTTTCCTGGGTTAAGTGGAATACATTAACATTTCCTGTATACGAGGAGCCACTTATTATTGATGTGTTCTCACAATATGTAGTGAGAGACTAGAAAATAAATGCTGGAGCCTTTATGCATCTGCATACATTTATCTCCTCAAATCTATTTCCCTGTAGAGTTCGATCTCTCTGTGAACTTTTTTTGGCCCCAGCCTGATATGTGAATGTATCTGCTTTCACCAAAAATGTTGATTAAATATGTGTCTTAACGCATTTATCACAAGTTACTTGTTCCTAATCCTGGTTCATAGAGTTGATACGTTTAAATTATTAAACGTATCAACAAGCAGGACAGGGGAAAATAAAAACATATTATTTTTCCAGTTTAGAAAGCGGACCTGAGAGCTGGAGGAAGCTACAAAATAAGCAACACCTGGGAGTGGGAGAAGAGGATATCACGCTCGACTAATATTTGGTTTGGCATCTCTTTAATTTAAGTATTTTGTTGTGACTGGATTTTGATCTTTTTGCTCTGTGTTGTGCTGATGAAAATGTTTGTCAAATATAGACATTTTAATTTGATGAAAAAGTTTTTGTGATTTGTTGATTTTGTAAATTCTGTAGCTAGGTCACCGGGCAGGAGCTCCATCTGTTTAGAAATGAGTCTTCTCATTTTGATAGATACCGTACATATTTTACATATTTTTCTGTCCGCCACCCGCATTAAATGTTGTACTTGTGGGATGAAACCAACGCTACAATAGGTTTAATTGAATAATGTGAATCCTTTAACTGAAACAACTCTAACCCACAAATATGAACTTCAGACACAGACTCCAACCATCATCATCTGCAACACGGGCTGCAGTGACAACTGTTAGTTAAGTTCAGCAAAGAGGCTCATATTTTTTTTTGATCCCTATTGCCCTTCTCTTGTTAAACTTATATTACTTTTTTTAATCTAAAAGCTCTACACTGACTGAATAGTTTTGGTAATTCATTCCAATTTGTTGATAAAATGCTTCAAGCAAAGTCGATAGAAGCGTTGATGTGATGTCCCACGCTGGTTTCTATAATTGAGTCCTGCATAAAAGAAAACACATTATTTATTTCAGATTAACAAGCACTTTTACTTGTAACTTTGGAGAGAATAAAAAGCACATTAAAAAGACCAATTGCATATTCATCGTTGCCCAGGAAGTTAAAAGCAAAGGTATGACATGGGGGAAATAAGCTTATTTGTAAAAACCTATGTTTGTATTTGCCGTGAAAGATGCGGGGGGGATGCAAGCACAGCATTTTATACCACATTTTAATCAGCACAGCTTGAAAAGGTCTAGTCAAACAGAATAAAACGTATATCTCAACCAGGCAAATCCCCTCCAGCTCCACTGCCCATCTATGAGTGCCGTCGAGAAAAGCCGTTTTCTCTCTGACACAAGATGTCCGGGAGGAACATTTAATTACTTTCCCTTATAAGATGCACAATTGTATTCAGCAACACTGTGGAATGAAGCACGCTCTTTCTCTGTGTTCCTTCTGTTCCTGTTTCTCTGTTATCACACCGAGGTCTTTTGCTCAGAGTTCTGCGTATCATCTCAAATCTACCAGTGTTTTCCCTTTTTCTCCTTATTTCGTCCTAGCCCCAGGCAAAAGCTCTATCATGGATTCAAAGTCCCATCTTCCTCGCAGTGTTTTAATTGTTGAGTCTACTGGTTCTCATTCTAGCCGTAAATGCCAAACTCTGCTTCTTATCTATGCAATGCTAACCTTAATTCACAACATTCACCTTAGACTTGAATGTAAAAGTTATTGGAATTTTGCTCCATGATTGGAGGAATTCATGTTTAAACAAGCAAGCCAAAATAAACCCAAACTTTTTCCACTTCCTTTCTGCGTCTTTCATCCACAACCTCGATACCTTCTGTCTCTTCCTCAGGTCGCTGTGGTACACCTGTCCACGTGGCGTTGTAAGTGGCTGGGACCCGCACTTCCTGCCATGCTGGTCCACAGCGCTGACCTTCAAGGTTGACAGGAAGGATGACAGGACGGGGCTGTTTTGGGCTGACCCCTGACCAGCGCTCGGCTGAGTAACGGCAGGGCTCTCACTGCCACCAGAGCCAATTAAGGTCCAGGCATGCGGCTGCACACCACAGACCAGAAACTTCCACAGGGTGAGCTGCTGCCCCCTAATCTCTTAATACCACCGCTGCACCTGCAAGGTGACCCGACGCCATCGCAAGACGAAATGCACTGTACACTCACTATAGGGAAAGTGAAACCATGTACTGCAGTCGCAATAAGTGCTGTGGAGGCACTTATGAGCATAAAGAAAGAATGATGAGTTGCACTGGTGGTGGTGAAGCCACTTACTGTACATCGGAAAGATGACACCATATTCGTGAAACGACAAATTCTTGAGAGGACAGAGATGGCAGAGATGACACGTCTGAGGTTAAAATGATCTCAAGTTACAAGAAAAAGTGCTGGAAAACTTTCAGAGTGATAAATCTGCCTGAGTGATTGGCACCGTCAGGGTCTCTCGACATTGACATTTTGATGAAAGTTGCCCCGTCGGAAAATAAATCTGACTCATAAGAGAAGAATGCCTCATATTTTTGCTGGCTTTTGTCACAGATCACTGACCGCTGACGGCCAAAACACAATACAATGAATCCGTCAGAATATTTCTCCTTTCCCTCTAAATCATTCTGTTTTTCATGCATCTGCCTGAATGATAGCTGCGACAGATGTGTCAGTATGGAGGAGCTTCTCCACTCCAGTGGTCCACGAAAATGGATGACTATTATCAGGCGAAACGTCAAAGGTAGCAACTATTCAAACACACCATATGCATCCAATCTTGATTTGAGCTAAAGGATTCACTTTGAAGATACACTGAGAGGCCTATTTGTATTTCCTATTTTCACACTCTCTCATTGGAGATACAAGTCATCCAGAAGAGCAATATGTGCTTTGTAAACATATCACTCTTTGACAAGAAAGGAGTTTGAAGGCATTTTGCACTCAGAAGAATAAACTGAAACTGATAAACAAATCAAGTTCAGCTCTAAGACAGGCTGAAAAGCAATTTCTATTTCTGATATCCCAAAAGTAAAACATCCAATGCACTTTAAGGGGGTCCTTGTAAAGCCAGAGAGGGAAAATGTGTCTCCCATGGCACTGTACATGTAGAGCAGCTAAGACCTCTTTATGTAGGCAAGGAATTGTGCTTCAGCTTCACAGGCCCAAGCCCCTAATTTTCAATTTCTCTAATTTGCTGTGTTTTTTATACGATATGAATATTCAGCCAATATTAAATATTCAGTCTGATTCTCCTGGTGGTTTGTTATACGCCTGCTTTGTGTTTTATTCTAAGAATATATTTGTTTACAAACTCTCAGGATACCAAACACGGGAAATAAAAGGAACATTAGAGGGACGTTTGGTTATAAATTACTACATTTTCCCTAACAGTGCCTCAAAATTGATGTTAATTACCTAATGGATTTCAGAAAAATAAAACAACAGCATTAAGGACATCTCTAATGTTTCAAGAGGAATACATAATTATAAAGGTTATAAGATTCATGCTTTTTATGGAGTGCTTATTTGCATTTTGTCTTTTTAAACAGCACTTGTTTTGGCAAAAGACAGCAGAATTGTGTTTGTTAGCCAGGCTCTGATTTATTTTGTCCTTCTTGGTTTTGGATTCACACTACTTTCTTGTTTTATGTTCAGCTCTGCTGCCCAGTATACGCACCCTGAGCAACCAAAACGAGACTGAATAATATATTCATCAACCCATAGAGGCTCCTGACAATGCATTAATAGAAGCTGATAAACCCCTCCTAATTCCTTTTTTTTTTCATGGCTGATAAAATCATGCCACTTGCTCATGGTAATTAATTACTGATATCTGGCAGATTGTAACTGATGTCTATGCCAAGGAGTGTCTCCAGTTTCTGTCATCTCATCTGCCCATTGGCTCCTTCCCCCATTTAGTTTTAAATTAAAACCCTACTGTGAGGAAAAGCAGCGAGTTGTTGGTATTTCTTTGGTGTGCAGTTGTGAACGACAGGACACTAGAGGACATAGAGTTTTATAGGATATGGCTCTCATTACAGTGCAGCACTAATGCTCCCACATATTTTTACACTTTTCCTTTTAGTTATATTTCATTTACAACATTCTTGCATAATGATATAAAAAGTGCTCTCTCATAAATCATGTGTTAAATCAGTGCAGGAGATAGTTTCCAACCAAGAGTAAAGGTCGGCACCAGCGGATATAAAAACTGTTATGAATAACTCTTTAAAAAGTTATAATAGTGGCCTTCTAATAATAAGAAATGCCCTTACAAAAATCCAATTGCAGCTAGTTATTGCATGGTTTGCTTATGTTGTTTGTCTCATTTAGCCTTCATCTGGCAAGCTAAGCATTACTACATTTGTTAAATCTCTGAGGAAAATATTCTTATTTACTTTCTTTAAGGGATATTCAAAGATCTATACCATCCTGATGTCTGTACGGTAAATATTAATCTGCAACAATTGGTCTGTTGTCTTAGCTTAGCATAAAAACTGGAAGCAAGGGGAAACCGCTGACTTGGCTGAGTGAACTGACCCTGTATCCAATTGTAATGCTAAGCTAAGCTAACCAACTGCTGGATGTAGCGTCATATTTTCCATACACATTTGGTTTATGTCTTTTAGATATTCATATATAACTGTTGGCAAGAAAGCAAATACGAACATTTCCCAAATGTTTTAGTTTTTATTTGCCGTTCTGGTTGGCTGCATCCTCTCCACTGTTTCCTTCTCTTAAATCTGTGACTAATTTGTTCAGCACTGCCAGATGGATCCTGCAACTTACACTAACAAAGCATGTATACTCTGTAACAAATGTTCACTTTAGATATGCCAAGGGAGTCGTTTTGTGGAATCGCAATAATTAGCCAAAATTAATATTGACTTGATTTGCATAAAGATCCTACAACCCAATTTTCTTAATCCGTTTTGTAGAAATAAACACTGAGATTATAAATATCCCTCGTAGAAATACCTGTATAGAATATCTGGTATAATAAACTGTAAAGGTGAGTTGAGTTCACACTAAAAGGCCAAACCATGTCAAGATATTTGGGGAGAAAAGTGACATCAGCATGGTAACAATTGGCAGTTTGAATGCTAATTAAAGGTAGCTGAACAGGGATTCATGTCAGTACGTGTTCCTCCATTTCCTGCCTCATTGTCTACGTTTTTCAAAGAGCCAGGGGCCCAGCCGTTGATGTGCTGACTTCTTGGGCCAATATGTGCTGAGTAAACCCTCTGATTGCCTGCATGGGATGACATTGGGGCTTTAGGGTTGATATTTTGAGACTGTGGGGCTGAGCTTGATGTATTTGAAACCTGAGTCAGTGAACTGAAGGTCTCAGGAAACCATGGTTGTGTTAGTAGCTGCTTGTTTCTTGTGCCGTGAGATGTGACTGCGCTATTGTCATGCTAACAGACTTGGGAGCTTGGAAGGAGTGTTCCAAGTTTTGAGGCTAGATATGTGAGTGCAGTTGGCAGGGCTGAGAGATGAGTTTGATTTTCATCCTTAGCCTCAGTAGGCCACGGAGCATGAGGTTCAGTCTGAGTTAATGGCAAGACACAGAGCAACAGACGGTAAGGGATGCTAGTCACATAGCGCAAAGGAAAGCCCAAACTCAAGTGAGGAGCAGTTCTCACACAACTTCTGAAGAAAAGTTAAAGGATAAGAACTCTACAACCTGCTGCGTGACCTGTGGTTTAGTTGATTGATTTCAGGATACTTAGAGCTATTGTTGCCCAAAGTCTGGTAGAAATCTGCAGAGTCATGAGGAAAGTTTCCCTGTTTACAGAATGAAACACTCACTAGACTTTAGCCTGGGAGTTCAGTGCAAGATAACTGTTTTTACTGCAGGCTCTCATATGGACAGGAGGAGGGTGGCTATCTCAAGGGCAAGCTTGTGTGTGTGTGTGTGTGTGTGTGTGTGTGTGTGTGTGTGTGTGTGTGTGTGTGTGTGTGTGTGTGTGTGTGTGTGTGTGTGTGTGTGTGTGTGTGTGTGTGTGTGTGTGTGTGTGTGTGTGTGTGTGTGTGTGTGTGTGTGTGTGTGTGTGTGTGTGTGTGTGTGTGTGTGTGTGTGTGTGTGTGTGTGTGTGTGTGTGTGTGTGTGTGTGTGTGTGTGTATATAGAGTGGTGGATGCATTTTTTTAGAAAACACAGCATGAAAAAGCACTTTACACTAAATCACATTTACAAAGTCGGCTAAAGGGGCTGAGATTTAAGTCTTCTTTTGTACGAGAGATGACAGATATGATTAGTCAATTAAGTGGCATGACAAGCCATATCTAAATTAGAGGCAGAATTATTACAAAAAAACATTCACATGGAAAAATAATTTGGCAACCATTCGTTGCAATATATCCAATCTCTAACATGGCCCTGAAAATACATCAGAGTTGATTCAAAACCTTTTCAACACAGTAAAAAACAAATACTTCTACTCACTTTCTTGCTGAGACTTAGATGAAAAAACCCTGTCGTTTGACTGTAAATGAAAGTGCCCAATCTATCCTTGCTGCCTGATTGGTACAACTTAATCGAGATAAGAAGGAAACCAGATGGCTCAAAAGTAAGCGATTTCCACCGTCAGTTAAAAAAATAAATATTATGCTATCTTTTGCCATCAACTTATTAATTTTAAGTGCTGTGTAACTGTAAGCACATTCGTCATATTGTTAGCTAAAGTTAGCAAAAGTGCTGTCAAAGCTTGGGTAAGTTATTTATTTATGTTACATCAAAATGCATTCAAACTTGTTATAAATAAAAATGGTCTTTGCTTTGATAAGGTTTGGCCCGCAGCCGGTTAGCCTAGCTAAGCATAGGTATATACATTTGCAGCAATATGCCAAAGACAGGGAAAAGGAAATTGTTGGATGTTGCCAAAATGGAGGTCAACAATACAGGATTGAAAGTAGGCCTTACCGTAAAACAATCTGAATCAACTTGAAATGCATTCAACACAGTTGTTGGAGCTCAAGATTACACACAATGTGTCTTGGTGAGTAGCACTAAATGTGAACATAATATAACAGAACACTTCACTGGACTGGACACCTTTAAGTGCAGGGCCGCAGTTCAGAAAATATATTAAAGATCAATGCAGGTGAAACCTAGCTGTGTGTCAGGAATATAAAACCTGAACCCTGCAGCAACGGAGCAAAGTAATATAGACTAATCATCAGAATATATTAGTCTAGTATTTCAAGTGATGGTCGAACTGTAATGATATGAGCAGTAATCTCCTGCGAGTCTTTAGATCTGATCATTACACCGTTTTATACCAGCCAAGGATTATGAGACTATTTGATGATATTGCCATCATACAGTTTAAAGTGTGTGTCTTTTTAAACAATTTAAATATAACATAACATTATTGATTAGAGAATATTATATAACAAAATAGTTCAGGATTTGTTTGTAATCAATGAATATAGTGGAAGTAGTTTTTTTTTATACCTTTTTTATTTTCATGTATATGTGAGTTGCCTTAAAAATGTCTAGATGTGTTACCTTACTTTTAAAGTTTCTCTGAGACATTTCCTACAATATTTCTGTCTAATATGTCTTTATAAAACAATAATCCGTGCACTCACATCTCACTTGGATCTGTTTGTATCAAGGGCAAACAGTATGACTTCCTGTACTGGGACAAAGCGCACAGCGTGCTTTAAAATGGAGGCCTATAGAGTCTCCCAGCATGCACCTGTCCATCCACGTCTTACACACAGCTTGGTGGCTGGATGCCACATTCAGACAAAAGCCTGATACAGTTTTCCCTCTTCCCTTTTCTGCCTTCACTTTAGTTGAGACATACACAGCATACACACATTCCACTTCATAAAGGATTATATTTAAAACCTTTAAGATATCTGTGATGTCACAGTGAGAACAGAAAAAGAAGATACCAAAAGTATGTGTTTAAACTAGGGCTGTCAAGTTAACGCGTTCATTTTTTTTTAACGCCACTAATTATTTAAACATGCGATTAACGCATGTGTATTTGGCCTCGACCCGCCCCCGTAGTTTAAGAGCCCAAAGGCTTGACGTTGTTGTTAGTTGGATGGTGGGAGATATGGATACAAGAAAGGTGTTTTTAAACAGCAAGCAAGCACACAGCTGATGCTGACAGCCCCGCTCCTGCTGCTTGCTTGCGGCAGACCACGCTTGAAAGTTTGCCAGGGAGACGCCAGGAGGACACAGCGTCTACGAGCAGCAAGCTTTCAACAGCTATAGCTAAATGGGTGGCTACAGCTTGCCAGACAATTAACACTGTGGAGGACAAGGGACTGTGTGAGATCATTCGGATCGCATCCAACGTGTCAACTGCACATCACAGCGCATTATTTAAACCCTAGGTGGGAACTTCAGTCTCATGCTTTGACTGTTACGGCCCGTCCACACAGCGGCGTGCGTTGAAGCTTGCCGGCGGGCGTGTCAGAAACTCGACCAACAACCAATCACATGAGTACACTGGATATAAACTCCCCACACATGCGAAAACCTACCAGTCCTGGCTCCTCCGGTTTGTATCCCGGTAGGTGAACAGGGACTGATCATAAAGCACCGGGTGATTCCCTACTGCTACAATGTCCTCCATTTTTTGGAACATGAGGAAATGACCTGCGGTATGGCTCTCCCAGCATACACGCAGTTTGATTGGCTAGCGCTTGTACTGGCATATGATTCGATTAACTAACGCTTCCGTCGAAGCTTCAAAAGTAGAACATTGCTCTACTTTTGAAGCGAGCGACGGCAAAGCGTGACGTCACCCCATTCAAAGCGAATGGGCAGAAGCGTTGAAGCTTCAGCGCACGCCACCGTGTGGATGGGCCGTTACGGCCCCTACACACAGCGGCGTGCGTTGTCGCTTGCCGGCGGGGGGGGCTGAAACTCGACCAATCACATGAATCTCCCGCCCCAGACACACAAGCACGCGGTTTGATTGGCTAGAGCTTGTACTGGCATATGATTCGATTGGCTGACGCCTCCATCGAAGCGTCAAAAGTTGAACATTGCTCAACTTTTGCAGCGAGCACCACGAGAAAAGCTACGCTTTGCTCCCACAATGCAGTTCGGCGAGGCGTGACGTCACCCCATTCAAAGTGAATGGGCAGAAGCGTTGAAGCGGCAACGCACGCCGCCGTGTGTAGGGGCCGTTATGAAGACAGAGGAGCGGCATTTCGCCGACAACTGTAAACAGGCTTGTCTGTTTGTCTGAGCAACTGGCTCAGTGCAAAGAAGTACACAGGGTTGGGAGAGAGTAGAGAGATAGAGAGAGGTTCCAGGTTGTTGTATTGAAAATATTCAGGATAATATTTGTCATTGTTCCAATGATAATAAACAAACATTTGCATAAAGCATATTTGTCCACTCATATGTTGATAAGAGTATTGCAAACTTGAAAAATATTCCTCTAAGGTACATTTAGAACAGATACAAATATTGTTTACAAGAACAGTAACTTAGAGAGAGAGAGAGAGAGAGAGACAGAGAGAGAGACAGAGAGAGAGACAGACAGACAGACAGACAGACGTTACGTGCCACGTGCCAGGCAGGCTGTACTTGTGTGGTTTTCCTTCCCTCCTGTGTTTCTCTCTACTCCCTGTCCCCGTCTCAGGTCGGTTAAATGAAATCCTTGCTTCCCTCACTTGCGTCGTTTCCCTTTGTTTAGTCCCTCCCTCCAGGGAAGCATGGAGGGACGCAAGGAAACCACGAGATGCAGGGAAATTAGTTTTAAGAGCAATGGGACGTCCTTTCCTCCGGAGCGTCACGTGAAGCGACGTCCGTTTGTGATGACGCCGCACAGCTGTTCGTCTGACAGCAGCTCTGTCCCCGTTATTTTCACAAACACCCCTGCCACACATTTACTGACACAAACATTTGTATCATCTGTTGTAGACCCCAATAATTAAAATCAAATAAGAACTCATTCTCAAAAAGATAAACGCCATTCTTAAAATGTATAAACGAACAATAGTTTGATTAATATTGATTAGAGTGCACAATAGAAATAAAATAATTGAGAGAAGAAAAATATATATATTATCTATCAAAACCCAGTTAGATCAGCATTCATTGGATTGCAGACTTTGTTTGTTTGTGTGGATATGTAAGACATTAACATTTTAATAGCACTTAATGACTGACTGAATGGAAATGACAGTAAATGAAAATATAAAACGAAAAAAGCGATCATGAAATGTTTCCAATAAATGAATAAAATGATTTTTGACCACTTTGTTGTTCAGATATATCACATATTTGTAGATAAATGATACATTAATTGAAACAAAACACAGTTTAAACTAAGGAGTGACTCTCGTGAGTTTCATTTATTTTCTTCACTCCGCTGGGGTACTGCTCTCATGTCAAGGACAAGAAGCATGAGATCAGTGCAAGCACTGCATCGTCCAATCAGTGAGCGATACACAGTAAGGGGGCGGGGCGAGTATCTGAGGATTTAATCGGAGGATGGACTGGTGGTTCCTCGATTATCGCTCCTCCATTATCGCTCCTCGCTCCTCAATCCTCGGTCCTCCTGCAGAAATAAGAGCCATGGGACGGTACTCAAGGTGGCGCAGACAAATCAACTTCCGGTGAGACCGAGGACCGAGGAGCGAGGAAATGAAAATAGTCGACCTGAGACAGGGCCCATGTCTTCTGCACAGCTAATCAGCAGCTGATCGGTATCTGCCTGTGCACCTGAGTCTGATGGCTGATTGGATCCTCTCACCCTCAGCTGGCCTATCAGCAGTCAGGGCCGACCATAAAGGAGGCACCCAGGAAGTTTTCTCTCTCTCTCATCCTGGGCCTGTTGCTGATGAGGAGCCTGCAATTGACTGCCTTGAGTAGAAAGTCATTCTACTTTGTTTGTTCTAACCTTTGATAAATGTGTGTGTGTTGAGAGGTGGGGGAGTTAGGTAAGTCTGGGGTACCCTGTACATTTCTCATCACGTACGATTGTTGCCACCCCTGTATTCTGTTTTATCCAGTTCTGAGTAGTTTAGTTAGTGAGGGTTTTTGTTTGAGTTTTGGTTTCAAAGGATAGCTGTAGAAATATACCTGGTTTTATTATGCTTATTTCTTTTGTTTGGCACAATCTCCTTTGACTCCTCCTCCTCACTCAAAGAGTATTTCTGTTAAACTTCTGTTAAGTTAGGTTGTTCAAGGAATAAACCTTTTGTCAAACTTCACGCTGACTCCCTCATAATTATTGGTTGTTGTGTGTTATTGTCTCCAGGTCCTCTAGACCAGTGGTTCTCAACTGGTGGGTCGCGACCCAAAACTGGGTCGCAGACCCGTTTCGAGTGGGTCGCAGATGTGAGTGAAAAGAAGAAAATCATTTTTTTTTTTTTGGGAGAGAAAGTCAAACTTTTATTTTAAAGGCCCGATTTTCTAACGCTGTGCATGCAGTAGGCGTTGGACTGAAAGTACCGGAGACCATAAATGGTTTTGAAAACTTCTGTCACGTAGTGATTATCTTCTCAATAAAACATCTTTGCTGATGTTTTTTCGAGTCTTCTGGCCAATCAGAATCAAAATTGTTGTCGGTCCCCACGGAGAATAACTTTGCGGTAGAACTATTCTATTACCTACTATTATCTTTATACACCCATGGCTACAACTTCAGATAAAAATGAACACATAATGAAATATGACACCCGGTTTGATGATTGGCAGGTCACAGAACAATGGGGGCTATCTACCCGTACCCCAAATTTAAGCCCCAAGCCTGTTTCTCAGGTTTCAGGCTCTAAAATGACATTCCCAGAACAAATGACCATATCTTCCCTTCTAAAAGGGTTAAATTAATAATCCTTTTTCTCAAAGTAATGATAAACATGTGAGTTGGATGTAGAAGAGTCAGAATCAATATAGATGTTTTTTATTTTTAAGAAAATTCAGATTGAACATGGTAAAAAAACTGTAAATTATAGTGTCCGTCCAAAAAATATGTTGCACTTATAGTGAAAACTAACCTTGGATGATGGGTTGGTAGACTAAAAGCTTTAGGAATCCAAAGTACAACATATAAGTACCCTGTATCAAGATTGATGCAAAACAAGTGATATTTGACCTTTTTAGGCAGATTTAGCAAAAAAAGACTCTTCTGGGGCCATTTGGGTGGATTTTCCATATCTCTGGCCCCCCTTCTTCGATTTTGACATGTGACATCTCTTTCTGATCGTTAGAGCCAATAGAATCGAAGGGATATCGTCCCAAAAACACTCATGTTAAAAAAAAAAGATGGCGTCTTCGTGCTTTCAATGAAGCTACAGAGTTTAGGAATGGCCTGCTCTACTATTTTAAAACGGAATTGCAGTTTTATTGCTTGTGGATTATCAGAACATTTCAAAGGAGACACAGCCACATTGGGTATTAACCTATGGATTAACTACATCATCGTTGTTATCGTTTTAATGCCATTGAAGACCAGTTTAGACCAGACAAAGACGAAGGTAAGCCATGTTAGCGTTGTGGGCTACCTAGCGCCACTTGTTTTGATGTACGTTTTTGTTGATAACGTTGCAAGTTTGTATCTTTCACTGTTGAGGTGGGCACCGTTAGATTCTGTGTCTTTACGATCATAAACGATGTGTTGGATTTGCAGCTAGGATAAGTAATAAGGGAGCTAGGAGATAAATATAAAACCCTATTCGCAGAATCTGGTCGAACTGATTTACAGAATACAAAATACATGCAATTCAAATTTTGGGGAAAATTACATTTTTACTGAGTGAGTGTGGGTTTGAATACTCTTAAGCATTTCAACATGTATTCATAAAAACAACACCGACTGTTACGTCCCCACTAAGGTCTAGGGCAGAGTGATATTTGGTGCAGTAATAGGTTAGCATTTTTCGCTCGGGGCTAATTCAGAGGCTTACTGTTATGGAGCTATTTCAGGGTCATAAGTTTTGATCATTCAAAAAAATACAATTTATTTGAAAGTCCAAGTTTTCATCCTGAACTTTGAAAAAAGTTGAAAATAAGAAGGATTCAAATATCAAAATATGTATAAAAGTGAAATCTGAAAATAAATATATTATTCAAAAAAATTGCTGAACTGAATCAAAATAATATTCAACCTGAAAAATTATTTCAAATACTTTTTTTTATTTTGAATACATCTTTGTATTTTTCAAAGTTCAGGATAAAAACTTGAACTTTCAAATAAATTGTATTTTTTTGAATGATCAAAACTTATGACCCTGAAATAGCTCCATATATACCGTTAGCAAAAGGAAAAAGATCAGTTAAATTCGTTTTTTCCCATTATATGGATATAAAATATTAATAGTTTATTAAATATTAAGGTTCCTTAGACGTTGTTTCCTGCAAATGACACAATTTCGCCCCGGAACCGGGTCCATGGGGCCTAAGATTAAAGTATTTCACACAGACTATCTCCTCTTTGCTCTTCTCTCTGTGTGGAGCAGCAAGTTCAGCTGTCAGAACAAAGTGAACAACAAACAATGGCACAAAATACTATTAATATGTCGTAATACATCTATTTATTTTCTTCTCAGAGTGTACCAGAATGGGTAGTTTATATGTTAGTATTTCAAAAAATCTCCTGGGGGAGAATCCCCCCAGACCCCCCTTCTGGGGTTAGGTTTTCAGCATGTGCCTTTTTATGTTATACAGTTCAGCTTTGATTCCATCATCTCATTAAACCCTATTAAAAGCATTATTTGGTTCTGTGAAGGGATATAAGGGATATATGCACTGTACTTCACTTTAATTAATATTGTATGCTGCAAAGCATATATATTACTGCAGGATTTTTTGTTGAATAGATTTGAGTGGTTCAAAATTTCGGGTCACGATCTATTGACTACGGAAAAAGTGGGTCCCGAGGCTTGATCAGTTGAGAACCACTGCCCTAGACCTTAGTGGGGACGTAACAGTAGGTGTTGTTTTTATGAATACATGTTGAAATGCTTAAGAGTATTCAAACCCACACTCACTCAGTAAAAATGTAATTATCCAAAAAAAAGGATTCTCTTTTGAATTGCATGTATTTTGTATTCTGTAAATCAGTTCTATAAGATTCTGCGAATAGGGTTTTATATTTATATTGATGTGTCTGTCATAATTTGGATTATATGGTAGTAATATTTTTTTAAGTCAACGTTTCACACTATTTTCAGTGTATAGGTCTTTGGTTTGTTGTTGATTAAACCCAACAGGAATGGGTCTTGTAAATACATTACAATTGGTTATTGTACTTACATTTTCCTTGTGCTTTACATCATTTAGCATTCTAACAATAGGTTGAGTTCAGGTACTCAGACTCAAACTTGATACAGTATTATTATTGTTTATCTGTCCTACTTACCAGTTGTTGTTGTTGTTGTTGAACTGGTTGTAAACTCTCTGCAGCACAACCTTCTCCCTGGTGCTCTGAAGTGTTGTCAGACATGGTCTATATATACATATATATACACAGTATATGTCTGTTCTTCTTGTACATAGTAGTAAGACAGGAAACTCAATTCAGTGATATTTCATTTCCTTAATTTATATTATGTTCTCTAACATGCCATCTCCTCTAACATGCCATCTCCTCTAACATGCGGGTATGACAATTAGTTAATCAAACAATGCTGCAAAGACCCAAAGAATGATATGTGTAGGATTTCTTAGATCTTTTATCAGCATCCCACCCGGGGCTGACATGCCCTGCCATCCTTAAGTGCCGTTATTGTAATGAAGCGTTGAAAGGTTGACAGCCAAAACAGACAAAACAGACAATTATATTAACTGGCCCCTGGCCCTCTCTCAGCTTCCAACAGCGGCCCTCAGGCTAAAGTGTTTGAAAATCTCAGGTGTAATAAAGCAAGAATGGCTGTCCTGATTAAAGTTTGCTAGATTATGTGAGTATATGTGTGTCTGTGTATTTTCCCTCTGAACCTATAGCACAACGAGTAGAGCTGAGCTGTCAAATATTTCGTCGTTTAGCAGAGTTTTTGATAGTTCAACCTTGGCACTTACAGTATATACAGTTGCAAGAAAAAGTATGTGAACCCTTTGGAACTTCCTGGATTTCTGAATAAATTGGTCATAAAATGTGTTCTGATCTTCATCTAAGTCACAACAATAGACAAACACAGTCTGCTTAAGCTAAAACCACACAAACAATTATATGTTTTTATTGAACACACCATGTAAACATTCACAGTGCAGGGTGGAAAAAGTATGTGAACCCTTGGATTTAATAACTGGTTGACCCTCCTTTGGCAGCAATAACCTCAACCAAACGTTTCCTATAGTTGCATATCAGACCTGCACAACGGTCAGGAGGAATGTCGGACCATTCCTCTTTACAAAACTGTTTCAGTTCACCAATATTCTTGGGGTGTCTGGTGTGAATCGCTCTCTTGAGGTCATGCCACAGCATCTCAATTGGGTTGAGGTCAGGACTCTGACTGGGCCACTCCAGAAGGCCTATTCTCTTCTGTTGTTGATTTACTTCTGTGCTTTGGGTCATTGTCCTGTTGCATCACCCATCTTCTGTTGAGCTTCAATTGGTGGACAGATGGCCTTAAGTTCTCCAGCAAAATGTCTTGATAAACTTGAGAATTCATTTTTCCGTCGACGATGGCAATCTGTCCAGGCCCTGAGGCAGCAAAGCAGCCCCAAACCATGATGCTCCCTCCACCATACTTCACAGTTGGGATGAGGTTTTGATGTTGGTGTGCTGTGCCTTTTTTTCTCCACACATAGCGTCGTGTGTTCCTTCCAAACAACTCAACTTTGGTTTCATCTGTCCACAGAATATTTTGCCAGTAGTGCTGTGGAACATCCAGGTACTCTTTTGCAAACTTCAAACGTGCAGCAATGTTTTTTCGGGACAGCAGTGGCTTCCTCCATTTTATGACCAACTTATGCAGAAATCCAGGTAATTCCAAAGGGTTCACATACTTTTTCTTGCAACTGTATAATGAATCATCCGTCAATTATGGAGACCCAGAAGATTCTTTGTTTGCCCTTATATCTCATTTAAAAGTACTCAAATGCAGCAAGTCTGTCTAAGCTCCCTGGATATCTTCCCTTAACAAGTAATTGGGGGACTAGTTAGCAACTCTGTGGCGCAGACAGAGAGCTGTGCTGGCTTTCTCGCATCAGCAAGGCAACAAATCCACCAGACTCCCACTCTCATTCAATTAATGATGACCTTGAGAGCGGAGACAAACTTAAGGCTGACTCATGCTTCTTGTTCCTTTCCTATAATGATATATATCCAAGAAAACAGAATTCTGTGGACACACTGCAGAGCCAGTGATGGATGACATACTCAGGTCCTTTACTTGAGTAAAAGTACTTATACTTAACTGTTAAAACACTCCATTACAAGTAAAACCCCTGCATTTTAACTTGACTTAAATGTACCGAAGTAGAACAGAACAGAGGTAGGCACTGTGCTTACTTCAGTGCAAAGTAAAATAACCTATGCATCTATGTTGCATGTTAAACTGCTGTAATGGATATGTTCAAGGTTGAGATCATTTTGTTCTACTTTACCTGTTATAAAGTTTAATCATTACAAAAGCAATACATCATATTAAGATTTGTATCAGATCATCACGTTTGTTTACTTCATTGTCTTGTGAGAACCACATACCTCTCAGAAGTCATCTTCTTATGAACTCAGCTTTTTTCTTCTACTCAAGCTGTTTTTTTTTTTTTATTGGATTTGATATATCTTAAGAATTGGGGGAAAAAAAATAAACACTTTATATTTTTATTTATCACAAACATTCAACATCAAAACATTTGGAGATTTCACTGGAAAGGAAGTTTCTAAGAAATTGTAATCTGAAAATAAACTAAAAACTATCAGACAAATGTGGTGGAGTAGAAAGTAAAATATTTGTCTCTTAATTATAATGTAGTAGAAGTATAAAGTTCCATAAAATGAAAATACTCAAGTCAAGTACAATGATAATGTATATCTGAGTCCTATCTCGGACTCTGTATATGTATATGTGTGAAGATTCACCAGTAAATGCTAAATTGAGTCAAAGAGGAGAAAAAAAATCCATATTAATTTAATCAATCTTAAATCGTTTCTCTGTTGTGTTTTCAGTCTTTACCATTATTTGTCACTGATTCCTTACATCCAACTTCCCGCCTAGTTCTACTGCACATTATCACAGCATTCAGCGGTCTGAACATAAACCAGTTGGACTATGCAATTTGCAAACTCATGAGATGCTAGTCTGTGTTTGTTTCCATTCATGATCAAAAAAATGTCTAAAGATGAGCTCCCAAAAATATGTTCAACGCTGCAACCTGCCCATTACACCATGTCATTGTTAGTAGTCCAAGTAGTGATGGGTTTCATTTGAGTCCCTGGTAGATTTTTCAGTTCATCCCTCTACCTTACAGCCTGTGAAACTGTCACACTAGCAGCTGGAGAATGACAATAGCAGTATGCCGCTTCACATTTGGCAAGTTCTCACAAGGCCAGCACCTTTTTTTTTTTTTGTGCAAGTGCAGCATAAATGTACCACAAGAAAATATGTGTAAAGCGATGTCTTCAAGTACCTTAACATCCTTAATTACCAATTTCACTGTCATCAGAAATTGCTGTGTGCTCACAGAATCAAAAAGGAGAGACATGGTCGGAGATACAGTACCTGCGGCTGCCATATGTCAGATTCTCCACACTGTGGTTCTCTGCTGAAACATTACTCCATGCATAATGTAGCCTGTTTTGTTTTCTGCTCTATGAATTATTGATATAACATTTTGAGTTTTACATTTAAATGCAGACTCTTGATTTAAATTCACCTTGATTTCTTGTGATGCCAAAATGTTTAGCTTTGCTCTCAAGATGATCTGTAATTAAAGAGTCTCATTTCATCAAAGGGAACATCTCCTCTTGACATTCAATGAATAACACTCATCTTGTATGGCCTTATGGATGTTTACTAAGCACACTGACGTAAATTGAATGTATCCAACACTGACAAAGAAGCTGTAAAAAACATTCAAGAAGTATTTTGTGTCTAAACTTTCAGTATGCTTCTTTAAGTACGACATGTTGATTTGTTTTCAGATAACAACCTTGAAGTGTTTGAACACAGAATGTGACTTTGGCCATTGCACTAGACTAGAGCCTTATCTTTGAAATGGCTCTGTACACCAAAGCTTTAATGCTCTTATGCTGGACAGCCGTTTTTTAATTCTTTATTTATTTTTAGTCTTCATTTGAGCATTTAGTTTTTGTTTGAATTTTAATTAATCTCCTATAATACCATACAGAATAAAAGCCTTTTCTGCTCCCATAATAATCTGGTGCCATAACAAGCCCAGCCAGTGTGTTATTAGGCTATGCCACGCTGAATGTTACTCAGTCATTTTGGCTATTCTTTATTGCACCCTCCTGGCATATTCTCAGTGGTGTTATTATATAAAAAACACATCTTTGATACAATACGTCGGGTTATTTAATGAAACCATTGTGGCCATAATAGCGGGGGGATTATAACTAATCCATACAGGAACTCTGCTGATAAATGCAGTCATAAAAGCAGCGCCTGCTTGATCTTCTCTGTACATTTTTGGATCACTAGTTCATCACACAAAAAGTAAGCTTTTCTTAAGAGCTGGTTTTCTCAGGCTTATGTGTATCTTTTTTGTTATTACAAGCAGAAGAGAGGAATAGGTATTAAATGCCACTACATGTATAGTTTACAATGCTAATAAATACAGTCTTGTGTTTATGTAGGTGTATGTGTTTGTTTGGGGAACCACTATAATCCCTATTTACACGTACTGTAACAAGACTTTGTGACCACATGAGAGGCACACACGTTTTTTTTCTCCTGATTTTTGTTATCTCACTGTGTGAACCAAGTCAGTTCCATGAGACAGTTTTTATGTGAAGAAAGATATCAAGTGTGTGTGTCTTGTTCTCAATTTGTGCTCACGCTGGAGGTCTGTGCTCCCCTGAAGAGGGGTCAGCCTTTTTTGTGATATCTCGCCAACATCTGATTTCAGGGTTTTATGTATTCTTGTGCACCGTTGTCTTGGTATAATAAAGAGTATCAAAAACAATGAAACAAACACCTCCTCCATCTTTATTATCACTACCATGCATCTGTTGTTGATGGCCCAACCTTAATTTGAATATACTTTATAAATTGTTTGCCTGCAGCAGTCTATTTAAATTACGTTTTATGCTAAAAAAAAAAGAGCAGGTTACGGTTAATCTGTGTAGAAATACTGTTTTTTAAATTATAATTCAGGTTCAAAAAGAGGCTTCATCAGAAAATCAGACCTCCAGATTAAGAAACAGGGCTTCAGATGATTGAACAGGTGGAACCCAGCTGCCCCTGCAAGGTGGTCTTTATCATCGCCCCCACTATTCGCCTGAAATAACTACTTCAAACTCTGTACTCTGAACCACCTGGCTCTATTTTTGTCCGACACTTAAAATGTTAGAAATCAGTAACTTAAATGGCCTCTTTATGTTAGAGATTGCATCTGTTAAGCTAATGGAATTAAATAATAGCTTAGAGGCGGTCATGCTGGCTTTGGCCACTTAAATCTCATTGTTGCTGGAAGAGACTGAAAAATAATGATTGACCTTGGGAACAGTAGCTAACTAAAGTGCTACTCTCACAATGTCTCTCAACAGATGGATGGTTGTCATGGAAATTACGACGTTTAAGTTACTTTCTTTTCTTTCTTTTTTTGTTTCGTTCATCATTATAGTTTCCAACGTCAAGAATTAAGTTTGACTCTCAACATTTAAAGCTAATATAATATCTTTAAAAAAAGTGAAAGCACATTTTCATGGGCAAATCTCTGATGTAGGAATATCATGTTGTCAAATAAAAAGCTCCAGGGCAGCTTCTGAACGGACCTTGTGATGTTTTTCTTTTTCTTTGCCTTTTTCATGCATATTGGAGTAACTTTTTATGCCCCTGGATCTTTCAAAATGTAAACTCTTTTTCAAGTTTACAATTTTTAGCATGTAGCTAGATGGGCCATTTTGTCATTGTAACTCATTGAAAAGGGCAACAGAGACTGGAGGGAGAACAACCAGGGAAGAGAGAATGCAATAGTTACCCAGTGGGGGTTTTATCTCAGTAGTCAACATCTGTTGAGTCAGATTGGTGTGTTAGCATCGGAACACACGCCTGCATTTATCTGGATGTGATGAAGAGAAACAGCAACAGTATGAACCTGTTTCTGCTGCAGTGATTAGACGGCCTGGCTAAAAAAAGCAAAGGAAAGCCCTGACGCCCTCTTAGTCTACTACTATACTTACTGTATAGAATACTTTGATGTTTGATCTGTAAAAAAGAAGGAAGAATTATGCAATATGTTTTCAGCTTCTGTTCAGTTGCTGTCGTTAAAAATGTATTTCAATAGGTTCAAACTTGCAGAAGTTATCTCTATTTCTTTACTATTGCATGAAGAAAGGAATGCATTATTAATCATGACAGAGTTCAAATTGATGACAGTGATTGTAAATAGAACACCAGATGTGAACTATAAATTGGTGACCATACATTTAATCTGATGTATGTATAAACTTTGCATATTTACTGAGAACAGAATAACAACAGCAGCAGTGGCTCAGTCAGTAGGGGCTTGGACTGGTCGCCGGTTCAAGTCCCCGACCAGACCTAAATATGGAGTGTGGACTTCTACTTGGAGAGGTCCCAGTTCACCTCCTGCCCTGCCGTGGTGCCCTTGAGCAAGGCACCGGACATCTCCCCTCACTCCCATTGCTCCCCGGGCACTGTACAATAGCTGCTCACTGCTCCTAGGATGGGTTAAATGCAGAGGCCACATTTCACTGTGTGTGCTGTGTGCTCTGCATGTGCCCATTAAAGAGGGTCACTTTCATCCCTCCGATTCAATTCTATCTAACAAATATGACGTGTTAATGAGTGAGTACAGAGATTTTGGTTGGCAGATTTGTGTTTTTTTTTAACCTTTTCACCGATCCAAGCTAGCTCTTTCTCATTGTTTCTCAAATATGAATGTTAAACTAACCTAACTTTTCATTGTTCCCCTATGGGAGATTTATAAATGTTTTCATCTAACTAACAAATATTTAGCACAATTCCTTTAAAAGTCTCTAATATACAGTACTACACATTTAAATAGATCTTTTACACTAAATGTTCTTCAAAGCACTCTATTTCAGTTTATTTAAATAAGAGTGAGATAGAGATCAGAGTGTGCAGCGTTTCTGTAATGTAATCTTTAAAAACGCTGGGTGGCAAATGCAAAGTCTAACAAAACATTTGTATTACGTAAACGCGGCCCTTGTTAGTTATTCGCAGCCTGAGCTGAGCAGCACTCACATTTTACAAAACAGAAATGCTGATAAAAGCAGAGAGGAAATATGGCCAATTTCTGTAAGTACTTGGGGTGAAGACTAACACAATGCACGTGCAAAACCCTAACTCTGACTGCAGTGCTGACTAATGAGAAACAAATGAATTCATTGAGATAAATTGTTCATTAGTGTTTGCCATCGTAGTTTGTTGGGTATTTGAAAAGTTCAGTGCAATTTGTGTTTACAGAATTAATGGTTTCATCAGTCTAATTCTAGCAGGAGGCGTCATTATTCCTCCGCTGTAAGGTAATGCAGACAGATACAGTCTATCACGAGTGCTCCGCCATACCATCCTCATCTGTTATCACAGCGAGATTTAGGAGGCCCGAAGTGAGAGGCTGGACGTTGTTTTTTTTTGTGTGAAGAATAGCTGTTTGTTTAATATATTAAAATAGTTTTCCTTTTGCATCACTGATGTCTGTGTAAGAGGAGGAGCTAACACATATCATGTCCCACGTCTCTCAGTGGCAGCAGAGGCAGGTCACCCTGTCTTTATAAACAGCAGGATAGATGACACGGGGAACTTGAGCAGCGCAATTGTCTGTAACATCACAAGAGCCCCCCCCTCCTCTTTCTACAGCACCTACTCAACTTCCAAGTGTGTGTCAAGCTGAGAAACCGACAGCTTGACAACATGGCTTTCATCTCACACCCCGAATCTCTCCACAATCAAGCACCAGGGGAAAAAAAGACAATTGAGAGGCAGTCTTGAAATTGTGAAGCCAACCACTCCAATAAGGGTGTCTCTGTAGGTGCCCTGCTGGTTAAACATAGCCCAGCAGCCTCTCTCATCCCCATTTAGACACGAGTTTGTCACTTGGGAGGAGGTCGTCGCGGTGACAGTGATGAGGAGGCCCAAACATCAGACACGCTGTCAGCGCTTGTTAAGGTCAACTCATTAAAGAATGAAATGAATAAACTGGTAATGGAATGTGTGAGAGGAAAGACAGTGCGGGGGGACGTCTTCATCTCCAACTCCTCCCGCTCCGAGGAAGAATCGAGCGTTGGAGATGGATTGTAGCGATGGAGCTGTGAACCATCTGCGTTTTCTGCAGCTAATGATTCTTTACAGATCAGAGAAAAACTTGCACTTGTCATGTGTCAAAGAGCAATGCATCTGTTCCCCCCCCACGTACAGCAGCCCGGGAATCAGAAGTAGTGGAGGGGAGCGCTGTAGAGATTTGGCAAGGGGGAGGCATTGCTTCAGCTAAAGACACTGATACTGATTGATCACAGTAAGAAACATGGCCGATTGGAGATGAGAGGACAGACACATACACACAGAAATGCTTCGGAGACAGGCAGATTTTTTAAAGTTTGACATGAACCCATCAGCTGTCAGTCACTCAAAGCTCACATATTTTTGATTTTCTTTCTGAGAGCGTGCACACATACCCAGGGCATGCACCACAGCCTCAGAACTTTATTTTCCGCCCATCACTTAAGGAGAAAAAGTTTTCTCATGGTGCTCTTTTGAACTGAGGGCACGGAAAGTCCCGATTGCTGCCAAAAAAATCACAAAACTATCAAATGAGTGTTTGCCTGTTTCACTCCAGAGGCCTCGGAAAACATCTGTTGGATTTGCCTCACTGGCAACATATTAAACAGGATTAGGGGAGAAATAGCTGTGATCTGTGGACACATTTAGGCCTCAATGTGGTGCAGAACAATGAACTTATCAACACATAAACAGAGCTTTTTACAGGTTTAATATAGAGGCCTGTTGACATTTTACTTAGTGGTTTGTCTCCTGTCAAACAGGCACAATAAGACATGGACTGTCTCTATTCCAGTGTGTTTGTTTAAGAGCAAAATGTTAAGGGTTTGATGTATGCTGGGCACACTGGACATATTTTGGTGCGAATGTTCAATTATTTATTTTGAACTTCGTGGGAGTACTATGGCTCTGAAAAACAAAATCAATATTTCAGCTACGCAAACGTACCAAACAGAATTATTAATGTAACAACTTCCCATTTGTCATTTTGGTTCTTAATACTATTAGTCCAACATTTTCTAGTTCAAGGGTGTAACTGAGTGGAGTTAAAGTATTTTCAATTCCATCCATTTGCTCAGTCCCAGCTCACGATCCATCCTTCCATAGTCTAAAAGTCATGACTGAGCACTCAATACAAAAATGCACTCTGCTACACTCCGGCATCTGTTCTGCTGTGCTTTTGCAAACATGCACACCTTCCTGCACCTGTTTACTCCTTTTGGAACAAAACATCTTGCTTTTACTCAAGCGAGAGGTGAGAGGGGAAGCATAAACTCTGTGTGCATGGTCCTGCTGCACACCCTTTGGACATATATATTCAGAAATTGTGTTTGTTTAAAAAAATATATACTTGTGCAATAAACCAATTACAGTAAAAGCAGAGGATTGGAGTGCTGCTGGATTTCTGATGGACATATTGGATTTAACGAAGGCCAACTCCTGTATTTGTCTGCAGCATTGAAACTGTGGATATCTGGGCAACAGTTAAAATCACATCGGTCTAAATATTTGCCCGAACGCGGGGTACATATTTGAGATTCTCAATTAAATTGACAACAGTTCTAACCCTAAACTTCCAGTGTGGTAATCCATTAAAATCTTAACGATGCTTTGTTGTCAAGTACAGAGCATGAATATTAATTAGAGGATGATTCAACTAATTTGTCCATTATTTTTGCAATACAAAAAGAGCAGGTCACCAATTGTACACATGGAAATCAGTTTACTTGTCGTGAGAAGTAGTACTGTGAAAATGTTGTATAATGTTTTCTGCAGCTCTTTATAAGCTTTCAAAAATGTAAGAAAAGGACCCTGAAGATCATTTAACATTCAAAGTCAGCCGACTTCAGCTTGGAGACACATTTTTTTTTTTAAATAGAAAGCCTTCAAGAAATGTGTTTGAAAAGATGCTGGCATTTACCAGACCAGGGAGCATATGCTATTTGGTTGTAAGTTGGGAATTGGATGATCAAGTGGTTTTGACCTCAACTCCTTCATACTGTAAGACTCAGAATCATGGTATCTCAGCCTCTGTTGCATCAATGTCACTGTCTTATCTGCTTCTTGTTAGTTTCTTTTTGTTCTTTAAACATAAAGTTGCTAGATTATCCCTTTAATATATGAACAATTTAGTCAATAAGCAGAAGTCAGAACATGGTGACAAATGGCCACTGCAAAGTAAAATGGCTTCTTCTGATTTGATTAGCTTTAATATACAGGTATATGAAACAGAGAAAAAAACCAATATGTGTACTATAGAGGGACTGCTATCTCCGTGGGTTGTGTTCCCACTATGTTCTGCCTCTATTAATTCCTTCCAGCATCCTCTATCAGTCCCTATTTTCCTTCACAAGGGAAGTCTGTCGATACTCCTTCCTCCAAAGCACCATGACGAGAGGACGGGAGCGGGAACAGTGATCAATTTCAGATATGGCCTGAAGCACAGGGTTTACTAACAAAAGAGATTTCATGCACTGTTAAAGCTATTGAGTGGCCAGTGGATTAGCTCACACTTCACATTAACCCCGAAACTCGACCACAAAGGCCCACTTAACAAATGCCCCACAACCTACGCCACGCGGGGCCCACTTAGGCTCCGATAGCATCAGTGGTAATGGAGACACTTCAGAGGCGACAAACAGTGGCATTTAGGCAACACAGATGCTAAATGTAGGGTGATCCAAACACATGCTAACAGAGACAGTGTGCTCTGAGTGCAGGTGTCTATCAGACGCATATGGCTGATATATTTATTGAAATAATGCTGATTATTTTTTATTTTAACTGAAAATAATTCACAGCCTTAAATAACTGTTTGATTGTGAAATGCAACATTTGCAAGACTGGTGACTATTTTTGAACCTTTGAATCTATGGCTGCTTTTTTTCACATTGACCTAGCTCTATAGATCCACTTAAATTGATTTTTCTGACCAAAGTACAGTAGGAGCTAATTATCTGAACACTGGCTACGCTTTAAATACATCCGTCAAAAGATGCCCTCCTCTTTGTAGATAGAGGAGAAGCAGCTACTTGCATTATTGATTGTACTGCTGTGTGACAAGTAATTTCTCTCCAGATAATGAAGCACATGTAACGTGGAATACAACACTGTATTTCAACCGTTAGAAATAGTCTGCGGCATGTTTTGAGTGTCACGTTGCTGGGAGATAGTTTCCCAAACATTTTTCTTATTTGCAAGAACAGCACTTACGACAACAGAGAATATTTCTTACAGTGTTTTCGGGGCACATCATCATCCATCACCGCTAAGTTACAATGAGTACTGACTGTGTCATTTGTTTGCTTTGTTTGCCTGCAGCAGTTGTTTGCTGAATCTCATGTTCCTCTGGAAAAATACAGCAGAGTTATAAAAGAGAGAGGAACAAGGAAAACCTGAAACATTTTCAGAAAGTCGACATTGCTTTCATCTCCTTCCCTCTGCCGCGTTTTGTCTTCCCTTTACTGTTCTGTGTGTGCCCACAACATGCAGTTTGATTGCAACAATGAACAACTGCAGTCCTATTTTGATTACCATGTCGAATGTATTCTCTGAAACTTAGTTTACACAGTTAATGTAACATCTCTGCACAACATGTGCAGTCTTGCACGATTACATTCTTAACATATTCAATAAACTATTTAAACGGGCCCTATTATGGCTTTTAGGGTTTTCACTTATTTGTAGTGTTATATACTGTAGGTTTTTATGTATGGTCTGCAAAGGCTGAAATCCTAAAGTCTACACTTCCCCCCCCCCTGCCTGAAACGGCTCAATTGGACTTCTTGGTTTACTTCTGTAACATAGTGACACCGCTCTTAACTTAGTAACACTTGTGCTTCTATTGGCTAGTGCTCCAACCGGTGGGTTGATAGGCTAAGGGGCGGGACATCTCTAAGCATTTAACCACTTTGTTTGATGACAACAGAGCCGGCCAGCTCACCCTCTGTCTGGTTTTAGACAGAGGGAGAAAAGAGGTGCAGGCAGCATGAGAACAATAAAGCCCTTTTTGAACATTAAAGCATGTAAACATGTTAGCGGCACAGAATACAAGTATGAAGCATAATAGGTCTGCTTTAAAATTGCTATGAATAACTGATCTACACATTCATCTCTTAACACCTTCGTTTTAAATACTTAACTGAGTGGATGTTGATCCATCAGGTTACAGTTTTGCTGAGAGTATTTTACCCGACATGAAAATCAAACTGAACAGAAGTTAGTTTGAGATATCTACAACATGTCTGCACTTACACAACTACTGTAGCCCATTATGAGGACAAAGACATTTTTTTTGTTGATAAATAGCAGTACGATGGTGTTTGAATCCACATTAGATGATGAGTTTAGTCCTTTAGACATGCAGTACTCCCTTAACTTTCAGAAGCCGGAGACAACTTGAACAAGTCCCTGTCTGGAACATAGACTCCAAGGCCCCCTGTGGGGTTTTCTTGTATAAGTAGTAATGTTATTACCCAGCGGCTCCAGCAGCCAAAAAAACAGGGGTGCAGTTTATATTTTAAAATGATCGTTGTGCTGACTATTACATTTTTTAGAATTTAAAGACTTTTTGAAAATGTAAAATTGACCCATATCTTCCTTTTTATGCCCTGCAGTTATTGACTGCAAATCCTATGCAGTCAATACATGTTTCAGCAGATATCAGCTTGTATATATGTTATTGGAGTCTTCTACTGTTGCCATCTGCACTTTTTGAGATTTTATTTGTATTCTGGCTTTCAGCAAGCGAGTCACATGATGACTTATTTCACAGTTTGACCATAAACAACTCATTGTCCCGTTTCATTGTCCATAAACTGGAGAGCACTGTAAAATGGGTGATGAATCCTTCCGTACAGTCTTTATGCAATGTGAAGGAGGCTTTCCAAGAAGTAAAGAGCATTGGTGGTTTTACCGAAACTGCTCAAGTGTCTAAGCCTTCTGTTTCATAGGAATTATCATGTGCTTTTATTGTAGTGACTAACTCTGCTTAGGGAGGAGGTCAAGGTAGGTGGGCAAAAAAAATACTTCAACACAGGGACTGCTGTTTGTGCCCTACTGAATAAACGTAACCTGTTTTTTTGCAAGTTTGCATTTTGTTTCTGATTTGGAAGGATGTGCGCTTCAACCAATTTTCAATCAGGAGAGACGGTTTTGATGAATACATATTTATTGCGAAGATACACAAATGAATGTAATGGTGATTTTGGCGATTAGGCCCCGTTGTGCAGGAAGTATCATTCGGGAGGGTAGAACCGATCCGATGAAGTCCCCCGGGGTCTAGACACTGGTGGTGGTGAATGGATAGTTGGGTCGGTCTGAAGAGGAGTGGCTTAGCTTGACCCTGGATTCAGAGGGACGGGAGGTGAAAAGGGGTGGAGGAGGGTTGTGTGTATATAGACATTTTTATTCATTGGGATAAACCCCTTGAGATGCACCATCTCGTTTTCAAGGGGAACCCGACAATAGCAACAACGTACAGACATACATAAACAAAAAGACAAAATGCAAAACATGACACACAAGACAAACCACATACTGTACAGTCTGTTAAATACAATTCAAGCAATGCACACAATCCTTACAATTTGAGACTGTCGAGCAAATCAGTTTCATCAATATCAGTTAATAACGAGTACAGACCAGTTGAAAGTGAGATAACAATGCATGTTTAAACATACCCAATGATGTGAAGTCACTTGAAATGACAGCTGTCAGAGGGGAGAGACCAGACTTAAAAGGTTTGGCAGATCGCTATGATAGGCTCTTGGGAATAGAGCGAAGTGATTGGTTAAGCTAGAGAGTGACGCCCCTGAACACTTATTGAGAGGAGAGAGAGTAGTTACGTATGCATAGTGAATAGACGGTCTTCCTGGTTGAATTTACGATGAGCTTCATAAGTCTAAACGTTGGCTAAGGCTGTGGAGGAACAATGACAAATGTGTCATTGTCCCAGTACTTTAGACTGCACTGTACATATTGTGTCCTGTTCTTGGCAGGATTTACATGGTTTATGCTGGTGGAAACAATGCAGTTGTCCCACATTCAAACTTAGTTAATTAGGTTACATTTTGTTTTGTCTAACCTAAAGTTGCTCCACTCAAATGACCTGAAGCATCTCTTCTTCCACTGTTGCTCTCTTGCTGAAGGCATTTCATTGTTCTAGCAGCTGCAAAAATTAACTTGGGAAATAAATGCATCTCACAAGTTAAAGTGCACTAGTTCTTCCCCAGATCTGCAACCTAAGCTCGAGATTACAGTTGCTTTTGATCTGTTCTTAAACACAGATTTGTGCGAGTGTGTGTTTCCCTCTGTCGACAATGGGATGAAAGAATGAAGCGATTAGCCAAACCAGAAATCTCATTACGCTCCCAATGCAGAAGCTGCTGTGTTGTGTGAAACCCTGCACAAGCACATGCAGTATAGTGTATTGTGCCTATCTCCACGCAGGGTGCATGTGGAGAAAAACGCACAAACACACAGCCTAATTTAAGTAAAGACTAAATGATTTTCCTTTGTTCATAATAGATACAAACGATTTGAACAGGTGCAATCTGGAAACACAGCAGGTTGTGCCTATGTGAGTGATTATTGGTGGATGACTGGAATGATATCACAGGGTATTCTGTCTTTATTTACCCATATTGATCTGCTCGTTACAATAGTCCAGATGAATGTTTGAGGGAGGAAATTGAAAGCAATTGAGTCTGACGCAACATGGTGTCTGATTCTTGTCGCAGGTTAAACAGATGCTCCGCTCCTTCTACCCATAAACCACCTGTGCAGCGACTGTAAAACATCCCTCCTAACCAACCCAGTAAATAATGAGGACATGAATGGGAATTCTATTACCTGCTAATCTACATTCAAGGACTTATGCTGTGCTGTGAGCTGTGTTAAAGCTCCCCTGGTGTTTTCACTATGAGGTTGTTCTTTTCTGAAGCACCTAAAAGGACAAAAGCTGCTCTAACAGGTTCTCATCTAATTGTGAATATATGTATTTACTCTGCCTCTTACCCTTTCGGTGGTCTTTGAGATTTAATAGTGCCTACAATTATGAAAAGAGAAAAAAACTCCAGGGAAAAGATGCACACATGATTTAATGGTCCTGCTTTCCGAAATCCTACTTGAGTTAAAGTTCAAAATAATTATGAGCTTAATTTACTTAAAGTATTACAAGTAAAATGCCCATTCAGCAAACTATGTAGCACGGTTACTTAAATATAATTACAAATGAGATTATTAATACTGATGTATCAATTTGTAAGAGCCATTTCACTATTGTACCTACTAAGTAAGCTACTCTTTACGGTTAGTGTAATCCATTGGTTCCCAACCTAATAGTTAAATAAGGAAAAAGGGTGAGCTAAAGTATATCTGTTTGTTAAGGAGAGTTCGACCCATTTAGACTCTGAACAGTTACTAAAATGTAAGTATTTCATGAATTTAGAAGACATTTTTTTTGGTGGATTTGCTAATGTAATTTAATGTAATGCTATCAACTCATCCTTATTCTTGCAGAGAGCTCAACGTCATCTGTGTAATTAAAGTAAAGTAACTAAAGCTGTCCAATGCGCGAGAACATTAAACCTTTTTACTCTGAAATTAAGTGGAGTAGAAGTATAAAGTAGCATTAAATGGAAAAATTACCTTGAACATGTACCTAAATACAGTAAATGGTGTATTGTTAAGGCTTCTGATATATTCTGGACTTCTTGTGTGCCCCTTCAAATAGTCTTGTACTCTCTATCAAACATTTCTTTTTGGTATCAAAAGGGAGTCTCCCTTCATAAATCCCCTTAATACACTATCATGGGTTTCCTCTCCCTCACACACACACCCTGTATCTCTTGATCTCTCTCGCTACCTCTCACCCCTCCCTCTCTTGCGTGTTTTTGTACAATGCTGCTCAATGCGCCGTGACAGAGTAAATGCTGACATCAACACCTGTTCCCTGAAGGTCACCCAGATCTCCCTCACACACACACACACACACACACACACACACACACACACACACACACACACACACACACACACACACACACACACACACACACACACACACACACACACACACACACACACACACACACACACACACACACACACACACACACAGACACAGACAGAACCTCCTACCGTTGCTGTAAGCCTGTTAGTGTTACGTATTTCTCCTATAAGACATGCTTAGCTGCTACAACTGCACAGAGATCAATCTCTTCTACATAGTATCCAGTTATCCTGTTTTGTTTTAAATATCTTGATTGTTGGCCGTCATGCATTATTCATATATGCAACCTCTGCTTGTCATGAAGGGATGTCCTTTGCTTCAATGTTTGTTTGCGTGTATCATTAACACATCGCTCCGTTAGGAAAGAAAACAGCACCCCAGGTCTCTTAGCATTAGCGACCCCGCTGCCCACACATACGTCAAAGCACTGTAATTAGCAGTTAGAGGAGCCGCCTCTGGCAGTGCTCACTGTTAAAGTCATTGGAGAAGCCAGAACAATATGTTTACTTTTTGTTGTTTGTTGTATCTCATTATTTCTTGTCCACAAACAAAAATGACCTTCGTGACAATTTTTCATCATCAGGTTTACTGCGCACCACACAGCGGCCGGGTAACGAGACCTGGAGGATGGATTGCCTGGACCACGCAAATGAGAAAAATGGAGGAGCTTCACAAATGTAGAAATGCAAGATAAATTACATGGAAATATCTGTAGAAAATGTGGTGATTTTAGGAACACTTGTAGATATAATGTCCACTTCTGACAGGAGTTATTTCCCGTCCCTCGGGAGGCAAATTATCTGTAATACTGGCACATAAATGGAAAGTTGGCAGAGAAGTGGGGAAACTTTTTCATTTGAAGTACTGAGGTGAAAGTGAACCTGTGGAGCTAGTGAAGGAAGGATGAAATTATTTGTTGTGCTGAGGGTTTGGATTGGATGGGGGGTGGGAGAGGGGGTGATGGAGGGAGGGTAAACTTGCTGATTCTCATGAATTTAAAGAGGCTACTTTACAGGGTTAATGCCTCCTTAGCAACCATACTTTCATAGGACTGTCATGCAGATTTTCCTACATTTTTATATTCATAGTGGTCGGGCATCCAGCCTGTTTTCATTATCATCTTAACAATTTCTCATTATGGAATCACAGCAGCAAGGGTGACAAGATAACAGAAAAAAACCTTTTGAAGCATACGTGCTGTTATGTGAGACATTTGACTGAGATCTACCTTTACATTAGGCTGTAGGTTTTCTCCCTGTGAGTCTATCATGATCTTTTTCTCATGGTTACATTTAGTAGATAAAAGTACGAGTACTTCAAGATACAAAAATAAGGAAGTTACCATAGATGATATTGAGGGTTTATTTGAATATTTCATTTTTTTATTTAATTTTCTCATGAAATCAGGTTTTTAATATTGTGCTCTATATTGTTAAATTGACTTTATTTTGTTGAAGTTGTTCTTTAATTGAGTTAGACTATCATGTAACGTTATCATCATCATAACACTTTTCTTTTAGCGTAACAATAACAAAAAGAAGATTGACTATTACTTTAAAGTTGATTGTAGCTTATTCAGTCATTAATAATGTATTTCAAAGAAAAAATAGGATTTTTTTTTAAAGCTGCCTTGCCACCACAATACGGTAAACTGTATTAATTTAATATTTGGGACTGTTCTGTAAAGTCTTATTTATTGCCAACAAAGGCAGCAATTTTTGTATTTTACAGCTCTCATTTGCTTGTTACAGTATATTATTCTAAAAGAGCAAATGCAGATCCTTCATTCAAATGTTACATTGTTAATTGTTGGATTATCTTTAAACATTTGATTAACAGCATTTCATTTGTACCTAATAGACTGAACCACTTGTGAATGTTCCCTTCAGATAAAGGTATTTTTAATCTTTATTTAAAGAAAGCACTTTGACAGAACACATAATTGGGCAACCTTTCTCATCTGAGAATAATACGTTGAGAAGACAGGAAGAATTCTGAAATAGCTGAATTGTGTAATAATCTTTTCAAATATGAGCTGAAACAGTGAGCAAAGCATCAATGAAAGCTGTCTCTCAAATCTTAATAACCAGTGAGTCTTTTTCGTTAGTTCTTAACCACCATGATTTCTCTTCACTGAGACTTCTTAATTTTATTTTATTTTTTTCCAGACTCCCATTCACACTGACCTCCAGTCAGGCCCTGGCTTTTAGCAGAGTCTTGTGAGGGGAACAGCCTTGTGAATCTGAGGGCCTCTGAGTGTGTTAGGTTAGAAAAGGTCTGCCTGCCATCCAAGGGCGGTCCCCCGGAGGCACCGGCTGTGGCTCCAAGGTCAGCCTGCTGCTGGCTGCTTGTCCCCAAGCTAAGTGCTCTGGTCTGTGTCACTGTGGGAAGAATAGGTGAGGGTCTGAAGTCTGAAATAATCTTGATTCTGGCGTTGGTCTTATGTCACAAACACTAGAGAGAGATCACAGCCAAAGTAAATGGGACGGAGACCTTTTTTGATACCTGGAAACCGATTAAAACGGAGTGCAAGAAGACGGACACAGCCCCAGCTCGTAACCAAACTCATTACTGTGGCCCAGGGAAAAAAACAAGGCGGAATCAGACTAATTACAAAACTTTGCACAGACAGAAAGGATATAGCAAGAGATCTGATAGGCTGGACATTCTGCAGTGCAGTAATGCCTGCAGCCATTAAAACATCTGAAAAAAAATGAATTAAAGTCAAACGACTGGTGTTGTTACTTATCTAGAGTCTAGTCTAGAGTGCACTGTAAGCGTGGGGTACACTTAAAGTTTCCTTGGTGATCTCATTTTATTCTCTTCTTTTACTTCAATTGAGAGTTGTGTTGTTGGGACTTCTTTTATACTGATTTTGCATTTTTCAATTGTTTTTATAAGCTGTGAAAATGAGACGGATCGTTGTTTTCAAAATCATTATGTTGCAAAAACATATTTACCACTCTTCTGTCCCAAAGATCTGAAAGCAGTTGAAAAGCCCTTCTGTGTAATACTGATTTAGCATTTATGTATTTGTGAGTGTTTATTTTAAATGAATGCCTTGAGGTAAGGTAACAATCCCTTTCATCGCCTCCCTGCTGTATTTTAGTGTTTGCTAGGTTAAAGTGTCTATGTTAAACAGCGTAACTGTGATTTTGAATGACAAAAGAAGAACAAAGTGAATCAGACACGTTAAACAGAGAAGTAAAAAATGATGTGGCGTATTGTTGTTGGAGAAGATAATATGTGCTAAGTGATTCAACTTGTTTCAAAATAATTGCATTCACAATTATAGCAAAAAAAGAAAGGAAACATTATTGTCAAGAGCCTTTTGTTTGGCTCTGCCTCACCTGCTGCCCAACAACACAGTCACATTTACAGGGAGGCTGGAAATCCTGCAGCTTGTTTTAATCAGTCAGTCTTTGTCTGCCTCTCTGTATAGTGCTGTGCAGTAAATGAAAAGTTAGCAAGTGATTTATAGAAGCAAGACACTGACGAGACGCTGCAGTTGTTCCATCTGGAGATGACGCCACTGTGCAAATCTTCCTTTGAGGTGCTCGGTAGACTTCTTTTCATGGATACGTTTTCATTTCAAAGGAATATAACTATGAAAATGTCTAAAAGTTCAAGTCATCAGAGTAGAACAGCATTATCTGTCTCAACATGACAACATCATTACAGCTGACATCCACAGCCAAGCACATCTGAACCACACAGGTGGCTGCCATGTATCTTTGACTCCATTTGATGCGGCTTCACTCAAATTTAAATTTAAAGCGATGCAATTTACCACCTGAGCTACAAACACTACCTCGGCAGCTGTAAAAATGCTACCCGTTTAAATAAAAGAAGGGTAGATGATCTCATAAGCAATATAAAACGAAATAACATGCCATTTGGTGAATGCTTTTATACGGACCATCAAACATAATGCATGCATACATTTTATGTTACCACAAAGCAAGAGACACATCTACAATGATAGCAAATATATAAAAAGGGAAAAATGTAAATCATGCATTTATGAAGCACTAATAATAACTACAACAACAGCTGAATACTGAAGCACTATGTACCATTACACTACTACCATTATGTCATTGATCAATTTTGAGCTCAAAAGTCGTGCACAATATTGCTCCAAGTACAATTACAAGTTACACATTTATTTATCTATTTATTTCAGTGAGTCATGTTGTCATGCTTATTTCAAGTTGGTAAAAAGCTTTTCACTTCATCCACTAAGATAAATCCTGCAGGCGATTGAACTGTTCAGTTACTAGCCTGCTTCTCCAGACTTTAGGCCAACTCTGCCCTGTGTCTAGCTCACTGTTTCTAAATCTGAAAATCTATCACTTTGGCAGCCTAATACCACGACTAAGCTCTACCCTTCAATACAAGATTAAGCTGTATCTCTATCTTTATGTAACATGGATCGTCAACTGATGGAAATGCTAACTTTATTGCCTGGGTCATCTTTTGGAATTTTGTCATGTACGTAGTTATCACAAATATGACTTTTTACGGGCTTTCTCTTTTCAAATAATTAAACCAGAAGTATATAAAAGGGTTTTTTAAACCAAGTCATGGAGCTAACTGGGGTCAGCTCACAGCTAGCTACAGCTGATACCACATCTGTCAAATCTGACTATCGCTATAGCTACAAACTAGAAGCCTGAAGGAACCATTGTTTTAAAAATGGCTACGAATTTTAAGTAGTTAATTTCATTTCTGTAGCTTTGTTAATATTAATCTGGGATTGGGCCGCTGCTTAGCTGAGTTGGTAGAGCAGGCTCGTTCCCCGATGTTTTGAATCCTGGCTGGCACCATTCGCGGCTTGTCATCCCCTCTTTCTCCCCCTTTCAACACTTCACTTAACAAAGGCACTGGTTGCCTAAATAAAAGAAATATATGAGCCTGCGAATGTTCAGCTTGACAGGCAACAGTAGCTAATGGAATGCATCTTACTAAGATTAGGCTGATTGTTTAATTGTTATACACACCAAACCACCGTTAGATTAACATGAAGTACGCTAGATACGAGTCTATATACAGTAGAGTACCTTCAGTTCTTGGGTTTGCACAAACATAAGAATGGCATCTAACAGGAGAATGTTTATAATGTAGCTTCAGCAAATCCTTTGAAAAGGAATCGCATAAAGTGTTGACGAAGGGCTGTACAGGCTGTAAGATTCACAAACTGTAGGATAGCATTGTATTTTCTAGAAACAAGAGTTTGATTTGTAGTATATGAATAAGACGTATTCACTTATAATTGTGGCCCATAAGAAAAAATCTTGTTTACAAAATATCGACTGATGTAGTGATTTAAATTAATCCTGTCATGTTTTCAATTACACAGCATGCTCAAGTTTCTATACTTGGCTTGTTCCTACAAATAGGGTTTCTTCATGAGCAAGTCAATGCTGAGCAGTTCAAATGTGTGAAATTGAATAGTTTCATCTTATTCGTGAGAGCCAGAGTGTTTAGAGATCAAAGTGAACATTTGGCTAAATGAATTCTGTACTGATATTTTTCCCCTCTGAACATATATTACCTTAAGGTAATGGGATGATAAGAAAATATTCACACTTTGAATTTTTTTCCATTATCAGATTTGTATTTCCTTTGGCCAAATTCATTCCCTGCTTCGTTGCTGCACAAGCATATTTTGAATCTCATCGGTCCGTTTCATCCCTTCGCCTCATTTTCACTTATTTTTACAGCGTGTTATCTTTTCGGTCAGCTCTCATATGCAAATACATGGACCCCAGCTTGATTGGTTGCTTACATAATGCTCCTACTCCTAATGCTAATCTGTTCTCTTACCTATAGAAATACCCCTGAACCGTGGGAATATGGCATACACAGCTCTTCTCCAATATGGAGGAATATAATATGATATTATCATAAGCCATTAAAACAAAACTCAGTGGAATTTATATTAACAACGCAACAGTGCTAATTCAGGCATTTTCCTCACATCCACACATCAATCATCTTCCATCTGGTCTGTCATAAGTGACCTACATGGGCATGACATGCTGGCTCCCTACATAATTCTTCCAAACACACACACACACACACACACACACACACACACACACACACACACACACACACACACACACACACACACACACACACACACACACACACACACACACACACACACACACACACACACACACACACTCTCTCTCTACCTCCCTTCCTCCTCTGACCCAACCTGTCGTCTCTGAGCCATTCCAGGGCATTTAGCAATGTTTGCCCCAGCTGAACCCTGGTCCACCTCACAGCTCCTCAGGGGGCGTTTCTCAAAGCTCAGCCTGATCTGCGGCTCTCCAGCTGGGGCCGACCCCCTCGAGGGAAGAGGCAGGAGGTGGAGGATGGAGAAGGAGTGGCGACTCTGCTCCAAGAAAAGAACAGAACAGAGTGTGAAAAGCTCCAGAGTTTGACAAGATGACCCTGAGGCCCTGGGTGATATGAACACACAATCACACATCTGACACAACCACCTCTACTGATGTGTTCTCCTACGTAAAAGTCAGTATGCAAATATGCACAGGGCACTTCATACCTAAACATTTGTTTTGAATACTGATCGAGGTTTTGATCTACCAGCAAATAATGAAATAGAAAAACAAAGAATTATGAATATACAGTGCTAGGGTCAGTGAGGCCATTTTACCTGGATGTGTGTGTGGGAGTATTGGAACCATTCAGATGATAGATGTCAACTTCCTGCAGGTAGATAATGATTGCATTGAAAGAGATGTGAACAGTGTTCGACTATTGTCACTACTGCGTTGTTATCATAGAGATAGCAAATCAAAACCAATGTCTTCTTCTTGCCGAAAGACCCCAAACTGAAGATATAGAGGCCGACGGGAATGCATTGCCTCTGCTGGCTATGCTTTAAACTCTGAGAAAGCATCAGGGGTTACTAGGCACTTTGAAGTTTAATCTGCGCTATTGATCATGATGTGAAGCTTCGTGCTCTCCGCCTTAGGGATCTCTGCTTTTTTCATAAAGGGGTTAATCTCCGGTAATCATAATCATCCCGGCATTTTCTCTTTATCAACCCAAGGAAGGCTATTCAGTTCTTGTACTGAAGGCTATGTTGTTATCCCGTTGGTCTCTGTGTGTGAGTGTATTTTTGTGTGTTGTGTAGTTGCCAGCAGCTCTAAGAGGGAAAATCAGAGCCATGGAGGGATCCAGATGAGGAGCCGACTCCACGCTACAGGGAACTACTTCCATGTGCAATACTTACACTCCTGGAGGTAACACAGGGGAAACTAATCGACTAATCACTGCCACACTATCAAGAACCAGGCTGTTCCTGTGGGAAGCCGAGTAGTGAGAGTTATACAACAAGCCACATGTTCTCATAAGCAGTATCCTCACTTGCCATTTCACAGGCAGGGGACTAAATAGCAAAAATAGCCCTGCAGTAAACACCAGTTTGGTGAAGCTCATGATGCTTTTTGTGGATATTTCCGAGGTACTTATTACATTTTGAAGCCATTTGTTAGGCCAATGTTTGGAAGTATTGACCCACAAGTCATTCAGAGTTTGCTTTTGTCCAATATCCCTCTGACTCTATGCTTTTCTGTTTACAAAGTCTTCATAATGTTGTGCTTAGTACTGGATGATCTTTTTTGTTATATTGCCACTTGATTTTGTGAAACAAAAACTTCTTATTGACTTCTTCAGTCTATTATCTATTCAAACAACACCTTTTAGTTAAATGTATAGACATATAATCTTTTGATCAATTGTTTCATTTAATAATATGGATTCATGAAAAATAAAAAAATATGTATGTGTCAGTGTCCATACACGCACATACATAAGTTGTGTATGTTTTGGCAGAAAACTTAAAAATGTGTTCCATTTTCTGTTTAAATGTTGTCTAGAGTCTAGGGGTTATATTTTGGACCTCATTATGATATCAGTACGTCTCCTAAGTAATAGCTAGAGTGTTTGCACCCTCAATTTCTCTTCAGTGCTTTTACCCAGATGCAGCGGAGGGACATCATGGCACTTACACATGCAGCTGCTAAAAGCTGCCCCCCATTGACTCTCACCTCTGAGTAACACAGATAAACATTCAGCTTCAGACTCAGCGGGCAATAACTGAACGTCTGTGTGTTACTGTGTGCATGTAATAGTACACCGACCGTCGACCATGCAAAACGATCTCATATTTGAGGCTAAAATAATACTCTGGCATACGTAATAGCAATTAGACATACATTAGCATGTTAAGGGTCATGTTGACCTGCTTTTCAATACTTAAACAACTATTAATAATCAGTTCTTTAACGCCTGAAGCGATTTGAGGCAAAACAGCAAAGTTTCAAAGCTGATGTTTTCCACATTCACATGAGGAAGCTCTGTCTGTGGGCTCGACTTCTAAATCAAGAGACACCCTCAGCAAAGATAACCCCGCCATGCTCTGAACAAAAGACAAGAACACTTCTTTTGGCTCCGGTTTCCTCTGAGCAGTCTCTTCTTGCTCTCTGTTGTTTAATCAACATAACTTGATAAGTGAGTCAATAATCACTGTTTATTTTTTAACGAGATGTGTGCTTTTAGGGAGAGGGCATGAAGAATGTATCCGTCTAATTCTGAGAATATTATTTTCTCTAAGGTTTTCCACTGTACACATGATTAATATGTTTGTTGCTCAACCACCCAAATGATTATTTGTTTATTCGTCTTTTGTTGACTGCACACATCCCCCCCAGAGTCACACTGGCCCCATGTTAATTATTTTGTCAAACCTCATATCTCTTTTAATTGTTGCGGGTTTGTTTATCCTGGAGATCAAATTGAGCTTGGAGAGATTGTGGGTGGCTGCCAACACAGATCAGCCAGGAAGACTGATGATTGCATATCAAATAGTCTGACGACGGGAGCCACCGAGACATGCTGACACTGACTTGAATGGATGTATTGATGGTGTGATCATATTCATGCCACTAATATAGCTCTGTTCGAAAAGGCTTTCATAAAAGTTTCAGACATGGAGAAATGATAAGACATCCGCCCATCAAGCAATGCCACTATCTTCCTTACATTATATTTAATAGTCTAAAGTGCTGCTGGCTATGAAACGGATATTTCTATAATGATGGTTGAAATGAACTGGTTGCAGGATCGTTTCTCTGCTGTCTACAAGTCAAGAGGAATCAAATGTTTTAATCAGAGCCTCCAAATACAAGAACAACAGCATTTCTATGGATTAAAATATTTATATTTTAGTGATTGACCCTCCTGACGAGGCCATGGTATCTAAAAGAATCAATTGAAGCATTTTTATAAATGTAATGTGTACACATTCATACATATTGTATCAAAGTGAGCAAGCTGCCGGAGGTCGGAAGAAGAGCAATCTGTTTTCCGCTGTAACAGTAAATCGGTGATGCAGTCAATTTTACTGGAACATTTGGTAAGTAATGGTGAAGGTAAATAACGTTAAACTTCAAAGATTCAGCAGTGTTTCATTTTTCACTGTTTGTCCATTGACTCAGCATCTGTGGTTGTGCTATCTGTTCAGGCTCTAGGATTGGAATATTTCTTTAAGCTTCTGGAAAAGGTCAAAAAAAGTAATTAACCTTGTTCTGTGTGCATCAATAGAGGGACTGAGACAAGAGCGCTCTCTCTCTCCCTCAAACACACACACACACACACACACACACACACACACACACACACACACACACACACACACACACACACACACACACACACACACACACACACACACACACACACACACACACACACACACACACACACACACAGTTCTCAGTACTGTAAGGTTGTGCTTGGATAGATTAATGAAAAAGCGATTAAACATTTCTGGTCCAGTGTTTTTCTCTGATTGTAAATGAATGGGAATAAAGAAGACATTAACACAATGTCCAGTGTGCACATGAATTTACTCCTTTAGAGACTGACATACAGACAAACGGATGCTGACATCAAAATAATGGCACTGTAATCACAGGAAGCAGGAGTGGGCATTTCTCTGTTTTGATCTCACTTCTTGTTGGCTGCACTGTTCATCTGTCTCTCCTTTATCCCACTTTAATGTGAAATCTGTCCGTTTTGTCCCCCCCCCCCTCCAGCCCCCTTGCTCTTTCACTCTCCAGAGTTGGACAGTTTCAATTTACGAAATCCACATAGGTGTTGAGAGGGCTTTAATGGAGGTGGTATTTCTCCCCAGTCAGCTGAGTTGGCTGCCTGGAGACTCTTTCACGTAGGCTGAGTGATTTCTCGCTGTGCACTTAAATACTGCAAACCCTCCTCTGACTCTCCCTCACTTCAGCACTTGTGTTTTCACAAATAAGCTTATTACATCACATAATACCCCCCTACCCTTACCCAGCAGGCTACCTTTTGTTGGACCAAACTGCTAATATGAAGACATCTTTCACAGTTTTTCACTCTGCATTTCCTGGCTTACTTGAATTGAATGTGTGTGTTTGATTGCCAAGTGAGAGCTGCAGATTTCCATTCCTTCAGGTTCTTTTGTAAGGAACAGGTTCTGGTGTTTGCAGGGCAGAGTTGATAGAGTGGACAAAGGAATATAGAGCTAAAAGGGCTTTGAAAATGTGTTTTCCACATCTTAAACATAAAAGAAAGCCTGAAAGATAGGATTTATTTGCCTCCAAGGTACAGATCACAGTGTGGTGTTTTATTTTCCGCAAGTAGCCAGGTTGTTTGTAATGCATGTATCGTACTGCCATCACATAACGCTTTTGATCACAGAAGATGGATATTCACTTTCACGCATCATTCAACCAGAAGATGACAACTGCGGCTAGCAGCGTCAGATGCAACATTTGACTAAACAAACCTCGTCCGGATGTAAAATGCTGGAATAAAAACAAGTATATTCACAACTGTTTACTGTTTTCTTTGTTACAATTTCCTCATTCATTGAACTTCTTTTTTTAGTTTTATAAAGTGTCAAAGTAAGCAAATGAATGTATAATGTGTTGTCAGACGAGCGTACACTGTATACACACAGTTTTACTTTTAAAGAGGTGATTCTGATGGGGTTTAGTAAAAGTATGCTTGACAAGAGAATTCAGGATTAAACCAGATGGTCCCTAAACAATAGTCAATCTGGTTTTACCGTTAAAAAGGCTTGAAAAACAAAAAAACCAGCTTGAATTACAAGAAATCCAAGGGATATTTTGTTCTGAAAAGTGCATGTTTTCCATCACTGTGAGAGACTCACGACACAACAGCTTTGATTTTAGAAAGTTATGTGACATTTTAATATTCTCTTCGAAGGAAGATGGAGCGGAAAACTGTTTGATTTTGACACCGGAGGCTTTCTTCTAACAACAGCAAATGTTGTTTTCTGTTTTACAAATGACTGGAATGTTCCTTACCTTTCCTTACCAGAAAAAACATATTTTAGTTGTTTCACAAGAAAAAGGAAAAACACTGCTGGCTTACCTGCAGATGACCGCTGGGGGCAAAAACGCCCATGTGTTTTGTTAGTTTTTTACATTTGTTTTTTACTTTAACCAGGAATAGTTATTGATCATTTTGAGTTTAAGTGGAAATTGCAGTGGTTGGTTGCCAGGAGAAGTTGGAAAATGTGTCAGGCCTTTTTTTCTGGGCCCTGATTGGCTCAATTGAGCAATTTGAATTGCGATGTGAAAAGCAAGTCAACACGGCAATGTTGCTTTCTAGTCAACTCAAATCACATGGTTGAGTGTTCTGTCACTGCTGGTGGACAGCCATGCTCTCTTCCTAATTAAGCATTACGTGTTTTACTATTCTGGTGGAACTGTGTTTGGAACTTCCTTGAGGAGAAAAGGTCATCACCTGCTCCTCCCAGTGCCATTTTTCTTGGGCCTTGTTCTCATTATAAGTCTCCATCAAGTAGCCAGAAAAATGCTGACACTAGCTGTCATAATAAAGGAACTGCATCTTCAGCTGTCAGAGGATATTAAAATGACTCGATCTCTCCAGAGTTACCTGCCTACACAAATCACCATTTAAGTATTAGCCATAGAAAATGATTCCTCCAGTACTTTTACAAGGAGGTTAACAAGTATTTTAACAAGACTTATTCACCTTACTCTCATAATCATTTGGCATATAAAACTTAATTTCATCTAAAGTATTGCACCAGGTAATACTCATACCTCAGGTATAAACTTCTCACTTTGTGTTGCCTCATCAGTAAATCTCAACTTTAAAATGAGTTTTAAGGATGCATCATTAAGATTAAAACAAGTGCCATCAAAGGTAGCAGACCAGCTGTGGACGAGAGGAGATCTTCACACACTAACAACAGATACCCAGCCCAATTATACGACATCAGTCAAGATGAGAATCATGACTTCAATCACCACCTTTGAAATATGATCAGAAATGCAGAGCATGTCAGGATCAACAAACACCAAAGACTTAGCCTTCTCAGAGGGACATGGGCTGAGGAGCATGAAATGCAAAAAGTTAATGAAAACTACTGGAACTTATCAGGTGTTTGCACTCCTTAAAACGTGCTTAAAACACATGAGGATAACCACATCTCAGAAAAACTCTGCTTATGCACCACATCACACAATCCTATTTCTCAGCATCTTACCATTCAGGAAATTATTTTCTAATGACTTTAGTACATCATTTACATACAGCATCTGTTGTTTTGCGAGGCGAATCACTGATTTTCTTGCCAAAGGATTCTTTCAATCTGACATAAACACTGCAGAGTTTCCCTTTTTCTGTTTTGAACGGGACACACTTGAAATATACTCTGACATCCATGGCAATTAAATTAGTCGCTACAATACCAATGCTTACACTCCAGCAGTAGTCCAAAAAAGCGCCTTTAACTTAAATGTGACATGAAAGTGTTTTCTCAAACCTTTCAGCAGTATTTCTCTCATATAGTTTCCAACATGAGTGCCCTAGTTTCAGTAGCATTTTTGAATAATGAATGCTTCATGTCACAGTGCTTGGGCATCAATCCAAAAAACAAATCTATTTGCCAAAGCAAATCTAGAATTAATAACGACTGGAAAAAGAATTATTGCTGATTTAACGCATTCATATTCATTTTCGACACTAACATCCATCAAATGTGAGTCTTTCCATTATGTCTTTTGAACAAACACTAGAACCCATTTAACAACAATGTAGGCTGAGTCTGGGAAGAAAAAATAATCCTTCAAAGCTCTCCCCCCCACACAGTGCAGCTTGAAACTATTGACGGGCATGGATCATTTTATTGAAGAATAATATAGACAAGATCTGAATGTTTTGTTCAGCCACAGACAGTTTAATATCTTCCCAATCATAGCAGTAGTTTAAATTCAGACTTCTCTGTACCACAAAATGAAGCAACATGTGTGTGAGTATAAGAGACAAAGAGAGGACAAACAGAGAGACATGGAATGAGACGGAAAGGCACTGCAGAATTACCCGGAGTGAGATGTGGCACAGATGGTGGGGAGGGTAGGTAATGGGGGGGCCGCCATCCTCTGTTCCCCAGACACATAACTCAAATGCACCATTATTACATTGACACAATGACTGCTTCACAGACATCTCCCTATCGGGTCTGCATCCATGTATAAAAAACTGGAGACACATGGAAAATAACCGAGCACTAAACAGTGAAATAAATTCCATTCAACGTGAGAGGGAATTTTAATATTGACAGTTTTATTAACTCTAGAGGTAGAGTAGCTGAAGCTTGAAAATAATAAAACACCTCATTAATTTTTCAGGTCCGTCTCTCAAAAGACTAGATCCGAGAGATAAGATGCAAGAATCCATAATCGTCCTCAATTGGCGATTACAAGTTTACGTCTGGATGGTGACATCTTTAATTTCAAAATCATTCATTTCTTTTTTCTCCTACAGTGAATCCTCTGCGATAAATCAGCCATGTCTGCAGCAATGCCAAGGTCTTCTGCCAAGCCTAGAGGGCTTTTTGCTGAGAGCTTATAGCTTGTGATTTGAGGCAGTCCAGCTGGATATGTTTTCAGACTCAGAGCAGGGTCAGTACTCCCCAGGCCATCCGGAGGAGCAGACAGGACATTTGAACTCTGACTGTCTGGACCAAACACAACATACATGGCAGTGTGACTCTGCTTTCACTCGCTGTTGAGCAATAAACTTCTACTGCTGACAATAACCACCATGTATCAGCTGTTGTGCTCGTCGAGGTCTTAATATAACATTGTTTTTCTTAGAGGCAACGCTAACCCAAGTGCCAGTAAACATTTTACTGTTTACCATTACGTTGCTCATTACTTGAATAAGCATGGGTGTGTTTAAGTTTAATGATCTGTCAGCGTGCATTTGAACGGTAGCTCACCCTGCATTCAATTTACAGCTTTAGTTAAAATGACAGCAACCTTTGGCAATTGCAGTAAAGAACACGCCAACACGGAATCTAATTAAATCATGTACTTCATGACCTGCAGAGAAGCGTGATGGCCAACTGGAGAGAACAAAGGCGAAGCAGCAGGGGGAGAAAGAGAGAACACATAAAGTGTTAATGGAAATAGAGGTATAAGGATCTTCTGTTCCTGTGATTCGTAACGCAGTGTGCAAGAAGTAATTTCATTCTTTAACAGTGGTTTCTTTAAGGGTCACTTAGGCTTCCCAGATTAATTAAGCTGCGTTGGGTGGAAGAGGAGAAGAGATAGAACAAGGAGCGGGTGGCAGAAGACCAAAATGCGCTTTTTGCTGTGGTGTAGCTTTCTTGTCAGTGAGCTGAAAAGGAAACAGTCCATGTCCTGACCCTCTCAACCCTGCTGTATGACAAAACACAGAACCACACTGCGCTGTGCTGCAATGAGCTAAGAGAGAAAACACAGTGACTGCACAGGCTCTTCTTCTCCACAGCTGGAGCCAGTAATCTGACAGCCATGTCTGAGAATCTCATCTCCACACCCATTCTTCACACTACGAGGAGAAGAACACACTTTCTCTCGCTTATTTTTATCCTTAATTTAATCACAGGAAAGCCAGACAAACACTTAGTAGGGTACGCTTTTAATGTTGCTGATAATGCAGATGGAAAATGTAGCATCAATGATACAATATAATCCTCTTAAGGCGCTCAATACAACTTGTGAAGCACTGATCTGAACAGAAACAATTCTCAGTCTAAATCTCCTTCTATCAACAGGAATCAGGCATTGTGTGAACTATTGTGGTCAAGGGTAACACTGACTGGGAGCTTAAGAATATCTCCTCAGTGTTTTAAATTATTAACCTTGTATTTGTGATAGCAGATGTTGTCAAAATAAAAAGAAATGGCATTAAAATAGAGAGCAAGAACTCATCAAAAGCTTGATTGCATTTCCTTGGAAACAATTCTGTTGTTTCTATTCCAATGTTTTATTTGGAGGGGCCAAAATTGGCTGCAAAGACACAATGAGATTCAGAAAAAAAGAGAGTGGCAAACCAGAAGAGAGATGGACTGCAAATAAGAACCATTCCAGCAACACAGAGGGGTGTCGTTTATACAAAGAGCCCTCTAGCTGAACAGAGGGGTGTTTTTGAGGCGAAGGGAGCACAAACGTTGCCAGCTCCAGCTCAACAAAAAGGTGTTAGCCGGTGAGTAGCTGTGTACAGTGACTGCACCAGATAAACACACACAGGTATGCGAGAGGTTGAAAGTATCTGTCACACAGATGGGCTAGCTGTAGTACAAAGACCAGGTGAAAGCAATTCTACACTCTAAAAACAAATGCCTTGGCTCAACAAAGAAAATCAACGCAACAGTTTGCATCGATGTTTATTGAGTCAAGACAACTTCTAATGAAATTGTCTTGAAGCAACAACGTTATTTGAGTTAGGAGAGAAGGCTTTTCCTCTACAATCAGAGGTGTTTTTAATTACCTAATTGGTAGCATAAACACAAGTTTTGAAGTTGATGACTCAAAAGATTAAGTTGTTCCGACTAGTTTTACCACATGATTTAAAAGGAATTTTAAGTTGTATGTACTTAATTACCCTCATTCGGGATACAAGTTTTGAAGTTGATTACTCAAAAGATTAAGTTGTTCCAACTTGTTTTACCGTATGATTTAAAAGGAATTTTAAGTTGTATGTACTTAATTACCATCATTGTATACCATTTATAAATGAAGTTGCTCCAAATATATTGTATTCAATATTTTTTTTTCTTAGCTTTTTCATGTTTTTGCCTTTAAAGAAAGAAATTAATTTCACAACAAAAAGATTAGGCGATTCATTTTTTATTTTGAACTGCAGTTGTTTATTTCAACACATTATGTTCCAATCAGGAAAGAATTCATTTAGTTTTAACATTTATTGACACATGCCATATGATAAGTTACATGAACACCTGAAATCACAGCTGACTGCAGGAGAGAGGAGAACCATGTTATAGTTTGGCTGCAGGGCGTTGATTGGCTGCTGGAGAATGAGGTGAAATGTAATAGGTTAAAGAGAACGCCTGTAATGAGCTGATTATAAGCAGCTGCGGAGTGAATGTATATATACACCCAGTCTTCCTGAAAGAACTTGTGCTGAGCTTCATTTAAATCTTGAAAAAAAAGATGGATAACACAAATTTAAATTGCCCCACAAATAATAAATAAACACATTTGCCATATTACCATGGGAAATTGGGACACAACAAATAAATGCTGCCATCACAATGAACTTAGAGGCCTTTGCATATTTAAAACCAGTGCCAAATATGTAACATCTGTAAAGTTTTTGTAAAGCTACAGTAACAAACTCTCAATGGCCACCCATCTGCAGATCACACACATCAATTTTACAAAAGATGTAACAAAGATGTTTACTCTGCAGACAGTCATTATTTCAAACAGCATGAACACATTTAACGCAGAATGCTTGCTCATTCATTTGTTTCCCTCGAACACGATGGTTGCCATCGTATGGTCATATCACTGATGAAGACGATATTCATGTCCTTTTGAAGCACATTGAATAATAGCTTAGCGCATAAGAGATAATGAATTAGGTAATAGATTACTTTTTAAACTGCCACTCTTAGCTAATTCAGAGCCATTATTACCAGCTGCTAAAGCAACGCTGGTAACGTTTTCACCTATTGAGTCTGCATGTGTGTGTCATCAAGGCAATGTGGTCCTGAAGATACATAGAGGTGCTTTTGAGTACTTTGCCTAGTGTTTAAATGCATGTGGACAGATTTTGTCAATTTCAACCGTGCAAGTTTTAGTGTATCTTCTCATCTTTTTTGCAGGTTCCATACAATATTTGAACTGGTTAAGTGAAGAGCAGAAGCCACTTTTCAAATTGTACGCAATCCTTTTCCCATGCCATTGCTGTCAACACCCATGCTGAACGTTGCTAAGATATTATGGATTGGGGTGTGGCCAAAAGTGCAATATGCTTCAAACTGACAGAGAGCAGTGCTTTTGTCCTTGTCACTGTGCCCATGGATTTTTTTTTATTTCAAGATTTTTAATTCCGTCGCTAAACTCCTTGAAAAGGTCCTCTTCCTTTTCTCCAAGGTACACGACAAGGCAGCGGATGGCTATAGTTCTCTGCATACTTCAAGTGTATTGTGCTATTTTTGAAAAAGGAAAAAAAGAGAAATGACCTAAATTAATATGTTCTGAATAGGTGACTGCCAACAACTTGCATTTCAATGACAACTCTAAATAACGATCCTACCTCAAGAAGCATGTCCTTGATCTGCTTCACGAGATTCATTTTTAATAAAAAGCGATATCACAATAGAAACCAAAGTATTTTTACTCTCACAGTAGCCCCTACTACTTTGTATCCTCTCACAGAACTATTCACAGTTCAAAGGCTGCTAATTTTGGTCAAACAGCAATTTGCCTATACAGTGCATCAAGGCTATCTACTGTATTTGAATGACAAAAGATGAAACTCACATTAAAATGTCCTTTGTATATTTCTATTTGTCTTAACTGTCGGAACTTGTCCAGGCATGTTAAGTGGGAGTGGACTTGAAATCCTTAACTCAAGGTGTAGAACAATTAAGTTATCAAGCCAATTGCATTACTTGCTACAACTTGAATTTTGTTTTAAGTCAATTAACGCAAAAATCTGAGTTCAAATTACACACAATATTAAGTTGATGTAATAACCAACATTATTACGTCAACACAACTTATAAATGAATGTTTGCAACTTAAAATGTTTATCTAAATCGATTAACTCACATTTGTATCTTGCAACCATGCATTTAATTAAGTGGAGTTGAAAGGTCGCCTGAATTTGTTTTTAGAGTGCACTGGACCCATATACAACTACTTTGCACATCATGCATGCTCACTTACACACATGAATCAATACAAATGGGCATAAGCAGAGGTTTTTCAGTTCGTCAAGTGGTCTGAGTACCCGCATTGGTTTCTTTTTTGGCCTTTAATCTCAAACTAGTCTACCAACAAGGCAAGTGGAGGCAGATCATTTTTTCCCCTGAATTGTCACCACAATCTCCCAAATCTTTGCACCCTCCGAATAAAAAGGTTTGATGTGACATTACAACACTTGCTTGCTTTCTCTCACTCATTCAGTTTTGCTGTAGTACGTTCCAAGTTTGCTCAAGTAGAGAAGATGCATTAAAACTGAACATAATTTAGTTATAAATAAAAGTGAGATGTAAATAGTTTTTAAAAAAAGGGTTAGGTTTAGAAAAAAATAGTGAGTTGACCAATGTCAAGATAATAAGAGATAAGTTTGTGCACGAGATGGAAGGCTGACAGGCAAGTAGGCCATTAAAATAATTGGTCTGCTTTTTACAGCGCAACGGCTTCCACAGATTAATTTTTTTTTTTAATTTATTGTCAAAGCATTTAATATATTCATTGATATCGGGATGTTAAGAGCATTCCATGGAATATAACAAAAAGTGTTTCTGAAGTGAATTACCTACCCCACCTTTAAGAGACAGGTCAGGTGTGTAAACTGGAGGAAGTTTGAGTAAAATGAGGCAAAATAGTAACAGGAGGTAACTACATAATTTCAGTTACAGCTGAACATTAGTGACTCTCTATGAGAAGCCTACTAAAAAGTGTTGTGTTGTTGTTAGCGGCTAAGCTAGCGCTAGCAAAGATGCTTGCTCATAAGTTGTTAGCTTATGTTTCTTGTTGTTAGCTTGTGTGACTAGTTAAATAATTGATGGACTACTATGGAGTGTGAGCATGGACCCGACCGGGATTTACAGTAAGGTCAGATAGACCCCGCAGTGAACGGGAGAGATGTGCGGGTACTCTGATGAAGACCAATGTTGGACTGTTGGGATCGGGTTGGGATGCTACAAGGTCAGGTATAACTAGTGCTGACCGTAAAAGCCTCCGACGAAGCTGTCCTTCAACAGCCGTGTCCTCGGACCAAACAGACCGGTAAGTTCCACTTTGTGTGTGACTAAAGATGAGGCTACTTTTGGACATAATGCAATGTTTTATTTGTTTTGTGTGAGGGTGTGTGGGTCCGTGTTGCTTTTTGTATGAAAACAAGAGGACATTTCCAGGGTGTCGGTCAATTTATCATTAACATAACCAACGTTTATTTCTAAATATCTATATATTTTGACCATGTTAACTGCTGTAGGCCTACTATACACTATTTAGTTGTTTGACTGATATATTTAGGCAATCATTTCACTTCCATTTCGGCAGTTAAGGAGAAATTTACTTTACCTTGCTTAACGACCAACGCTCCGTTTTTGCCCCTCTTACTAATTCTTAATGTTGAGAATGCATTTTAAGCAGTTGAAAATAATTAACACTGTCTGATACCAACTTAACTCTATTAAAGTTTTATTCTAATAGTGAAATTGAAAATATGGGAGATTTCACATTATAATTTTTTAACTTTGTGAACCCTTTGTTGACTAGCCTGCCTAAGGATGGCTCTCACTAACTCTTTTATATGACTGCTAATTATCCCTGTTAAATATAAGAAGCTGTTCCATCTAAACAGCAAACAAGTATTAGGAAAAACAATTAAAAAATATAAGAAAACACATTAATATACCAAACTAATCTTTATATTTGTCAGAATAATTTATTAAAAATAAGTTTGTTGTTTGTTGTGTTGTTAGTATCAGATTGTTTTGAAGATATGTGGCTTGCGAAAAATGGGTCCAGTATTTACTTGATTCTGATTGATTGATGATTGGTTGATTAATTGATGATTTTGCTGCTCAACAATCAGAGTCAGTGATCAAGTTTCTCCCACTCCCACTTATGTGAGTAGACTCAATGATCAATAAAACATAAAATAATCAAACAAGAGGTTTGAAAATATCAACTCTATTTAGCTTCATAAACCCCTACATTTTGTCTGTCCATCCTACCTGTCTTTACTAATTTTCTTTGGTTGACATCTATCTCTGTCAGTCTCTTAACAGTTTATCTGTGTCTGGGCTTGTCAGCTTTAATCAACCTCACTTAGTCTAGTGGAGCATATCATCTCCACAATGAGGGAGAGCGATCCCTGCATTGGGGATACACTCAGCAGCTTCTATACTTTTTGGACTGACAAGAAGTTGGAGTACTTCTGCAGAGTTACAATTCTAATTGTGGTGGTTGTACAAAATGTACAGCTTGATTATATATTTCCTCACTGGTTATGCTCCTTTCTGCTTGCTAATTACTTTGGTTTGGATTCTCCAAGATAGACAACTTTGTACTAAGAACATAAATAGACTTAGAAGTTGTTGTTTATGTTGTCAGAGACTGCCAATGACTTTCACAGCATGTATCAAATGCAACATTTATGCAGCCTATATGTGTTAAAAACCAACGCTATGCACCTACCTTGTATAAGTGTTCTGTCGTTAACTTCCTAGAATCCAAAGCCATGTTCTTAAAATGTTTTAGATGCTGCTCTCCCAGAATGTAATCTGCCTCAGAGGTACAGAAAATAATCATAGAATACCGTTGACGTTTGTGTTGATTTCTCCCGCCTCTCCCTCCTCTCCCCCCTCCTCCCCTCCAGTAAACAGGCCCTGACTCAAGCCACACTGAGCTTCATGGCTGCCAACTAGCCTAAGGGAGGACAAGGAACATATTGCTCCCCCTGCCTAACACATCCAGGATTAAACATTCATTCACAGGGCTCTGAAACTTTAATATCTGGGCATGTGTGAGTGAGTTATGTAAATGAAGCTCACACTTGTCATGTAGGTTGGATGATATAACAATTGATTTTTTAAAGATATTTACTCAATTAAATGGTACAGAATGTAGCCAAAGTAAATGAGCAAAAGTCGTCTGAATTATTTTTAAATGAATAAATATATACATTTGATCTTGGTTATGAATGCTGTCCGGCTGTTAGATATGGTTTTCCAAGAGGCGGATATAATTATGGATATAATGATGAAACTGGCCAAAGAATGAAATAACCAGAAAATGTTAAATTTAAAAAACAGCATGTAAAATGTAAAACCTTCTCAAACAATCAAGCTTTTTCTTCCTGAATAAAGCGTTGCTTATTCCCTTGAGTGATTTTAAAATATGTTTTAAATTGGTTTAGGTGACCTTGGTGTTGATTGCTTTATAGTGAGGAAATTAGAAGCTTTCAGAGAAAGAAAGGTAACGACACCCCACCATATTCAATCAGAATATGTAATGATGCGACTATACAGTGCCCTATACTGTATGACTAACGCTACAGCAAAAAATGCAATCACATCAAACTTTAACTGAGAGATAATGAAGGGAGGTTTTGATTTTCCCACTCGGCAGGGAGTGAACCATTTCAAAAACCCTGCCTAAATTCAGCTTGTACTTGTAGTGTTTACCAGCACAAGCCAAACACAAGCTTTCTCTCACTCAAACACAGCCGCTCACTCAATCTCTATCCCTCGTTCTGTCTTAAAAAATGACATCGGCGTACAAACATCTCTAAATAATGAAAATGTGCTCTCAGGGTCAAGCACCTCCTTAGCTCAACCTGTTTCCTGTCAAACAGTCAATACACTGCTGGAGTGAAGAGGGAGAGTGAGGATGTGGGAAAAGATCCCACTTCAACCCTGAGGTTAGAATACAGCTCTCCCTGCAGTGGAGCAGGCAAACCGGAGGAAGCAGTAGATCGGTCGGGCCCTTGTGTGTAGTAGCCTTGACGCTGTGTGATTCATATCGTCCCCTCATCTTTTTTGCATGTTTTCAGCTTTCAGGTTTCAACAACAACAAAAAACAGTTGCAGGGCCCAATTTGCACAATGTGGTGCGAATGTGGCCTATTGTGCTTAGGTAAAAACTGTGAGGAAGCGCTTATTGCCACTTTCCGAACATCTGATCCACTTTAAAAGTCAGGCATCCCTAACATAGCCTTGGCAATTGTTGTGGCTGACTCTGGGACTAACCACTCTCCTTTTAATCAGCAGGTAGCAAGCATGAACGATGTCAACTTTGCATGGGCATTGAAGAGCCCTACAATGTATTCACCGACAAATAAACTGCACACGCACTGCAGATATGGTTGTACTGAAGACTTCATACTAAGCAGCAACCCCTGGGGCTGAGCAGTGAATCCTATGAAGCGCATTGGTGCAAATATCTACAGTTTGTCGACTGGCCACTTGGGGCCTGCTCCAAAAAGGACTCAATTACTATAGACATATTAAAATGCATTAATTTTGCAGAAGAAATAAACATGTTTACAGCATGCTTTAATTAACAAATTGTTTAGGTCTCTATAGCATATTTCCATGTTCATGACCAGTGTACAATGGTTGATATATTATATAAAACCTTTCAAGGCCTAAACATAACATGTAATACATTATAAGGGGATGTTACTGCTTTGATTGACATATGGGTGCCATCCCAGGTCTCTGACTGCTAGATGTCTGCTCTGCTGTGTAACCCGGCATTCATTTCAGAAGCAATGATCATACAGTATATGATAAGCCAGGAGTTTTACCTCCCACAACCACACCTGCTTTTGTTACACATAAAACCTACACTGTACAAATAAATAGCGTGTTTTAACTTAAAAAAACAAGTTCAAGAGCTGCCTTATATACATGAGTTGACTTAAAGTCAAAATGTACTTTGTTTCAACTCAAGTTATACAAGTTGTTTTATTAATGATCATCCATTGTTATAACTTAATATTTTGAGTTACAGAAAGTTACAATTTTAATTTAGCGATTCAAGAAATGTTCATTATCTAGTGGACAAATCAACTATAAATTCTACCTTATCTTAACTCACAATTCTAAGCAAGGAGAACTTGTAACTATATTTATTTCCAATTAACAAAATCAAGTTATGTTGACTCATGATTTCAAGGCAGCAATTGCACTTACATTTTCATACTAAGTAAACTATTGTTTTTTATTTCTAACTCTTATTATAATGACAAGTTCACCATTTTCCTTAAACTTCTTACTGACTCAATTTAGAAAATTAAACATCACCCAAATCGAGGCTTGAAGTTACTGCAAATGCTCTTGCATTTTTATTTTTGAAGTAAAACAAATACATATACAGTACAAAACAGATATACATACATATGAATTATAACATTTCATTTTACAAATAGGACAGAGGGTGAAAAGAGGTGCTGCATTAGAAAAATAAAGAGCTTTTTGAACATTAAAGAACAATATAATCCTTTATTGTCATTATACGATCAAATCCATTTTTTACAATGTATACCCACGAGTTATGCTGAGTTCGCTACTTCATAACTCACTTTCATTTAAAAAAAGAATGTTTAAAATGATTATTTTTTAAGTCTGCAATGCTTATGCCGGACAGGAATTCAATTTAGACCTGGCAGAAACCCTGGTGTTTTGGCTCTCCCCTGAGCGGTCTCTCCAACCTGCTGCCTCCTTCTCCTCTACCTGCCTGATCTTTAGTTTCTTTTCTCTGCATAAGTGCTTACACAGAAGCATAATAACTTTGGGGGATGGTGACTTTAACTGTTACATTCTCCCCATTTTTTTGTCCTTCTCTCATACGTGACATGATTGCAAATGTGTTACTTGCGTTTTTCATTTGTTATTGTGTGTGCGTTTGAATCTCTCTGTATATAGTGTCTAGTCCTGTGGGGAATAAAGATGATCAGTCTCTAGAGAATCTTCACATCTTTACACGTTCATATGCAGAGCTCCCCGCGGGCTCTGCCACCGTCTCAGCATATCATCTGCAGACAGTTAAGACACCTCAAAGTTAAAAACGCTGAGTTTACTTATTGAGTTTTGACATTGTTCCTTCAATCCCCTCTAGCGTTATCCTAACTGGGGTTCTTTATTCCCTTCTGAATTGTACTGAGCAAAACCTGTACTTCATTGGACATACGTTAGTGTCTTAAAACATAACATGTATTTCTAATGGGAGAGTGTGTAGAAATAAGGAAAAAATAAAAGATACATCTCAGTGATCAGAAGCGATAACATGCCTGTATATGCTACAGGAAAGCAGTTAGCGAAACGTGCGCAGCGTCATCAAGTCACTTCAGCGTTTGGAAAGAGTGAAGAAATTAATCTTAGGTAGAGTTTCCGCTGCATCCTCTTTAACTTGCATTAGCAGTCAACACACAGGGCCACGCGCGGCTCCAGAAAGTCCGGATTATCATGCAGAAGCACCCAGGACCTTGCCCCCCCACACTCTGTTAAAACATCTACCCAACGGTGTATGATGCAGCGGGAAACACAGGAAATGAGAAGTGGTCCCCCCCCCACTGGGCCTGGCTCACCTCATGGGTTCAAACATTTATCCTTCAGGGTCATTGAACTGAAAAAGGGGTCGGTCCACCTGGTTTCCCTGGAAACTGTTTCTAAGTAAATCTAAGTGGGATTGTAAAGAGATTTTTATTTTTGGGCATTTTCAAGTAATTTCAATTGCTCTGAACAGACTTCAGATGAATTTTCGTTTTATGCCCTTTTTATTTTATGTAAGACTTTTCTGGAAACATTAGTAGGTTATTTGAACCGCTCAGTTATGTTTTCCTAAAAATATTTGTCGTATGGCCTCTCTCTAGTTTCAAAGGACATGAAGCTAAACGCACACAAACACATGCTTACAGACTCAGTGTGTATAAATAATATGACAAGTAAGTACATGACAGCACTCTGATGTCCTGAGGTGGAAACTGGCGAGATTTAATTTCAAACAGCATTTAAATATATTACTTAAAAATGATTATTCCATGCAGCCTTTTTCCTTGCAGCACTTCAGAATGACTCTATGAGAACATTTAGTCTTTCTTCTGTCTTTTGACAAACAACTTTTATTCAGTATACCTTTTATTTATTATAGAAATGGAGAAAATGCAAATCTCCCTTAACCTTCCATGACAGTAACATCAATACTTAAAGTTTCTCTGCTGTAAAAATTAAAGAAACTTATTTTTAAAGCTGACCTTCCCATAACACATCTATACGACTGAGTTAGGAATGCAATGAGCTTTCTTGTACTTAACGATGTGTGTGGGTGGTGTGCTGTTGGAGGGCAGCACCTTACACCTCCTCTACCTGTCCCACGGCCTTCAATGTGGGTGCATATTATACAAGTAAAATGTCACCATGATAAATCTAACCTTTCCGGGGAGCCCTTAGTGGCTGCATACCTGTGTATTAGCATTAATAACCAGATTTATCAAAAGGAAGTTTTCAGTTGCATTACTGTTTGGGGAGTAATTGCTGTCAGTGCTGCGGGTCATAAATCCTGACACCTCAATCATAGCAGCTCAATAAATCACAGTAAAAAAAGTTCACATCTGATGTTCACTTTCCCCCTGCGCTGGCTGCTAACTACAAACGGCTGCAGGACAGAACTGAGCGAACACTGTGTCTCTCATTATTCAAACTCCTGTAGGCTTACATCCAGGTACCATTTTCATGGGTGAGAACAAGTGAACGACATTAAGTGAGCGCCATGTTATTTCTCCAGATTTCTCCTAATAGTCTCAGCCAGATAATCAAGTTCCACCTTGGGTTTAAACTTTTAAACCGGTAAGCAACCCCTCCCCCTGTCGGTTTCCATTGCTCTGTATATTAGTTACTGTGACAATTCACAGTCCGTGCCATTTACCTTGAGTGAAGGGGGCAATAATTATTTTAATTATTTGTTGAGACAGCATCGGGCGATTTATTAAACAGCAAAAATATCTCCTGTGTGGAGGGTCCTTTCCTCTTTGTTAAGGCGTGTAAATGATCGCTCCTTTGAAAACCTGATGGGATGAATTTAAGCTCATGAGGAAAGCCGCTGTTTCATGCATCAGGCAAACAGTTTGTGAAAAGAATACTTCTAATAGACCAATTGGTAATGTGATTGTGAGTGGCAACAGTATACATGCTCATAAAGCTACACCCATTGGTAATCTATAAGTATTTTGCAGAACTTCTTTGAATCCCAACCTCTATTATGAACTTCTAGAGGTTTAAAGTAGGTGTTGGTGAACTGTAGGTTAAAATAATGTGTTGGTATACAACATTATTTGCATGTGTTTTGTTTAGCTCTCAGGACAACATTACTTCTGGACAGTCTCTGTTTTCTGAGCTATATACACTGTTGAATAACGATGCCTCTGCATATGTAAAATAATGCAGAATAATGAATAAAAACCCTTTTTACCTGTTCACTTGTCATTCCAGAGGAATAGCAGGTGTGGTTCCTACATGTTTTATGAATGTTTGGATGGAATGAAGAAAGGGATTTTGTTAGGACCATTTTTGATCTTTTTTTTTTTTTAGCATATTGTTTATTATATTATAACCTAGTACTTTTTTAGCATATTGTTGTGTTGTTTGTTTATTATATTATAACTTAGTACTTTTTTTAACGCATTTCAGATATGCAACACTAAGCTGTCTGTGGCTCTTACCTGCTGTAACGCTGCAAATGTCCCCTCTGTGGGACTAATAAAGGTGATTCTGATTCTGAATGTGTAATTTGGACTGTCCATCACAAAGCGTCAGACAGACAGACCAACTGTCCCCCACTGCCGTCAGCCAATTTTCTCTGTCACCCCCCCCCCCCCAAAAAAAAAGACTGCTTTGCTCGTGGAGCTCTTTATCATTCAGCCACAACAGTGTTCCTGATTGTGTATTACATGCTTGTCTCCGGCGTGGAGTATACTGTAAGTACAAGCGAAGCTCCTGTTGCTGATTGAGGGTAAATGTGGACCTCCAGATGTGTTATTCTTCTTTCATTGTTAGACCTGTAAGGAAAGATAGATGGAGCCTGTCCGCCTGCAGGTAATCTGATTATGGGACCATTAATAAAACATCATTCATTAAGAGGCTGTATCAATCCGCTGTCAACATCAAGTGGTTCTCTTATCAAAGAATAACAGAGCGAGGTGGAAAGAGAGACAACGACAGGAGACACTATTAGTCACAGTATTGCTCTGTCCTTGTTATTTATTTTACAAAATCCCATTTTGTATTGATCATGTTGTCTTAACGTGCCTCTGCACTCTCGGGACGCAGTTAAACAATGTCAATAATTGATTTAGGCTCTTCTATTGACAGGGTAGTGGAACTGTATGTTAATCAAGTTAACTCAATTTTCCTATTTCACTTTTATGCTTTGTGATTAAAGCTTTTCTATGTGCATTATTTGCACCTTTCCGTCTCACTTATTCCTCCATCTCTTTCTCCATTCTTATAAATGCTTCTCCTGCGGCAGAGTGACAATAGCCGCCCAGCCTCCGGATCCCACAGGGCCTTCATTATGACTGACTATATTATGTAAAGCACTTAAAATGCCTAGTTCTGCTCCCTGCCTGGCTCTATTTTAGTTCCTAAGTGCCGAAGTCTTCTGACTGATGGTCCTCAGGGACCTTACGCATTGGGTTTGAAATATTTTTCTCATATTGTCTCCTCACTTAGCAGTATATCTTCAGACACAAGCACCTTCTATCAGAATGGGTGACAGTGTAGAGTAAGTGAAAGCAGCGCTTAGACTCCTGAGATGAATATAATGTGCCTGTAAAAACCAAATGAATGATAATTTTTTTGCAAATTTCAATATGTAAATTACAATAGAGAACTTTTGAATCATGAAATACATGTTTGCAAAACTCATTTCAAATTCCTACTATTTTAATTTCTTTCCCGCCGATGTCTTCATCTTTAAACACAATAACTTCTTGGTGGGAAGATGATTCAAAGCAAATGCTTCCATAATTAAAACATAGCCATGGGTGAAAAAAATAATTGATACTCAACATTTCAGGAAATTGGAAGCTGTTGTGAAGCTGTTTTCACTGTGATTCATGGTTGGTGATAACATTATGGAATCCAGACATAGAAGGTTATATCGTGTGTATGGCATTTTTTCCACGGAGAGACATTTAATTGAATCTCCCCCTGCGTTTCCACTGATTGCACTGTAGCCCCTTTTCAATCCTGAACTATTTCCATTCTACTCAACTTGCATACTGCGCTGAGCTTTGAGTGTGTGTGTGCGTTCATCTGTCTGTGTGTGTGGGTGGATCAATGTGGGTGTGTACAAATGATTGAGAGAAAGCAGTAAAAAGTGATTGTGGATTTTTGTCTTGGCAATGTAGGTGGGATTTGTGGCGTGTGTGTGATGGATTTGTCTCTGATTGTCTCCGAAAATCACCACGAACAGAACCGAACGAATCCCTAATTGGTTTGGCTCTATATTTACAGCAGATATGCCTGCAGTGAATTGCTGTCTCCCCTGAAACAGGTTTCTTATGATGCTTCCCTCTCCAGAGCGCTGGTTCACATGCAAGTCGTCTCCAGGTTGTACTCAGAGCTGAAAAGATGGCCATGCATTCTCTATAGAGAATGTAAGGGATTGGCTCTGCAGGTGACTGGAAACAGAGATGATTCGGCCATCGCTGAGTATCTTTTCTGGTTCTCGTTCATTAGGTCTCCTATGGGGGAACTTCTCTGTTGGGCCCATGTCTGCTACAGCAGCCAGAGCAGATGGCCGACTATTTACATGCAAGGAAGCCCATCTAATGCAGGCGCTGTGCTGCAGCGTTACCAGTGACAGGGGAAAAGGGTTGATGGAATTTAAATCAAATTAGCTTTATGATACGTAAACGTTTACTGCAGCCCCGTAAGTCAACCCTTTGGGTGTTCTGGTGAAGGTAGAGGAGAGCAGGAAATACATATTTTACAACTTCAATTAATGGATGTTTTTCATTCCATCAAACCCTGCTTATATACTATTTATGGTCAAAAAGTAATTCAAAATGTATTGTATCTGTATTGTTACTGCTAGAGTCCACCTTTCTCGTGCTGTTGTTCACATGGCATTAATGAGTACAGTGTTAGGCTTACTTTGTAATTATATTCCAAATGAAACAAATATATTATTGCAAATAAAAAAATCAACGGTGCTTTACATGTCAGTTTTAAAGAATCGATTAAAAGATATCATCAGGCAAATCGTTTTCTACACAATAAATGTGGTCTCTATTCTTGTTCTACAAAATATGAATTAATCATTAGCCTGAATGTATGTGCTTATAATTCATAAATGTTACTTATACATTATAACATTCTTGTGGAGTCCTTAGGCTACTTGGCTCTAAAAATAGACTCACAGCCATGAGAGGTTAACATTATCTGCTGTTTGGAAACGTCAAATACCCAAATTTGATTCATAGCTTTTGCTCTGAATACCCAGACACACTAACTAAATGGCCCTCTGTTGGCGTTAAAAAAAGGGAGTATAATGCATGCTATTAGGCTGGCAAATAATGTCTATAGCTGCTAACTAGAAAAAGAAAAAGGAAAGGAAATAGAAATCTGTTGGGTTTATTCACTCCTCGGCTGAAAGCCTCACTGTCCATCTTACCTCAGAAAGCCTTATCAGGTAATTAACGTCATGAATGGAGGTTTAATGACCCTCACATCAACCTTGTTTAAAGGAAGTAGAATTAAAGATGCTATCTGGACATGTAATAATGCAGGAAGAGCCGGGGTAGCAGGGAAGGCAAGCCTGAGCATCAATGTCATCGTTCTGCTGATCAGGCGCTGAGAGTTCAGCTCCTGCATTATGAGAGCCCCTTAAGGCAAGCAATGCTCCCCCACACCTCCAGACTGCTGTATGTGCTCTCTGCAGCAGACGCAGAAGAGTTCACACTCAATAATTGGTCTCTGACCCAGCATGACCATGTCTGAGCTACAATTTGGATGGAGGCGGTAGTTGCAAAACAAATCACAGATTAAGAAACTATCATTAAATGAAAACAGTTCCCCAATAAATGTAGGAGTACAATATATAATTTGAAAAAAAATCAGAATTAACAAAAACAACTCACTGAATACTAGTCTCATCCTTATACTTGCAGAATATAGTGCATAAAAAGCCTTTTTCTGATTCAAACGGCACAATCAAAGGCCACTTTTTATTTATTCTTTTTATTAGTTTTATTAGTTTATTAGTAGAACATCCTTGTATTGTAATCATGACCAATCAACTCAATTGATTTCCTTTCCTTTAAAAGCCGTGCACTTTGTACGAGCATGCTGAAGCTGTTTTATGATGAAGAGGCCGGTCTGAAGGGGACCCTCTACAGAACCTCACTATACTCTTGTCTGAAGTGGGGCTGAATAACAACAGATGGATATACAGCTTCCTACATTTAAGACAGGGAGGAGATTACACATCAGGGAGTGTTCCCCTGAAAGGAAAACTGTCTTGCTTATTTTCTCTTGGTTGGAGCACTGCACCGCGGCCCTGCTCTGGCTTTCCTTCTGTGCCTTTTTATTCTAACACAGACATTTTGCAGCCTTTTTACATTTTGACTTATTAACACCTTGTTTTGATTCAGGGTAACGCTCTTTCAAACTGAAATTCGATTTGTCTTTGGTCATCGTGATGATTTCAAACATGGATTTCAACCCTTTATTTGACTCGCAATCCATCATGGTGCTTTCTGACAGTTAATCATATCAGTGACGCAAATGTATGCATGTGATATACGGCGTGTTATTTTTAACTGAAGGGATTTGCTGAACATCAAAGCCAGGTTGGACAGTTTGTCAGCCGGAAAGAGTTGACAAGCTTTTGAAAAGGATTAGTGCATTTATATAGAGCCTTGGACATGTAGGATCATTTTGCTGAGACGGCATCTAACAATAGAATTAAAGCTTGAATGGCAGTTGTTTGAATAAGTCGACAGAAATGTAAATTAACATAAAAAAAACAATATCTGTACAATCCAAAGTCCAGACCTTCTCTGTTACCAATAGATGACCTGAATCATCCTATAAAAGATAAAGAAATATGGTGGGGTGTAAAGGGCATCATTAAAACACTTCCCACTGAGTTTAGGTCTCTTAGGGCTTAATTATATGTCACAAGTGTATGGATTGCAGTGAAGTGCTATCAGGCTATTTCTCTCATCCACACACGGAAAGGAAATGTGTCCTAATGGCACCATTACGTGTGATGCACAATATTTAGTTAATTTCCTTTTTTTAATATCAAAGTGGATATCATTGTACACGCAACAGGGAGTTAAAGATCAGCATAAGTGAACATAAAATTGCAATTAGAAATAATGATGCAAAATCTTCAGTAGCCAGACACAAACATCATGTTAGCTCTTTTAGATTTATGGGTGGAGATGTAATGGAAATGCCACCTACGGGAGGAGATAAGATATGATTCCCGAAAGGGAAAGAAGCATAGATGGGATTTTATGTTCAACGCTTAAACCTCAAATCGAGCAAATGAAAAACGTAGTTTGGCTGGTTGCCTTTTAAAGACAGATTGTGTCCCCTCAGTCATGCTTCATGTTTTTCGCTAAAGAAGAAGCAGTTTAGGTTGGTCAGTGGCCTCTGTAGTTGATTGAAAACACTGTCAGATTGTGTTTGTGAAATCTTTTTACATTCTGCCATGTGGTCGGCCCTCTTTGACAAACACAAGCTGCAGAGATGAAGGCATTTCTATATATCTTGATGTCAAAAAGTCCCCAAATAATAAAGATTTACAGTACAAAGTAAATTTGAGTTTAGTGCCTCGCTCTTATAATACACAGAACATTAGCATATATTTGGGTTGGGCAAAATACATTATACTGTATACGGTGCAACTGTAATGTGTCCTCGCTTATGCAGCCTCTTCGCAAAGTAACCTGATTTGGACAAATGGATGAGGGGAACTCTGGTTATTTGATTGCAAGACATTTCCACAGTATCTTGTCAGCTTTGTGAAATGAAAATGAGCAAAAACTGCAGGAAAATTCTTCCTTTTTATTTTGATATGCTCTGAAGTGCAATTTGTTAGATTTTTATTTTGGTTTTAATTGCACTGAATGGAGGTTTGTATTTATTTACAACCCTGTTGTAACTTAAAGGGGACCTATCATGCAAAATGCACTTTTTGATGTCTTTTATACATCAATATGTGTCCCCGATGTGTCAGGGAACTCACGCAGCGTCAGAAAATAAAACCCTCCGTACCCAAATCTCTAAAAACGGGGGAACAACGGAGCTGATCCAGATTTGCCTTCGATATGACATAATATCGGAAAGGTGGACCCACGGCACTATCAGAAAGTTGCTATCAGAAACAATGCCCGACTGTTTTGGACGTAATATGGTCGGTGTTTACATTAGCATCGCTAACACTCAGAGCTAACCTGTACTGGAGAGCATGTGTGTGAAGAAGCTGGATATAAAAAGGAACTCACCTTGTGGTATAAGCGGCAAGAGGGAAAGCCTTTGAGCTCCATACTGTTTCAGAAGTAATCCTTGATAATCCATGATATGGCATTTCATTTATTTTTATCAATTCTTTTTTTTTTTCAAAGCTTTGTACCCCAAATCAGCACTTTTGAATCAGGAAGTGAAATAGAGGGATATGAGGCACGGCTAGAATGGGTGATCTGTTTGGTATTTTGAGCAAAACACTTTATAGACATGTTTTTTATATATTTGTATATATCTGAGACCTATGCTATTGCCTAAAAATGGCATGATAGGTGACCTTTAAACTCTTCAATTAATTTTTGACACTTAAAATGTTATATTTTCAACTTTTTTGTTTGAATATCTTTTTGATGCAAATTAAATAATGAACTAGTCAAAGGTGAATGAATAACGGATGCTTTTTTAAAACAATTTACTCATTGAATTTTAAGAGCAATTACTGTATATTACACTTTTATAGTGGCACAAAATCGTTTATACCGTATAATAGTTGGTCCATATCTCACTGCTGGCTTGTTTTTTTATATATGCTGGCTGACTCCTGCAGGGGAGGTGCTAGAAATGTGCTATGTACATTTCCCCGCTGTGGGATCAATAAAGATTTTCTGATTCTGAATTTGACATTATAACTATCCATAATCCCTGACGTTTTACCGAGACTTTCTCGGTGCCCTTAAACATTCTTGCTCTTCGTCCCCAAAGTGGGCTCCTGGCAGCACGCCATATCAAATGCATTTGTTTGAATCCTGTTGATTCTTGACAACAAAATTTGTACTATGGTTGCTCGTGAATTGTTACTGAAAGATCCTCCGCCGTGCCTTTCCACCCAGTTCACGATAGGTCGCCCAAATTCCTATCTTATAAAAGTGGGAAAACACCTTAGTGCAACTAACAGCCGCTTCAATTTTGATGGTCCACATTCAAAGCGTTCACCACTGTGAAGGAAAATCGAGGAGTGTCATATTTATTGTCAGTGGATCGGCTCAAGGCATTTTAACGTGATGCTATTTATTTCTTTAGCTGTTGTCGTCTAGCTTTTTGTGGATCTATTTGTTTTCTCTTATATAGAGTGTATCACAGCCAGTACATTCCTGCAAATACCTGAATATTGATGAACAATAATTAACACAATGACTTAAAATTGGCAGTAAACTAGTTGTATTAATTCACATATTTTCAGACTTTGCGTAAAAACAATTAAAGGCCAAACTAGAGGTGTGGATTCACAAGTTTTCTATTACCTTTCACTTTAACTATTTTCTGATTCTATCTACGAAACATGCACTTAAACAAATACTTTATCCTGATCCTTCGCTGATTCATCACAATTAGCCGTGATTGACAAATCATTGTGCTTTGGGCTCAGTATGGACAATGCACATGTTTCACAGTTGGATATCACAGCTGCCCACTTACCTGGAATTAAAGCTGATTTTATGAGCTGCTGTTAAGCTTGGAAGTCCCAGTGGGAATATAGGATGTTCAATATGAAAGGAAAAAAAACTAAAACATGCTGACATTTGCAGTAATGCTGAACACCTTCAATTCGGCAACCTGTTCTTCAGCTGTGGGCTTGTCAGGTGGGGCGGCACACATTAATGCACATCCACACATGTTGCAGCTGTTTCATACTTAGTGTTCAATCGTATGAAGGCTTGTGATATCAACAATTTCCTGTTTTATTTGACAGCTATTGCCTTTCGCTGCAATTTTTCAAACTGACCACAAGATGGAATGTGCCAACCTGTCCCTCCCCCCTGTCACTGTCTGCTTTATCTCCTTTGCATTACTCAGAGGTAATTTACAATGCCTGTAGCGTAATGGTTCCTTAGTATCCGTCCCCACTGATCATCAAACAAGCTTCCAGCCGTGGCCTCTGACTGCTGCCTCCCTATCATCCTCTTCGCAGCAAACACCAAACAGAGAGGAAGGGAGACTGTGTATAAATAGAAAGGGAGAGGGAGCGATCAAAATGAACAGAGGGAGAGAGTTATCGGTTCGATTGAACGACGTTTCTTTTCTCCAGTAGCACAGGGGAGATTTCATTGAAAGGCTGTAGCAGTCTATCGATCGGCCCTCAGGGATAGATACTGTGAAGGCAAGGATGGAGTGAGAGAGAGGGAGAGAAACACAGGCAGAGTAGCATTCACTTGTGTTACAGGAGAACAAGAGTGAGAGAAAGAACCGTAAGGAACAGAGGGAGAGAGACCTCACAAAATGTAGAGCCTTGTTTTTTACTCTGCTGGTCAACTGCTTCAATAGCCATGAGCTGTACACGCTGATCCTCAGTTTGGCAGGAAGGGAGGAAAGAACCTGAGTACATAGAGGTCTGGTAACACTGTTAAACCCCGGAGAGCGGTT